>NW_026262679.1:42589291-43136324 GCF_021869535.1 Mytilus californianus
TCAAATCGTTCCATTAACTGTATATATTGGTCTACGTAATCATCAGGAAAGCGTGGATCATCACTGAATATCCTTCTTACTTCAACCTTGCTTATTTTTCCGCCTCTAACATTAGGATCATGTACCTATATAATAGCAAAAGATAAAGTCATGTGAACAGGTGATTCCATAAAATGTAATTAGGATGATGAGAAAGCTTTTCAGGAGATGCTTCATTTGTGTGCATTAAATATTGAGAATCTTCAACATCTTACAGTACAGACCTGCCAACTTTCCCGATTTATGGGGGATATCCCCCATGAGAGGGGATATCCCCATGAGAGGTGTTGACCTGAAATTTGAAATTCTTTATTACATAAACTGAACACCTCAAAACAGGCATTCGAATGAGTTAAAAGGGTTTTTAAGCACATACATACTCACTCAAACAATATAGTTGTAGATTAAGAACATTTATGACAATATAAGAGGAGCGTAGGACCTCTTGCGCTTAAAATCCCCCATGGAGATTTTGAAAAGTTGGCAGGTATGACAGTAATGCAAGATTGATTGATGCAATTTCTACTTTGCTATGAAAGAGATATAAAAATCATTTCAACTGATTAAAGATAGCTCATTGATAAAACAACAAATAGAGTCATACTATGAGTCATATTTTTCTTCTGGAAGTTGATAATGCAGATAGAAAATTGCACACAATTGAAACGTTCAATATAAACAAATATAAATGAATTCTGGATTCATGATACAGATTCCTTCTATTTATCAAAATGGCAGTAAATCAATATTTTTTTTAATTCATGTACTTGTATGACTCATAATCGTTTTACTCCTGTAAATAAGCATGAAATTATAGTTTAGTTACAATTTAGTGTTTAATCTTGAACTTGTCAAATAGAGACACTTGTAGGCATCCATAATGTGTAATGTATAAAAGCAGGTTCAACTTTGCAAAACTCTTCTTTAAACGAAATTGAATAAATATTTCTAATTTTTAAAGATCAATTGTCTATATAAAGTCTCTGCTGAAAATTAATTAAACTGAGAAGCATTTCATCTGAACTTGATAAAAATCCCCCCCTTTCAAGATCAGTTATCTGCACAGGTAAAACTGACCACCGATCGTTATCCTGATATCACTAAGGGCATTACATCAGTACATTGTAGCACCCTAGGGATTTACATACTATACCTTGTGGCAGTTTTATTACCAGAAAAGAGTAGGAATTAGTGATGGATAACTTACAGGATCCTAGAGATTATCATACCATACTGAGTGGCAGTTTTATTACAGAGATAGCCTTGCAATTTTAAAGAATTAGTGATGGATAACCAAACGTATCTAATTTCTGACAAAATGGCGTTAATATGGAGTTGAAAAGGCAACTGATCTTGGAAAATTTTATATTCAGCTTGACAGAAATTGATAATTTCATTACAGTCATTTGAATTTCAATTCATTTATGGCTGTTTCCCTGTTAAGTAAACAGCAAATCAGGGGCAGATCCAGCCATTTTTAAAAAGGGGGTTCCAACCCAGGATAAAGGGGGGGTAGGGGGGGGGGGGTGTTCCAACCATATGTCCCCATTCAAAAGCATTGATCGTCAATAAAAAGGGGGCTTCCAACCCCAGGAACCCCCACCCCCTGGATCAGCCACTGGCAAATTCTATGTAAAAACTGTAATTTTAGCATACCATATATTTTTTTAATGAACATCTGTACTAAGTTATTATTAGATTTGACTACAACTTCATGTAATCTACTTCTACCAAAACTTTAACTTGATATAGGACAGATGAATAGACAGAACTGAAAAGAGGTAATCAAAATCATAAGTTGAAGAAGATCGATCATAACCATGTAACAGAGTTAACAACTATCAAGAAAGGACTTAAATAAAAAACATCACACACCCCTTAAAAACAATTGGTGATCTCAGGTTCTCAAGAGTCAGGTAAGCAGTTACTGCTCCACATGTGACAAAATATGAAAACCAGATCATATTTTACACCATATAATTTTATTTGTTTTCAAAACAAAATATTGAAACGTTTATATCTTCCTAAAATTAAAGGAACAGTTTTAACTTGTGAGGATTAAAAAAATAATACATTGCTGTCAGAGATTTGACCATCATTAATCCATATAGGATCTATATAATTTACTTACTACATGTAGTAGGACTTTAGACAGGACATCACACAACCATGTTGGATCAAGAAAGTACAAATTATTTAATCCTTTCAACTGATCATTGAAATGCAGGATTGTTCCATTTTCTGTTAAAAACTTTGTCACTGAAATAAATATAGAAACAAATTTTTAAACTGAACAAGCATTCTGAGAGTATTGCATGGCAATACATAGTCCCCTACCGGGTAAAAATCATTTTACTGGAACAAAATGCTAACTTGTTCTATAACTTGTCATGGTGTAAACAAAAAGTAAATATCATGTCAATATGTTCAAGCATGACTAAAAACAGTGTGGAAAACTGATTATATGAATGAAAAAAACATTAGATATGATTAAAAGTTCTCTAAAATTAGATATGATGTTATACAGTGTATATCTATTTTAAAATCATAATCAAATATAATTAATAGTTCCAAATATTTTTTCCATTTGTCACAAACTAATATAGATTTGTAACTTATCTATAAAATGTCAACAACTTTTATCTAAACAATGTAATGTATTGAAATATATACATTAATAAAAATAGATTATTATCTAATTAAAGGATTTCTCTTCATAATTTTTTTTATATATATAGCATTCAGAAAATTAGTTTATACTAAATAACAAACAAACCTGCAAAAAATTCTTCAAATAATTTAACAAAGAATGTCTTTTAAAAAATGAGTTATCTCCCTTTGTACAGAAATATGGTTTAACATAGTACTCTAACATTAGATATGGTCCAGAGTTATGGTCCATAACTCTGGACTAATTCATCAGACCGGAACAAAATTTGAACTTGATCTATAACTTGTCATGATAAAACTATATACCAAATATCAAATCAATATCTTTAAAAACGAAAAAAAAAAGTGTGGAAAGCTGATTTGCCGGACTGACGGATGGACAGACGGACGGACGGAGTGCAAACCTAAAGTCCCCTTCGATTTCGTTGGTAGGGGACTAATAACACCTAATATATGTATACCTTGTTTTGATTGGTTGATAGCTTGTGTCTTTTTCATGCATTTTCTATTATCAAAAGATTCTGAGAAAGTTTCAATAGATTCTAATAAGGGGTAAAGCAGAAGTTGCAGATACTAAATAAGTTACCTCATTATCATTATTCAAAGCTTATTTTTCTTTTGTTAACATGATATGCTACTTACAGATATGAAAATATTGCATGTCCATGAAACACATAACAAACTACCCATAAATCATTATCTATAAGGATATCATACCTTGACGAATTTCTTCAGCAGAATCAAGATCATTGTTTGGTACTTTGTTTATAATTTCAAGGAACTCTTCATGTTCTAAAAACGGTTGTCTGTGTTCATTCAATTTAGTTTTCAAAACTTCCTGCATGGCTGTCTCTAAATAAAGGTAACTCTTTGGTATACTCCTACCCAGCAGTTTGTTAGGTCTGTTGTTTGGATCTGGTACCCTTGTTGCAAGGTCATACAGCTTTTCTTTCAGTTCTGATATACCTGGCAAAGAAAAGATTAAAAAAATATTGTATTTAAGTGTATTTACAATTATTTTAAACTGGCAAATGTTCTTATAGACCTACATATCTTTTGGTTTTTCTGTGTGGTTGGGTTGTTTCTTTTTTATGGTTACCCCAGATCTCCTTTTATTCATAACAAAATTTTCCCATGAGATATGACAACATTTATTGTCAATAAGCCAGATATCAGCTTTACAATAAAGGTGTATTAAACTAAACAAAATTTACCTCTTGTCCTGATTGCACAATCATGAGGAAGAAAATTAACCAAAAACAAGATTTTGTTAAAATATGCATGAAGAATTTACATATTCCTTATTTTAGACTTTTCCAAAAGTTTTCGAGTACACATTGACATTCCTACTAAAACCTGAAAAAGGCTGTATTATAACAGTTGACAAGAATGTATGAGATTACATGTTTTTGCTTTTAAAGACATGGACCTACATGTAAGGTGCCCACCGTGGGATGAGAAAAATGTGTATAAACATTTGACGAAGCGTGCAAATGCTTGACAAATGGTAACTATCATGTCAACAGATTTTTTCTAAAGTTATGTAATGAACAAATCGTTGTTTGAAAAGTTTCAGACAGAACAAGAATGCATGCTTTGTTATGCTAAGCATACCACCACTAGTAATTCAAAGTATAAGAAAACAGGAAATAGATGTCGGAAAAATATGAAAAGGGCAAACATATTAAAAATCATCACTGTTGAGTGTTTACCAAACATGAAGTCATTCTGTTCAGTAATATTGGAGAAATGTGGCATGAAATTTTTTTAAGGAATCATTCATCATACTGAAAAATACAAAGTATCGGCAAACAGGAAGTAGGTTAAGGTACCTGACAAATCCCAAAGACACATTACAACTCTCACAGTGAAGCTGCTGACTAAATATGAAGTCATTCCGTTCAGTAGTTTATCAAAAAAGTGAGACGAAAATATTTCTAGAAAGGACGGATGGACAAACAGAACAGAAAGCTGAACAGAGGGATGGACAGAACAGGTGATTGCAATATACCCCCAAATTTTAGAGATGGGTTTTATAAGAGAAATATACCTTCTTTTGTTGTACAAGACACTGGTATAAAACTGTCAGTATCTAGTCTAGATGATAAACCACTGGCCCGGTCTCCTTCTGGTCCATAACGGTCCAGTAATAACTGTTTTATCCTTAAGACATCTTGTTGTTTGGTTGGTAAGGTGTTTCTGTCTAAGAATGTGGCAACCAACAAGATACTGGCATTTGGCATTCTTGCCTAATAATACATTATAGAAACAAGTAAAAAGACTTATGTTCTATCTGGAATAAGTACATATTTTCAACTGTTAGGTCTTAATAATACAAAGACATCTCCATTCAAAACAATTAATTAATGTTGTCTGAATGACTACATGATGGTATATTCAATTCTGTAGTTTTTTCTTCCATCGGGCATAATTTGATTTAGATGCTAGCAAAATACATACATATCTATGTCACCTCTAAATCTTACATTCAAGTGTTACTTATATCTGAATACTATGCAGGTGCTTGTCAATATGATCTTATTCTCTAACAATAAAATGTCTTCAAATGATTGTATCATTATCCAAAAATTGCAAAGGCAGTGAGGAATCTGAATGCATGTGCTGTTGTGCTAAGCATACCCCTCTCGTAATTCAAAGTAAAGAAAACAGAAAGTAGGTGTCTGACAGATCCGAAAAGTACACACACATTACAGCTCTTCAATGTTGAGCTGCTGACCAACTATGAAGTCATTCTGGACAGTAGTTTCTGAAAAAACTGTTTCTACGATAACAAGAGATCATACCCTCTACCTTAATTTCTCTCCAGAAATACTAAATATTACATGTGCACTGTACATTTCTTGATAACATGAATAATTTGTATACTGAAAACTAAAGACATACTTTCTGATTTCATCTCAGACAGGTATATATTCATCAGAATACTATGGAGATGCTGGCCATTTCTATCTAATTCTTTTGTCAGCGTCTTACCATGTCTTAACATAAAAAACTTCTACTCATTTAGTCTCTGGTGGAGAGTAGTCTCATTGGCAATCAGACCACATCTTCTTACTTTTATATTATGCTCAATGAAATTTAAAACAATTACCTGAATACTGTAAAGATACTGGCCGATTTTGTCCAGTTCCTTCTCTAAGGACCATAAATCCCACACTAACATGTAAAGTGAGTTTGGCGTGTAGAAACAATGATGGGTAGCTGCCACTGTAGGATCACCACTCATATCCCATAGAGAAAACTTTATGGTGGGATAGTCCTGGTGCTAAAGATAAACAACATTATTTACTTTTGCTTTGCTTTATTCTATTTTGCAACAATACAGAAGATGATCAATTTTATTTTAAACACACTTAAGTAGACAAGATGTAACTAGCTACAGATTAAATTGAACTGAACATGATTTTTTTTTTATAAATTATCTTCATTTTTGAAGTTTTAAAGAAATAGTTAATCACCAGTCTTTCATTGGTTGCAATTACCCAACTTTCTGAATATCAAACATTGGGTATTGACAAAATAGGCTACATCTTTGGGTTTGCAGGAAACCCTTTATCTTTTCATTTTGTTTTAGTGGTAAAATTGTGATTATTGACTCATGACACAATGGAAAAAGTCAGTGTTAAATTATTTAAAACTTTGTAAAATAACATAGATGCTTTACAATTATGAAGATGAAGGCACCTTCCAATTGGCTTTATAAACCAAATATTATTATCAAAACAGTCTATGGAAAAAAGCCAAATCTTTGGTACTGGCATGAATTAAACAATATATTTTGTCATGACATTTACAGTGATTAAAATTATGCAATTTTTATTAAAACTAAAGCTGCCATTCCCTCAGGCAAAATTTCTTAGACAGTTTTGGCTACTCCAGTTTTCTTTTTTATGCTTCCAAAACATCTGAATTTTTTGACATTCCAAAACTTTGTTTTTTTTGCATACCTGATGATGGTTATAGCAGAAACATGTATATTGGGCAGGGAAATCATACCATATTATTTTCTTTTATCTGATAGTTCTAAAGTAAAAGTATTTTAAACAAAAATAAATGATGTCTGATATAGATGAAAGACGTATTTTTCATTTACATTTGCTAATATGTTTTCTCTACACACCAATTTTAAGACACAGCAAATAAACAGTAATTTCTTTTAAGCCTAATGTGTACAACCTTGAAGAGTTTTAATAGAGTCCCCTTTGGTGGAAGTTCAATGTCATGTCGTTGTACACCAAGTAAATGGTGACTACCCAATGTTTGACCTTTCAACAATCCAGCAAGAGTTGTCTTTCCTTTGTCCTAAAGAAAATAAACAAGATATACATTTGTTAAGGGCTTTTCTTTAAAAACATGCATGGTATCCAGGGAAAGGCACCTTCAAAATCAGAGGCAAATTTAGAATTTCACTTTCATTTTTACTGTACCTGATACCCACCCATAGTTGAGATTTCAAAGTGCCTTCCCTGGGTCCTATGTGCATTTTAATGGTAAAGGCCTATCAAATGAGGCTTTGAATATTTAAGAATAAATTACACAATTTATTGGTAACTTTGTTTTACACAATGTTTTGTTATGGCATTGTTCGTTCGTGTGTGAATGATTTTTTTCTGTTCATTTCTAAAGAGGAAAACCTTTCTTTCATTAAATGTAGATTTAATGTATTGCCTTGATTATCAAACTAAAGTATAATTCAGGCAAAAATGATGACTGTCAAACTAACCAAGATTACTTTTCACAAACTGTCAACCTAAAATTGCATAATTTTTTCCTTATTTTCCTACCTTCTTTCCCAGAATGACAAGTTTCATTTTGTAATACTTCTCAGATTGTCTCAGATCATTTCTCAAACTTAAGATTATTTGTTTTGATCTCTGTTGCTGATCTGTGAAATAAAAACAATTGATTGTCACAAATATTTCTTTATAAAAACCTTCATGAAACATTGTGGGGAAATCGTTTTAAAACATCTAATATGTTTACAGGTTATATCTGATAGATTAAGTAGTTTTAGCAGAGCAAGATTAAATAATATCAGGAGTTATTCTTAGTTAATAAATGTAACAAAAAAAATATTAATTTCAATTGTTTCGAGTTTTATATAAGAGATATTTAATACAGTGAATGTCTATAAAGTACTGATTTGACTTGACAATGTATTTCTCATTTGTATTTCCTCTAGTTTTCTATAAATACGTAAATGCTTTTGTCAGTAATGTACCTGCTGAAAATATTTGACAGAAATGAGTTAAGGACAAACAGACACACAGATGGAAGAGGTAAACCAGTATACCCACACCTTTGCAGCGAGGGTATAATTATGATCATACATTGATATAACATTCTACTTATTAGACACAGTGTTTCTGCACTGATTGACTAGAACCATGTTTGACTGAGGTCATGACCTTATTTTTGTACTTGGATATGGATCTTTTTAGAGACTGCATGGTCTGTAATGGTATAAATGCCTTAAGGTGGTACATAACACTACAGGAAGATAACTCTATAAAAATCAGCTGAGCGTTTTAATCATGTTCTATTCATGTTAAGGAAATATGAAGCTTCTCAATGATCAAAATTAGTGTTTGTCAAACTGCTATTTTTCTGATAAAGTGTGTGGTTCAAGTTTTTTGAAATTTTTATATTTTTGTCAAAGGGTCAAAGTAAATATTTTGTCAAAATTTTATGAAAATTAAACGAGCTAAATAAATTTTAGTCAAGGTGTTTGGTACCACCTTAAAATACATAAAATCTTACCACAATCTGTGTCAATCAGCTTCTTCATATCAGTAATATTGACACCATCCATTTTAATCATACATGTGACCTTCAATTTGCCCAATTCCTTTGGTAATGTCTTTATGGCAGGATTACTGCAAACAATAACATTGTAAAGTTTTCACAGAAAACACAATTCATATCTATATTTTACATGGTTTCAAAAGACGTTGAAAGAACTATGGAAATTTAGAACAAATATGAAAATTTTATTAGTAATACCACATGAGGTAAACGGCGTCCAACAATTACTATCTTATTATTTTTTAAAGTTATGAGATCTTGATTATACTTTAAAGTTGATAACAGTTTATTGTGGATTCATTTATTTTCGTGGGTACCAATTTTTGTGGATGGAGGAAAATTGTACTTTTGTAGATATTGGATTTTGTTGTTTTGCCAAAGTTTGCACAAATCAGCATTAAGAAAATTTGTACCGCGTTGAACATTTAAATTCATGGTTAACTTATACTCACGAATTCAAGAAAATTGATATCCCACAAATAATAATAAAAACACGGTAGACCTGTGTTTTTGACTAATTTAATGACTAAAGACTGACGAGACTGACATTTAAACTTTCAACTGACAGAAACCTTTTATCCCCTGATGCTGTAAAAATGTGACACATAAAAGATACACTAACAAATTGTTGGACTACATGTTAATTTACATATCCCAAGTCAAGAAACTTGTCAGTGAAATTTATTTTCTCTGTAGGATATTTTGGTGTGCTTCACAGATATTTGTCAAATGTACTTGCAGTGTTTCGGCTCAGGGGGATTTAGAGCTCTATATATTTGTTAGACATTTGTTTCCTGATGAAGACCACATGATGACCTCTAGATCACATGACTTCTAGGTTTCTTTGTGTCATTAGGTTGCTGTCTCATTAACAAAAAGCCCATGTTATTCAAATAGATTACTGTACTTACTGTGATATGTCTAAATGATGTAATGAGACTAGATGTGAAACACTCGAATGAACTTGATTCAGGTTGTTATGGCTGAGGTCAAGGTCATGTAAACAATTTCCTAAGAAAGGTGGGAAAGAATAGTTATCTTCCTCTACATGTCGATCTTCTTTCTTTTTGTTTAATACTGCTGAAATTCTTCTGCAAATACACAAAGTACAGATAAAGTCCGAAAACTGGAAAAACCCCCCTTTTTTAATTAATTAAACCCCATAACTTGTAAACTTAAAATCTGAAATTTATAAAAATTGAAAGGGAGCTTACGTCAATAGATATAAATTCACCAAAATTCAGGAAAACGGCTCAAAACATTTTTGAGTTATTGTCCGAAAACTGGAAAATCACCCCTTTTTGTAATGAATAAAACCCCATAACTCTAAAACGTAAAATCTAAAATTTATAATAATCGAAAGGGAGCTCATGTCAATATATATAAACAATGCACCAAAGTTTCTTGCAAATTGGTGAAAGTATTTTTAAGTTATTGTCCGAAAACTGGAAAATCCCCATTTTTGTAATGAATAAAACCCCAAAACTCGGAAACGTAAAATCTAAAATTTATGAAAAACGAAAGGGAGCTCACGTCAATAGATATAAACAATTCACCAAAGTTTCATTCAAATTGGTTAAAGTGTTTTTGAGTTAATGTCCGACATGTTGACGACGGACGGACGGACAGAGGTATACCATAACACGTCCCGTAAACGGGCGTATAAAAAGAACGGATTCTTTATCTATTTTATTTAGAGCCATGTTATATGTTCTTTTTAAATTTATGTCCTCTTAGCCTTATACGTTATATTAAAACTTTTATTCAGTGGTTATGACTTTCACTTTTCCGTATGTACTGTGATCTTAAAAGCTATTTTCCTACAAGCTAAATTGTTTTATAGAGTAATTTCTGTTATTTATACAAGAAATGGTCAGTATTATCAGCATGCTTACAAAACATGCATTAACTAACTTTTATTATAAATACCAAGAAATCTTCGTTTTATTTATGTTTGATATGATAATCAAATGGGTCATGCAAATTCAACAACATCAATTTAAAAATAACAAAAAAGCATACATTGTTGTGCTAAGCATACCCCCACTCCTAAAAGGAGAGTTCAGGGATAGTTTTTGTCTTAATGTGGAGACTGAACCAAGTTTTATCACATGACATTTTTCTATTCACACTCCTAGTTTTTAACACAGGCATATAAGCGAATTTAACGATTTAAATAGATCTCCATTTAAAAATAGTTGTAAGGTGACATCGCCCATATGAAGATGTTTTCATGCAGACAATGTTGTATTGATCCAATACAGCTTAGATTTCTGACGTTATCACTTGACATTTGTGGGTATAATGAAATCAGATAAGGTAAAACAGACCATCTCGGAACTAAAGTATTCAAATTATCAGAAAACAGGAAAAAGGTGTTTGACAGATCCAAAAAGCGCTCGCAAGTTACAACTCACAACAGTTCGACTGCTACCAAAATATGAAGTCATCCTGTTCAGAAGTAGTGTCTGATAAAAAGTATGACAGTGTTTGACGAAAAAAATTCTAAGTTCATTCAACATTTTGAAAAATTCAAAGTATCGGCAAACAGGATATAGGTGTGTAACAGATCCCAAAACTGTTCCCTCATCAATGTAAGCTGCTGACAACTATATGAAGTCATTCTTTTCAGTAGTACCTGAGAAAATGTGATGCAAATATTTGTTGGACAAACAGACAGAAGAACGAATGGCCGAACAAGGTGAATGCTAATAGCCCCCACTGTTTAAGAGGGGTATGATAATTACCAATCAAAGCTCTCCATTTAACAGCATACAACACCTGTTTAACTATGTCACAATTCAATCAAGTGAAAATAAAATTAAAAATATAACCATAGAAACAGAATCATGCTAATGAACACCAATACAAAAGTTGTTAAATATTTTCATTTTATTGATGTTATCATGTAAACCCAATATTAACCATAGCTTGTTTAATAATAAATTTATGGAACAAATATTTTTTGTACTAGACTCTCTTCAATTTTTAAACCTGGTAATTAGATTCAGATATATAGCAAAATATATTTCATTTGATGAAAAAGTGTAACAATTTAAGGAAATATGATTAAACTTTAATAAATTTAGCTTGGCTTATATACACCGTAATTGGAAAAATGTGATAAAAATAATCTACTGAAAAGAGTTTATATTGTGTAGTTTTATAAAGGAAAAAAATGGAGCCCAAACATGTGAAGTTAAACAGATAATGAATCAGTAAAAAGTCATGCATGTCTTTGTTATTGTTCTCAGGTCATTCTTTTCTAAAGATTGTATTAGCTGCAAACAGTTTATGCTTTTTATGCAGGTCAAGTTTACTAGCATAAAGTTACTTTTTCAATAAAATATCTCAAAATTTTCCTGTTAAAATTTCAATAATACCAAATTAGAATCTGAACAATGATTTTGTACTTTGAAGTCAAGTATTTATCATTCCCAAAAATGCTAAAATCAACATTGCCATAGCGATAAGCTTTTGCAAAGTTTAACACAATTGTCAAGCTAAATAAAATAAGTACTGTTGTACATAGGTAGTTTTTTAATCATGTATTATAATGATAAACAATGTATTCATGATTACACATTTGTGAAAATGTTTTCATTCATTTGAAGAAAAAGCCTTTTTTCATGAAGGAATTTCCTTCAAATCTGAAAGTCTCTTCAGTTAAATAGTTATAAGGTATTCCTTTGTATGCAGTACCAGTGTGTTGCAATGATGAGTAAGGACTAAAAGTCTCTTCAGTTAAATAGTTATAAGATATTCCTTTGTATGCAGTACCAGTTTGTTGCAATGATGAGCAAGAAGAATATAAATGGTTATTTTAAAAAAAAATCTAGATACGAATATATAGTCTCAGCTTTATAATCCACTTTAAAGAAACCTTAGGTAGTTTTTATTTTTCATGTAACCAAATATTGATTGAACATTAACACGTAAAAAGTGTTTTAGTGAACATATGTCTCCCAGTCAGTATGGAAACCTAAAATGTATTGCACTGCAAGAGTCTTGTCATGCTTATTGAGAATATATACGGTTTTGGTCACTAATATGTCCTAAAAAATCAAATATTTTACCCTGAGGTCAACATTCTAGGTCTGAGGTCAATGGATGCAGGACATTGTCTTTAGATAATGCAAACACACATGGTAAAACTAAAATGCTACTTCAATGGATAAAAAAGTAATGACATACAAGAAAATTTCCACAAAAGATGAATTATTTGACCCAAAGGTCGACGGTCAAGATCACATTATGCTATGGATCCTGTGGTAATACTACTTCATATTACATATCATGGGTCTATGTCAAGAGGTAAAATAGTTTTGGTCCAGACAAAAAAACCAAGAACCAGAAGAACCAGGAGAAAAACCAGATGAAGGAGAAGAAACAAAATAACTTTTTTAAAGAGGAGACATTACAAGTATTAAAAGCCAATTGCAACTGATTTTTACAGTTTTTTCTTATGTTGTGCTGTTAAAGTACTGTCCCAGGTTAAGGGGAGGGTTGAGCACTTACAAACATGTTTAACCCTGCCACATTCTGTATGTGCCTGTCCAAAGTCTGGATCTGGTAGTACAGTGGTTGTTGATGGTTCATGTCTGTCATATTTGTTTTACAATAATTTTTTTTGTTATAAATTAGGCTGTTAGTTTTCTGGTTTGAATTGTCTCATATTTTTCATGTCGGAGCCTTTTATAGCAGGCTATACAATATTGGGTTTTATTGAAGCCCACACATTGACCTATAATTGCTTACTACTACTTCATTTTAACTCTGGTGGATAGTTGTCTCATTGGCGATTATACCACATCTCCTCATTTTTATTTTAAACATTTAAAATCTTCATACAATAACTGCAAAATATATCATACCTTATTGTAATTTTTAAAGTCAAATTCAAACTTTTAGAAATACAGGGATATCATACAACATTCAAACAAAATGATAGAAATCATTAAAAAAACACTAAATGAAGTACCATTCATTATCACTGAAACAAATGTTCTTTATGTAACCACTAAGTGGATGGTTTCTATGGTTACTGATAAACTGATATTATGATTATTTAACAACAGTGCATAAATGTAAAGCTTGACAACTATGTGTAAAACAGATGCATTTTTATTAAGCACATAATAACATTGTTTTGACCTGAGAACTTTTATTCTGGTCTTAGATAATTAAGATAGAACTGTGTGACTTACTCATTAAACAGAAAGTGTTTCAAACTGAAAAATAACATACTTACTCATAAAACATACTAGAAAACAAATACTTTTTAGAATACTAAGCTTCTATGAGAAAGATGGACTGAATAAAATCCCATATCCAAAAAGGCATGCATTTTTTGTGAAATCATTTTATAATGAACGCAATGCCTTGTTTTACTACCAGCATTGGCTATCTAAATTAAGATCTTGTAAATGAATATGATAAATGGTCCCACTAATCATAGCAGTTGAATTTGACTGAAGACAAAATGAAACAAACATGAATGGTCTATAACTAGTATAAGTGAGGTCCAAAAAAAATATGGACTTAATAACAAGGTCCAGTGTAATTTGCTAATATAAGCAACTCAAATAAATAAATTTTATGGGCAAAAATAATATATTACAGAAACAACTCTTTTATTGCTATTCCTCATCTATAGTTGAGTAAAGGTTGCATTTTACCAATTTTCAGGTATTACTTCTAAATAACACTAAAACTTCAAAACACCATGGAACAGTTATTACCTATTAGTAGGTTTTGGTCCCAAACAATTATGTGATAATTCCATTAAATAAAGTTGTGAGCACTCCCAATGATCTGGATCAGGAAGTCTAGATATCTTATTGTAGTTAGCATACAGCTCAACTAAACAACCTGTAAAACAAGATAAAAAATATCTGACTTACACAACACACTTATAAACTCATAACTGCTTTCTCTTAAGATCATTTGTTCTCTTTTGTCTACTAATTATCTACTCAAGAAGTACCATTTGTGAGTTTTTTTATCTAAATATTGAAGAGACCTTTAAATTGTTCAAGTGACAGTCTGGTTTAGTTTGACATTGAATTTCAAATATATGTTAAGCCACAAGATTCAGCTAAGATCTGTGCCACCCTTGATGCTTAATTTGGTTATCAGAATTTAAAATGGAAAAAATAGTATACCACGATTTTAACTGAATTTGCACTAAAGTTTATATAAATCTCACTCCACTGGGTAGCAAATACAAATGGCATCTATTGTTTGAATTTTACATACCCATAACCTTTCCAAAGCATCCCTCTTTTTTTGTCGGGTTTGTGTTACTAAATTTAGTTTTCTGTATTGTGTATTGTCGACCTTTGTTTGTTTTTCATCTTTTTAATCTTGACCGTGATACTTCCTTTCTGGGATTAAAAACATTAATTTGAATAAACCAAATTCATTGCCCTCTAACATTCTTTTAATGGGGAGAGATACTCGATTACTTTTTTTTATAAGTTTCAGATTCTGTAACAATATCATTACAATTTGTTTCCTTCTCCTTTAAATATAATTGGCATTACCTAATTTGACAACACTTTCGTTGATTTCCTCCAGTTTGTTATTATTCAACCGTAACGTTCTCAATGTGCCACACCAATACTGTTCCAAACTGACAGGACATCTATCTAACTCATTATGGGAAAGATTTAACATAGCCTGTAAATCAATTGTAATACACTTTACTGTCGATTCATTTATTTTTCATGGGTACCAATTTTCAAGGGTTAAGGAAAAATAGGGGTTTTTTTGTGGATATTTGATTTCATGGTTTTACTAATGTCTGCATTGAAAATTTGTACTCCATTGAACATTTGAATTTGTGGTTCATATATACCCACGTAATCCATGAAAATTGGTATCCAACAAATAATAATGAATCCACAGCAATTTATAATAATTTTAGTTTATAAGTAGTTATGTATAAAACTTACAATTTCTTTATTCATAGTCTAAATATCTTCCATTTTGTTAACTTCAACAATTTTTTTTACCCTTAGAATAATATGAAACATAATTCAACTGTCTGAATTGTAAGCCAATAAGATAATAAAGATCAGGTGTGTGGGCTACATTTTTTTTGTGTGCGTATTTCTTCATGAGGCCAATCAAGAAGATACATCCAAGTTTTATACTGGCGCCAAGTAAAGATGTGACTTACCATATTACAGTCCCAAGCATTAGGAAAGGATACCAGTCTATTGTGACTAACATCTAGAGTAGATAATCCAGAACATTTTCTGATATATTCGTGTGGTAACATTTCTAGCTTGTTTTGGGATACATTCAAGTAGTGCAAATTTGGACACTGAACAAAACTTGAACTATCTAAAATGAAAAATAAAATAAAATGCTCCGCAGGGCGCAGCTTGATACGACCGCAGAGGTCGAACCCTGAACAGTTGGGGCAAGTATGGACACAACATTCAAGCTTGATACAGCTTTGCATTTGGATTGTGATTGAATATTTGACACAGCATAGGTTTCTGACACAGAATGAATGTGGTCTAAGAACTTAAAAATTTTAAATTGGACATTCACCTATTATGGTCCAATATCCAAAATCTAAATACATGGTTAGTTCAGCATATCAAAGAACCCCAAGAATTCAATTTTTGATGAAATCAAACAAAGTTTAATTTTGGACCCTTTTGACCTCAATGTGGACAAAGTTGATAACGTGGCCCAAAAATCAAAAATCTAAATACATGGTTAGATTCAACATATCAAAGAACCCCATATATTCAATTTTTGTTGAAATCAAACAAAGTTTAATTTTGGACCCCGATTTGGACCAACTTGAAAACTGGGCCCATAATCAAAAATCTAAATACATGTTTAGATTCAGCATATCAAAGAACCCTAAGAATTCAATTTTTGTTAAAATCAAACTAAGTTTAATTTTGGACCCTTTGGACCTTAATGTAGACCAATTTGAAAACAGAACCAAAAATTAAGAATCTAAATACATGGTTAGATTCGGCATATCAAAGAACCCCAATAATTCAATTTTTGATGAAATCAAACCAAGTTTAATTTTGGACCCTTTGGACCTCAATGTGGACCAATTTAAAAACGGGGCCCAAAATCCAAAAACTAAATACACGGTTAGATTCAGCATATTAAAGAAACCCAAGAATTCAAGAATAAAACCCCATTGAAATTGGTCAAGAAATAAGCAATTTATACGAAGTATCTTCTTTTGCACAATACTGTGCAATTAAATATTTCTTGCTATTGCGCAATACTGTACAATTGACAATTTCTTGCTATTGCCCAATATTGTGCTATTGGATATTTCTTGCTATTGCGCAATACTGTGCAATTGAAGATTTCTTGCTATTGCGCAATACTGTGCAATTGAAGATTTCTTGCTATTGTGCACTACTGCGCAATTGAAAATTTCTTGCTATTGCACAATACTTATTATATAATAATTTACACATCCTGTTTGGTGTGTATCTCCTACCATATCATTATTATTTGCTTTTAAATATAAATCAGAAATAACCAACTTAAAATGGAAAATTTTAAAAGAAAAAAAAAGGAAAAAAAAAAAAATCCCCCCCCCCAAATTTTTTGAACCCCCTTATGATTCATCACCCCCAAACTCAATCCCAGCCTTCCCTTTGTGGTATGGTACCTTGCAGTACAATTTCAGAGAGATCCATACACTTGAACACAAGTTATTGTCTGGAAACTAGAAAAATGCTTATTTTTGGCCCCTTTTTGGTCCCCAATTCCTAAACGTTTAAGGCAATTACCCCCAAACTCAATTCCAGCTTTCCCTTTGTGATATGGAACCTTGTAGTACAATTTCAGAAAGATCCATACACTTACACACAAGTTATTGTTATGAAACTAGAAAAATGCTTGTTTTTTGCCCCTTTTTTGGCCCCTAATTCCTAAAATTTTGAGGCAATTACCCCCAAAATCAATCCCAGCATTCCTTTTGTGATATGGAACCTTGTGGTACAATGTCAGAGAGATCCATACACTAACACACAAGTTATGTCTGGAAGTTACAAAAATGCTTATTTTTGGCCCCTTTTTGGCCCCTAATTCCTTTACTGTTGGTACCATAACCCCCAAAATCAATCCCAACCTTCCTTTTGTGGTATTGAACCTTGTGGTAAAATTTCATAGAGATCCATTCACTTAAACTAAAGTTAGAGTGCGAAAACCAATGTGTCTTCGGACGACGCCGGACGACGCCAACGTCATACCAATATACGACCACAAAAATTTTTTTGCGGTCGTATAAAAATTGCTAAGTCTCACATTTGTATGAAAAGCAAATATATAATTATATTCTGTAAGTATAATTATTAGCCCATGTATACATGACAATTTCAAGGTCTCCTTCTTTTTTTTTTTGTTCTGGAATCTCCTCATCCATGGTCATTTTCAGTGTGAGCAAAAAAAAATCTCACACCACTGTGAATTTATTTATTTTCGTGGGTACCATTTTTGTAGATTGAAGAAAAAAATTGTATTTTTGTGGAACATTGAATTCATGGATTTGCCAAAGTTTCCATACAAGCATACAGGAAGTTCATACTTCGTTAAACATTAAAATTTGTGGTAGTCTCAAGTTCTCAACCAACGAAATCCACGAAAATTGGTATCCAATGAATAAAAATGAATCAATAGAATTAGATATTTCAATTTATAAATAGCGACATCCCTTTCTTATAATTAACTCTACTGGTGGAGCATATCTATTAGATACTATTGATGGACCATATCTATTAGATATTATTGATAGAGCATATTTATTAGATATTATTGGTGGAGCATATTTATTAGATATTTTAACTTATCACTAGACATCCCTTACCTGTGGTCTGTGAAGTAACAACTGGATACTGTGAATGAAGTGTCTTTAGTAGATATTTCAGATTATTATTAGAAAGATTTAAAGTGACTAGAGATTGTAACTGAAATACTTCGTGGCAAATGTCTTCTAACTTGTTATCTCCCAGCTGGATTTCCGATAAACTGAAAATATAATAAGATAAGTATATGGAATATGCTGTTTCACCACTATTCCAGGTACGGGGAGGGTTGGGCACCCGCAAACATGTTCATATTTGTTTTTCGTTTATCATTTTGTACATTAGTCAGTTTTCTTGTTAATACATTTGTCATTTCAGGGCCATTTATAGCTTGCTATGCGGTATGGGTTTTGCTAATTCTTGAAAACCGTACAGTGACCTATATCTGCTTACTTCTATCTCATTTGGTGTCTGATGGAGAGTTGTCTCATTGGCAATCATACCACATCTTCTTATTTTTATATTGCCTTCAGGTGATACCAAACACCTTGACTAAAATTAATTTGGCTCGTTTAATTTTCATAAAATTTTGACAAAATATTTACTTTGACCCTTAGACAAAAATATAAGAATTTCAAAAAAATTGAACCACATACTTTATCGGAAAAAATTCATTGGATATATAGCAGTTTGACAAACACTAATTTTGATCATTGAGAAGCTTAATATTTCCTTAACAATAGAACGTGATTAAAACGTTCAGCTGATTTTTACAGAGTTATCTCCCTGTAGTGTTATGTACCACCCTAAGAACTAAGCTCATTGTCTTTTTCAACCAGGAGAAAATTCACAATGACTGAGCTCACATTACTCTGTTGGAAGTTTTTGGGGCAGTTAACCTAGGCTCAGGTTGTTCTTAGCCAACAAACTGGCACAGACTAGTCCAGAATTATTGTTTTCTTCATAATTTTTAAACATTAAAAATAGCTATCTTCATCGACCATAATGGCCTTATTGGTGCTACTGAAACAAAGTACAGTTGTTTACTTTACTTAACTATATCCAAAACAGGTTGTAAACAATTGTGATTATAGATCATTGATGGTTTTTCAAACCTGAAGGTGTTTCTCAGCTACAATTGTCTCCCTGAGATGAGATGTGGCCGAGAAACATCCTCAAGTTTGAAAGACCATTGATAATCTGTTTATCCCTATTGCCTACGACTTGGTTGATGTTTACATTGACAACGGCACATGCACCCTTAGTTTCTAGCTATAATTTTCTATCTCAAGCGAGTAAAATGATATGAAAAATTATCACAGAAAAAGATCAAAGGAAAAATACACCAAATAGCGATAAATTCAGTTCTCATACAACATGTACAGGTAACAACTGACTGGGAAAAAAATTGTGTCAATAAATTAGACCAGATGTAAACTTTGAAATGACAATAGTAATGTCAAGAGGGTTAAAGTTATTTTTTTTTTAATTCAAGTGGATAAATTTCCTCTTCAAATGAGGAACTGATATATGTAGGAGTTACAAAAAACAACATGCAACATATTTTGGCATTGCACAAGGTCATACTTTTCCCAGACTGCTTATGGCTTCTTTCACCTAAATTCAATAGAGGTGTACTGACTGATTTTGAAGCCTTTGAAAACATGGGCTATCCATTGGTTGAAAATTGGCCTTTAACCAGCTTTCAGTAACTGGGAATGCCCTTAGATCACTACTTTGTTAGTCTATTTTTCATATTTAGTATATATGAAAATAATGAGTAATACCCTTTTCAACTGATTTTAGGAGTTTGTTTTATATTACTCTTACACCACTGTCTCAGGTTAGGGAGAGGGTTGAACCATTCAGTGACTGGAAGAATGTTTAACCACACTACATTCTTTAATTGTATGCCTTTACCAAGCCAGAAGCTGGTAATCCAGTAGTTATTGCTGGTTTCTGTCAGCCTAATTGTTTTTTGTTAAATGTTATTAGATTTTTTATAAAACCTTTGGTTTTCCCTTTGAAATATTGCTAAAATATTTTACCTAATTGCAGTTGAAATTTCCCCTACAAACTCATCAACTGGTTAAACATTTTAGCTCATTGCTTCAGTGAAAGGTTAACAGAATACTAAAACTAAATATTTTTTTTTTGTTCTTTAAAACTTTTTACAAATATGTTGGGGAAATGAAGGCATGAGAGCAAATACAATGCAGTTTCCAATATAATTAATATTTCCAAGGGGCATAACTCATTCAAAAATATTTTATCGGCACTGATTTTCTGACTTGTCCAAAACATTGCTGATATAAAACTTTGATATAAGTTTCATAAAAATCTGACAAGAATTGTACACATGAGAGTGCAAACAATGAAATTTTCCATATTATTAATATTTTCAAGAGGCATAACTCTTAAAAATAATTGATTCGCACTGATTTTCGAACTTGTCCAATACATTGCTGATATAAACCTATGATATAAGTTTCTTAAAAATCTGACAAGAATTGTACACATGCCAGTGCTAACAATGAAATTTTCCATATAATAAGTATTTCCAAGAGGCATATCTCTTTTATCTTAGCAAAAATTGTACAAGTGAGAGGGCTAACAAGAACCGACAGACAGATGCAGGGACAGACCGACGCCTGTTATTTCTATGTTCCTGCGGGGGACAATATCCTTTCACTTATGTCAGGGGCTAACCAGTTGATCAATTTGGAGAGGTGTCCATTCAAACTAAAATTTGGTAAAAACATTTAAAAAATATGTATGGTGATAGGACAAAGCCTTTTCAAAATATGCACAATAACATAGCTTAAAATAAAGTTACAAGTGACCAACTTTTTGTTGAAGGCTGCTATAGTCCACAAAACGCATACTAAGTTATTAACACCAAATCATAAGAATACTGTCACCATTGCTTACCCTGAATTAGTATGACTTGTACTTATATTCTACAACTTTCATTGTAGGCAGGACAATAAACAATACTGTGGATTCATTATTAGTCGTTGGATACCAATTTTCGTGGGATTTCGTGCGTACAGGTGAACCTCAAATTAAAAAGTTCAACAAAGTACAAATTTTCCATTGTCTTGCAGACGGGCAAAACCACGAAATTATATATCCATGAAAATGTAAGTTTTCCTCAATCCACGAAAATTGGTACCCACGAAAATATTTGAATCCACAGATACTTTGATAATCTATATTCAACATCCTTTGGAAAGTCAATTCTTGGTGGCAGATGATGAAACTGTGTATATATTGTTATCTAAAATGACATAAGCCTTTCTACTGAAACTATCAAGATTGTGCTGCAGATGAATATTTATGTTGAGTATATCTCAAAGAAGCAGCAATCGAACAACAGGAAACAAGACCAACAGATGAAGCCCTTTCATTACTTGCCAGTAAAAAGCTAAGTTTGGTCAAATGTACCTTCTTTACTTTAAATCTTATGTATGTCTATAAACTTCTTAATATACCTACCTATCACACAGTATCTGACCCTCAGGTGAAGATAATTTGACTAGTTTGTTACGGGCAAGATTCAAATGAACTAAGTTAGGCAAGCACCATGGTATTTCTGGAGGCAATGTTGACAAGTTGTTCTCATTAAGGTCCAGCTCAACAATTGTATTATGTACCCCAGCCACCCAATCATAATTAAAACCACCTAGACTTAGATGTCTATACTTGGCTACGTGCTGAAACATATAAAAAGAGGATTATAAACATGTGAACATTTGTCTCTGGAAAGTGTTTCATACATCAAAAAAATGTTACACAGAATAAAAAGAAACTTAACTTCCTGTTTTGCAAGGACGTTCAATGCATTTAGCTTACATATCATGTAAACTAGACAAGGAGGATAAAATTGTTACACAGGTACTTATAAAAACATGTCTGTTCATTTTGATAATTTAAATGCTTCTGTAATTTGTTATTAAGGATCACACAGAATACTTTCTAGCAATGTGGGACTGTTTTCAATTACAAGACTTAAAATCTTAATCTTAACCTCCAAGTCCTGTAAATTTGTTTATTTTTGTGCAGTTGAAATTTAACAATTTTAAGTTTTATTCATACTGTTTTTCTTGTTTCAGATTCTGGTCAGCTTAAAAGAACAAATTTATTCAAAGGAACATTTTTTAATTTAATCTGCCTCTCTAAATGAGTAAAAATAAAAGCAATGTAGACATTTCTACATTCATAATATGTACTTTGGTGATTGTTTTTCTCCGTTGATCTTTGTTTTCCATACTCAATAATTATATAATTTGTCCATCAGTCTGGTGAATGGTGACAATTTCATTTACTATAATTTAGAAGCGATATAATTTTTGTAAAAAGAGTATTTTGATGGTCAATTTCAGAGAATAACATACCAGATTTTTAAGAAAAGACAAATTACCATCAAGAATGGAAATGTCATATGCAAGGTATATCAATGGAAAATTTGGAAATTAGTATTCTCCATTACTATATGATGATAACTTATGTTATGATTTTCAAATTATCAATTATAGTTTGTTTTTAATTTCCAAATGGCACATTTCCTCTTTCAAGAATCAACACCTTGCAACTCTTTAACTTTCATACTTCTCTTGATTTAAATAAAGAAAAACAATAAATTATGCTTCAATACTAAAGCTCTCAAGAAAGAACCCCAGTAAACATGGCTTTTTAAACAGTTCATGAGTTATTCCCCTTGCCTATAAAAATAATCATGCATTTCTTCTTTTGAATAATGACCAGATTGCATGAGGTTTCTCAATTTTCAAGCTTTGTATACATACAGGAATATGAGGGTCACATTTAAATCTTATATTTTCTTAGGAGTGATTTTTTATAAATCATTTTTCCTGAGAGGAAAGAATAAAAAATAATTTCTCCAATATATCCCTCCTAGGAACAGTATATCTAACGGGAAAAGAATCTGATAGGCTTTTCAGTTTAAAATTGATAAAATCTTGAACTTTACGAGACTTCGTGAAAGGAGTAGGTCCACTAAGACCCCTTTTTGGCCCCAAAATATAGCAGTTTTACAAAATTGTTAAAATGTTAACTTTAGCTATTTATTGGAAAGAAGAATACTTCTGTTACATAAATATGGGATGTTTTTGACAATACAATGCACATGTATCGGGTACTAGCATCGTTAAGTCATGCTAAATAACTGAAATCTTCACAATTTGAGCATTTGAGCGAATTTTTAGACGGTTTCCGTCTTAAATGGTAGTGGCCGCATTTGTGTTCATTCTTAATATTTAAATGTAAGTTGCATTTGATGATAATACATAACATATATAAAGATTGAGGATGAACACGGATGCGGCCACTTTCATTTTTGACAAAAACCATCTTAAAAGGGACATATTATGGCATATTTGGTAGATTTTTAATATTTAAGCTTGAATTTGAGCGTCTTTCATGACTAAATCAGTCCAAATCTTTCACATAAACTAATTGAATCTAATAAAGTAAACACTTAAGTGTTTAAAAAGTGTCCAAAATCTTTCATCAGATAAACTTGAAGTTTGAGGCCAAAATCGGCCCTTACCGGACCTACTCCTTTATGGATTTTGGTAGTGTCTGTCTGAAAAACTATCGGAACTGCTCAATAAATTAACCACATAATTCCTAACTTTCAACAAATACAATGAATTGATAAGTTTTATCATAAAGTAGATATATTTTGTCATATAAAATGACCAATATAAGTGTGATTTATTTGATGTGAAGTGTTTTATAACGGTTTGTGAAATTCAATGTTACTGGGAATGCCATCAGCGCCATTTTTTTATTACCCCGTTTGCATTCTGTACCCTTCTGTGATGAAATGAAATGTGACTATGACAAATTTGAAGTGACAGATTACAGGTTCGATACACTGGCACCACTTATTACTTAGTTTGAATGACATTTTATTGATATTATTAGAAATTATTAAGATAATATCGAGTACGTATTTTACACAGGTCCGTTTCCGTATCGTGTCATTTATTAACTATGACCTGACAATAAAATAGGCTATAACTAGGTAGTGTCAAGTCCCGTCAATATATATGTTCCTAATCCCTCCTTTTCTGATCCATAATAACAGTTGTGAAAAAATGTTTTCCGCATAGACTAATGACATGATTTCATTTTAAATAGGTACTTTCAATTTGAAATTTGAATATTAATGATATTCATGCTGATTATATTTCCCACTTAAACATCCCTTATACATTTAAAAACTGCATATCATTTTACGCATTTATCAGATTTCCAATAACCAAGTTTTTACTTTTTTTATCACAAATTACATAATATAAAGATAAAAAGTTAAGTACATAGTACATGTATTTTGACATTGACCTTGTTGACACGAATAAAATAATCTACATTTTATCAAAAAGGAAGTCTTGTGATCAAAATATGAAAATTAAATTTTACAACATTTTCTTTTACTTGCAAATATGGGTGTGTGTAGACAATAAGTTTTTTCTCATAATATTATAAAAATTGAAAAAATATTTCCCAAAAAAATTTGAACAGAATTAGCTTTACTTTAAATAAAATCATACACAATGTAGAATTAACTACTTTCAAGAAATCAAGCCCAGGCGCGGATCCAGAGCTCAACGCGGGGGGGTTTGAGAAGCATTTTTGAACATTATAGAAGTTTTCTTAATTGTTATACAAAACCTTATGTTTTTTTCAATAATTGGCACACTTTTTGTTCATCCGTCATATGGTTACTCAAAATTGAATTTTTAGATTTGTTTAATTATTTAATTTCCAGATAAAAATACTTCAATAAACATGAAAATTGAAAATTGGCAAACATTGAATGTACAAAGTTATCCTAAAAGGTCTATTGTTGATAATTTCATCCTGATGTTATGGGCTCTAGCATACTGATCGATCACTGCACTTTTGACAATTCCGTGCTGATATGAATATGCATTAAAGCAAGGCCATTGAGTCTCTCGCTTGTCATGGTTGATCGCAAATAGGTCTTTAAGAGTTTGAAAGAGCTGAAAGTCTTGTAATTCTCTTAATAAGGCTGTTTGGTGGTATTCTGTGTTTCCGTGAAATTTACATTCACCATTTACCTTTACCGAATTCTGAAAATGTCCGAGGTTGTGGTCAGCAGCGGACAAAACGCAAAATTTGCAGTAAATTACGTCGGTGAAGTTAAATAGACAATCCATGGGTAATAGTGCAGCCACGCATATTTGAAGCATCTTTTAAACCCGTACATTTCTCGTTTAGGAAAAGGAAAAAAACTATGATAAGTGGTTGCCAGTTTTCAATTAGAATGCTATACATATCAGCACTAGGTACAGATGTGGAAATAAAGTTTGCAATATCCTTAGATTCAGCAGGTGTCGCAGCAGTTGCAGAATTTAAAAAAAATAATAAAAAAAAACTTATGGATATTATAGAGTGAGAATGTATTTTTCTTCAAATCAAGCTATCAGAAAACTTCGTTTTAATTATTAAACCAACAAAGTAATAAAATATAGGATAGCAGCCTTGGATGGTCTAAATTAAATCCTTTGATCCTCAAATTATTTTCTCCAAGGCCGATGTAATTATGACATGTGTGTATTTAACGGAGTGTAGCGACAACGTGTCACCCAATTAAGTGCTCACTGAATATACAATTTTTAATAAAGATAACATTAAAAAAAAGAAATGATTAAGTGACTGTATGCTTTTTGCTCACAAAAAAAATTTCTAGATTTTCAAGCAGGGGGGTTTCCCGAACCCCCCCCCCCAAACCCCCCTAAATCCGCTAGTGAAGCCCATCCTAGTTCAATGTGTATTTCTTAAACAAATTGAACAAGCATTTAATTGACTATATATATAAATTATGGTGTTAGCCCTGTATAACCACAGGTTATCTGATGGAGAACGTTTGTCGTAAAGTTGTCACATATTTAGACATATACATATGTAAGAAAATCACATGTCTGCATTAATTTAAACCTCTTTGAACTCATTAAAATTTTTAATTGGCATTTCACAGCATTTAAGAAAAATAAAGAAAACCACAGTTTGCTTTCAAAAATATTCACCCCTTCTGGTACCTTGTAAATATTCATCTAGTATTTCATTTAACATTAGACAATAAACTTACATGGAAACAGATTCAAAAAAAAATTTCTACTTTCAGTTTCATAAATGAGACAATAGTTAGTGAGGTCACTTCAAGTTAAAGAATAAATAATTTTAAAAAGAGTAATGTCTATCTATACCTTAAATTTCATCCTTTTATATAGAACAATTAGTTTTCTATTCAAAATAGTGTATGAGTAACATTTATCACATTTTATTTAGTCCTTGTATTTCTGGATGTATTTCTGCTTCTTGCTAGCTTACTCATAAACATTGTCTCGCCTTGCATTTTGTCTCAGACTCCCAATTTAATCTGAAGATAATGATCTGTATCTGACAAATACATGGAGGTATTAGTCAGATTTAAATTTAAAACTCCACATCTATTTCTTTCAAATACAATTTTTTGGCAGGTTACATACAATGTGGTAGGAACTTCTGGTACTCCCTTAAGTAAGAGCAGCTAAAAGTAGTAAAATCAAGCTTACAATCTGTGCAATTTTGGAAAAAATTAACTGTTTTATGTTTTCAATACACAACAAAATCATTGGAAAACAGCTTTCCCCCCCCAAATTGCACCGATTGGAAGTTGATTTTACTCCTTTTAGTCGCTCTTAATTGACGAAGTACCAGAATGTCCTACCACAGAGTAGGTAATCTGTAGAAAAATTATATACTCCAGCGTCAAAAGTCGGTAATATGAAAATGGTCTATTATAATGACATCATCATACCCCTGCCTCCTGATCCTCATCACAGAAGTCTTCGTCCCTGAAACTGATACAAGACTCCAGAATTCTGCCAGCTATCTCTGGGAATTCTCTACAAATTTTGTCTGTCAGGTTTGCTCCCATGTCATATAAAAATTTAGCCACATCATAATGACCACCTAAAAATAAATACAACATAAACTTAGTCACCAAATAATGACCACAAAAACTTAAAGGTACATTACAAGCTTTATCAGGATTAAAACAATAAACTGTTGACACAGAGATATGCCTCGCCTGTCTGCATAAAATTCAGAAAAAGACAATCTGATGGACAGCAACATTGCTTATTAATTCAGTCGCTGGACCATGAACTAGTGGGCAGGGCCTGAAAATGGGCGACAAACTGAGATGTTAAGACAGTAATATAACTTTATAGAAAATATCCTTGTCTATTGTAAGGAGTTCCTATCAATCTAACTTAAGCAGAAAACTTAACATTGAAAATTGCTAATAAATTCAAAGTCACTGGACCATGTCCTAGGGAGCAGGGCCTCAAACTAGTTGTCAAAATGATGTGTACTGATAGTAATGCAACTTTACATAAAATATAATTGATCTATCACAAGTAGTTCTTATCAAACTAACTTAAGCAATAAACTTAACATTGAAAATTGCTAATTTATCTAAAGTCACTGGACCATGTCCTAGGGGGCAGGGCCTCAAAACAGACGTCAAACTAATATATACTGATAGTAATGTGACTTCATACAAAATATCATTGATCTATCACAAGTAGATCCTATCAAACTAACTTAAGCAGAAAACTTTATATTGAAAATTGCTAATTAATTCAAAGTCACTGGACCATGACCTAGGGGGCAGGGCCTCAAAATAGTCATCAAACTAATGTATACTGATAGTAATGAGACTTCATACAAAATATCATTGATCTATCACAAGTAGATCCTATCAAACTAACTTAAGCAGAAAACTTAACATTGAAAATTGCTAATTCAGTCACTGTCCTAAGGGGCAGGGCCTCAAAATAGTTGTCAAATTGATAATGTACTGATAGTTATGCAACTTTCTATTAAATATCAATGATCTATCACAAGTATTTCCTATCAAACTAACTTAAGCAGAAAACTTAACAATTGTTGACGCCAGGCGAGACAAAAAGTACATTATAAAGTTTGTGATGCACATACATACTAATGGACAGGACAAAAACAATATGTGTTAAAACATATGTGGCGTTCAATTTCTTTATGGAAACCTCTTTGTTTTGAAAATACACTTTGAAAACTCTTAAAATGATAATAAACTATTGAAAAAAATTTAATTTTCTACTTGATTACTAACACAATTGATTGTTTTTTTTTTTGGCAAACAATTGAATTCATTATCATACAAATTATTTTCTATGACATAAGATAGGAAACACTTTAATGGGTGTGTACCTAAATAGTCTATAACAGTAAATAGTTAAAGGATGTACAGTCACCTTAATAGTTGTTAAACTTCTACGTCAGTTAGTCTTTGGTCGAGACTTGTCTCATTGACAATCATACCGGAAATCATGCTGTGGCCTTTTATAGCCGACCATACGGTATGGGATTTTCTTATTGTTGAAGGCTGTACAGTTGCCTATAATTGCTTACATCCATTTCATTTGAACTTTGTTGGATAGTTGTCTCATTGGCAATCATACCACATCTCCTTTTTTTTATTTACCACATCCTCTTATTTCTTATATCTTACAGAAAACAAAAAGACAAACCTGAACAAGCAGCATACAGGGGTGTACCATTTTCACAATCTTCTAATGAACTGACAAACAGCTTTGGATGGTTGATATCCATGGAAGGACTGAGCCACATTTTTACAATCTCAAGATTACCTCCCCTACAAGCCGCAAACAGCAGGCAACTCCTTACACCATCATCTTTTACCATTTCTGAAAGTTAGAATAAAACATTCGCATTGATATAAATTTTTACTTGCTTCCCTATATCAAGCATAATTTCAGTAAATTATTATTTTTAGGAAATTTTCAGTTGCTAAATAAAACTCCATCAAGTATTGAGTTTCATCATAGACTGTCTTTTTAAAAATCATTCCATTCATTTTTAATTTCAAAATACAATGTATTAGCTCTACAATTTCTATTCACATCATCATTGCATCTGAAAAAAATGACATACCAGACACTACAAAGTTTGTGCCATCTGTTCTATTTAAGGTAGCAACTATTTAATTGGTCCCCTTTCCAGGAAGTTTTACAGTTAAAAGACATAAATCTATAGAAATTCAAATTTCTGTCGATCTGAAACTGTTACTTTGGAGTATGGTCATTGGTTGGTTTACTTTACCCATTTAGCATGGCATCAAAATCCACACTACGGTAGCTACCAATTGATTTTTATGGGGGGGGGGGGGGGGGGGCTAGGATGAAAAATGTTGTCCTGCCTTTTTTTTTTTTAGTTGTAATCTCTGTCCTGCCTTTCTATTTTTCACTCTATTCGGTCCTGCCTTTTTTTAATTAGTTTATCCTGACTTTTTTTACATGAATTGTCATCCTGCCTTTTTTTTTTGCCAAGTTGCTCATCCTGCCTTTTATTTTACTCAAAACTCCTGTCCTGCCTTTTTTTCAAATTTCATCCTAGCCCCCCCCCCATAAAAATCAAATGGTAGCTTCCTAATTAAGGACCAATTACCACCAATGAGAAGTTATCGTCATGAGGTGTGCTATGCAGCAGCAGACATGTTGCATAAATGAGGTATTCAAGCTGTTTTCTTCAGAAATATTTTTATTCGTAAACACTTGTGTTTTGTTTAATTCTATCAAGACAGGTAAATAATTACCTTAGCTTTCTGTTTTTTAAAAGCTTCTATGCATGATTCCCGTGCAGGGATAGAATTCATTAGTCATTACTACTCCTAGGGTGGTTTTTAAGGACCTTAACTACCCATGAGGTTCTCGCACCGCCAGTTAGTCATCAATGTATATAACAATCAAAGTAGGAACAGCTTGCTTTAGATTATGAATTACAATGTACTTTCATTCGAAATTTTAAAACAAGTGTAACAAACCCTTGGCTGGGATTGGCTTCACTGTTGGTCCTTTTTAGTTTTATCTGACAGCTCTTTAACAATTATTTTTAGGTTTAGCACATTCAAATATTTTGGCTTCAAGCATCACTGAAGAGACATTAGTGGTCGAAATGAACATCTGGTGCATTAAAATTGGTACCTTTACTGTTATTATTATTTTCAAAATAAAATATTTGCTCCTTTCCAATATATTATATAGTTTTGATTTCAAGTGACATAAATTCTTGATAATTTCAGATTTACAGAAGGAATAAGAGCCTCTGTATTTACAGGCAGAATGTCAATGTGTTGAGTTCATTTGAAATTTCTTCTCTTTTTGCTACACAACAGGAAAATGACAATAATGGTCAGATTCATTGGAAGTTTTTCACATTTGGTGAAAAAATTCAAAAGTGTTGGTCACTGGTCCTTGTACCCATAAAATAACACACAAAAATCAAACTAGTGACAGACCTTTTTTTCCTTCAAACATAGAGCATTAAGAGTCTGAGTCTAATTGGTGCTCGAAAAATTTGTGGTAACTCTAACATATGTTACAAGATGTTTTTAAATGGAGTCGGTTAAAAGATATTTTAGAAATTTGTGAGTTTCTGAGGAAAACTTATACTAGGTCAGATAAAACAGAGTAAAGAATGTATATCAGGAATTTTAGAATGTGTTATATATGTTATATGTCTTTTACAGCAAACTGTAAAGGCAAGAAATAGGTAATTAATAAAAGTAGGCAAAGAACTTTTGAAATTTAGTTTCATGCAAAACAAATGTTACCCCTGTTGTTTGTAATGAAATTATTAAAAAGTTCGTAAATAGTAAATATCTCTGTTCAATTATTTTTTTTAAATTATTTTCGCAGACAGAAAATAAATTATATCTACGTACAGCAATCATATTTCATTTTAACTTGAGGAACTTTCTTGCCATTGTAACATGAACTGAAGAAAGCAAAGTTTAATGCATGATTTGTAATGAAACAACTATTACATTGTACTTTTAAATCACTAACTAACAATATTTGAAGCTTATCTAAAAGTTTAGAAAAACTCAGTGTGTTGTTATATATTCTAATGTAATTGCAAGCTGACAGTGCAAGATTAAAATATATGTACAATAGAGTTCCCAAGCTTGTAGTTAAATATTATTTGAGTCAGATCACACATCTGCATTATAAAATCAAAAGTAACTAGTAAGTATGAGTGAATAACATATATTGGTATCCTTATATAAAAAGAAGTCCACAGTTTATTTACACTGAAAATACTGAATTTACCCTTTTTTATAATGTTGATTTTAAAAATCATAACTTCAAAACTATTTTTGACCCTACAATAACATTTAAAAAAAAATCTTAAACCTTAACTTTTCTGTATATAAACTCAAGAATGGTGAAAGTAATGCCACCCAAATTTGATCTTGAACTGTGTTTTGTGGTAATATTGAGTATTGTGTATAAGTTTCATAACATTTGGTCAAGGCAAACTGAAGTTAGAGAATGGAAATAATTTTCAGGACATTTCTCAGGTCCTAGAAAAACTTTTAGGTCAGTAAATACTATTATGATTACTTGTTAAAAACAATACACTTTTCATTGTCTAAGTTCATTAAATATTACAACAACAACATGGACGTGACATAGAGCACCTTTTGTTTGAAAAGAAGCTATAATTATCGAATTGTACTTGATTATAGATAACCAAATTATTTCTAATTTTGCTACATGAATTTGTTTATTGACATAAAAGATAACACAGGGTAAAATAGATGTTAATTTGATTATTTATTTAAATATGAACTAAACCTCGATGCAATAAACTGTTAACACAGAGATATGTCTCACCTATTTATTATTTTGATAATGCAAGTGTTGAAATTAAAATAACAATACCTTAACATGTAAGTTATGCAAATATTCAAAGTCAATGAACCATGACTAAAGGTACAGGGCTAAACAATCTCCATGGAAATGAGATGTGCCAATGCTAATACAAGTGCATACCAAATACCATTGACTTTTCATAAGTCGTTCCCTTTAAAGAAACCTAAACCAAAAACATTAACTTGTAAACCAATCAAAAGTTTTAAAGTAAATATACCATGACTGAAGGGGCGGGGCCAAATAATCTCCATGGAAATGAGATATGCCAATGCTTATAGAACAGCATACCAAATATCATTGACCTACCACTAGTGGTTCCCCATAAACTATCTAATCACAAACTAATACATGAAAACTAAGCAAAATTTTCAAGTCAATAGACCATGACTGAAGGGGCGGAGCCAAATAATCTCCATGGAAATGAGATATGCCAATGCTTATACAACTGCATACCAAATATCATTGACCTACCACTAGTGGTTCCCCATAAACTGACTTAATCACAAACTAATACATGAAAACTAAAAAAAGTTTCAAAGTCAATAAACCATGACTGAGAGGGCAGGGCCAAATAATCTCCATGGTAATGAGAGTTGCCAATGCTAATTCAACTGCATACCAAATATCATTGACCTACCACTAGTGGTTCACCATAAACTAGACCTAATCATAAACTAATACATTGTTGACGCCGCCGCCATCGGCGCCTGAAACAGCATACCTATGTCTCGCTTTTTGACTCCGTCAAGGAGAGACAAAAAGGGGGAAGGTCTGTAAAACAAGATAATCAGTTTTTTATTACTAATGATCATTAAAAACGAGGAGTATATTTTACCAAACTTTTGGTGACCTTTCCAATCATGTAATAAACAGAATTGTACTTTTGGATAAAAATATTCCTTGGTTAAAATCATAACAGAGATCTGAAGCAAGATTAAATCTGAACCATTTAACCAAGGATTTAACAAAGGGTTAAATTTAACCACAGGATTAAATACGAAAAATAACCTAGGGTTAAATTTTAACCAAGGGTTTTAATATTTAGGTTAATTGACAGACCTTATCAAATTATCATGTTTTAACCAGAAACACATTTTTCCTGGCCTCATTCAAAAAGAACATGTGTAACTGAAAAAAAAATACTTGGAATATAGAATTTAATTATATTGTATTAATGTGAGAAAACAAAATTACCTTGTATAGTTTCCTTACCTTTATAATAACCTAAAATTTCAAATAATAAAGTTAACTCCTACTTAAAAAGACAACAATACCATTAATGAAAATTAGTATAGCGCAGAACACACTTAAGTTTTATATATTAGGCAAAGCTAAAACTTGTACAATGCTGTTCTCAATACATGTACAGTTGTTCTACATTCATATCAATATATATGAATAATATCTATAAAGGCTTCCAAGGAACCCTGTGTCTCACCTGCTATTTCCGCTGTAAGAGTAAAAGTGTAATGTTTAATGGGGACTGCCAAAAATTCAATACATTTATCAGTAATATACAGAGAAAAAAATTTTGCTCAGGTTGCTATCTCTTGATTTATAGAAGATAATCTGTCCATGTCTTGTAAAATTCCATGGAGGTTTGACTAAGTTATTCAATTCTTGTTTAGAAATTCCAATAGGGAACACATTTTACATTACTGTGGATTCATTATTATTCATTGGATACTAATGTTAGAGGATTTCGTGGGTACATGAGAACCACTAAATTAAGTGTTCAACGGATTACAAATTTTCTATAAGGTTATATGCAGACTTTGGCAAAACCACGAAATCAAATATCCACGAAAAATTCAAGATTTCCTCAATCCACGAAAATTGATACCCACGAAAATAAATGAATCCACAGTATTGTAGTAATAAATCAATTTTTTTTAAATGTTTTCAGCCACTGGCCTTCTTCAGTTGCTTTATAATCCTTCTAACCTACATTGTAGACATGTCACTATCACATTCATTTAAAGGGACAGACATTTATAAAGCAGTATGACCCCTCTCCTTTGGAGCAAGGGTATAATAAATATCAACATAGATCAAATAGATACATAGTGCAGACAAATGTGGTCCTTATTTATAGTTTCATGAGCACAAAAAGTAAAAAAAAAATATATGTTTTATTATACAGATTCACAGAAAATGCTCCATGAATGCTTCAATGAAAAGCCTAAGCAGTGATTAACAATATCTATCAGGAAAAGAGTGTCTAGAAGTTTGCTGCAATTAAGCAAAAAAAAAAGATCTGCCGTCAAAATACTTTAAAATGATCTGTCTTTTCAAATATATGGAAAAAGTATTCATGATAGCAAACAAGAGTACACATGCTGAAATGTGTTGTCTGCTTCAATAACCACACTTGATTTTATATTTAAAGTCTTAAAGATGAAGTTTTTATTATTTTATATTTAAAGTCTTAAAGATGAAGGTTTTATTATAAGTATCATATAAACTAAACATTATCAAAGAGGTCAAGGTCAGATAAACCCTGCCAGACAGACATTCTTACCTTACAATCATTCCATACACCAAATATAGTTTATATATTGCTTATATCTAAGTAACAGACTGAACCAGGATAACTTAACATTGACCAATGAACTATGAAAATTAGGTCAAGGTCAGATGAACCCTGCCAGACAGATATGGACACCTTACAATCATTCCATACACCATATATTGTTGACTTATTGCTTATAGTATGTCAAAGATGATCAAGTCCTACAGAAACTTAACATTTACCAATAAACCATGAAAATGAGGACACAGACAGACATGTATACTTTACAATCATTCCATACACCACATACAGTTGATCGTTTGCTTATAGCATCTGAAAACACACCAAAACACAAAAACTTAGGATTGACCATGAACCATGAAAATGAGGTCAAGGTAAGATGAAACCAGCCAAACTGACATGTTCACCTGACAATCATACCATACACCACATATAGCTGAACTACTGCTTATAGTATCTGATAAACAGACCTTATTATCACACATCTTTAACCTTAATCACTGACCAATGAAGGTCAAAATCAGGTGAACCCTTTCTGTCGGACATTTAGAGCTTGCAATGAACCCATTTACCAGTTTAAATACCTTATTACTCATTATAAGTGGGAAATTCACATAACAACAAAAACGTTTTATTTTTAAAGCAGTCACTGAACCACGAAATTGAGACAGGACAATGGACATATGCAGACAGAGACTTCATAACTTAAGACATCTGTATAAAGGTATGAAGCATCCAGGTCATCTACCCTCTGAAATATAAGGCTTCATACAAATAGTTTAGGCCGCCACTGCTGTCGCCTTAGCAGCTGGATTGTAGTCCCTTTGTCTTGCATTCTGCAACTTAAGTCGAAGGCAAGACAATAAAATATTATTCAAGATTTTCTTTTATTTATTCCATCTTATGGAACAAAATTATGTAGAATAAGCAGTTCATCATTTCAGGAAATATTTCATGTGTAATATTGCTGCATATATACCAAGAACCAAAATTGTGCAACAGCTACAATATTATCAACATTTTATTTTGGTTCATTGGTCAAAGTTAAAGTGTGGACCTCCATGACAATATAATACTGGTAACTTTTTTGTTGGTCAACTCTTCCATGGAAAGAAAATTTGTGATTGATTCTAATTGTAATATTTCTGAAAAGTAGTTATATTATATGGTGAACCAACAACTGGAGTGGTGATTATACGGTAGGGTAATAAACCAGTGGATACCTATAGGTATTCACAGTTGTCTTTGAAAAAGTAAGAAATAATCGATATGAAAGACAACAACTCTCGTAAAATATTTCTGAAATGGTGGAGAGCAAACAGTATGTTAGATGTTAAATCATGCAAAAGATCTGAAGTGGCTCACATATAACAACTTATGAATTCATTCAGTGACTTTCCACTGAAACGGAACTTTACTACAATAGTACTGTAACCATGTTTCCAGTCACTGTGTATTCATCATTATTGTAGAGTATTCATTTTTGTGGATTTTGTTGGTATGAGTGGACTACTAATTCAAAAGAGATAAATGAAATACTAATTTCCTATAGGCTTGCATGCAGAATTTGTCAAAACCACAAAATCTGGTACCAACAAAAATACAATTTTTCCTCAATCCATAAAAATTGGTACTCATGAAAATAAATAAATGAATCCAAGTAACTTTAAATTTCATATTGGTTTGATTTTTTGGGAGTAATTTCTATTGTCCAGATTTATACATAAAAGGTGCATAAAACCTATTTTTTATAATTGTTCCAACTACTTCAAATTCTGAAAAATCCCTGCTAAAAGCAAGTTCATCTGGATGCAAACAATTGTTCCAATAACAAGAAACTTAAAAAATAAAAAACTTGTCAGTGAATATTGAAAATAAGATGTATTTTACGTTAAAAATGTTAGTGTTATGCTCACCCTGAGAAAAATTAAAAGTTGACGTACTTGGCTGATAGCTCAACAATCTTCTCACAACATCTGTGTGTCCATACAGTGATGCCAGGTAAAATGGAGAGTTCTCTGAGAATATCGGATCTTCTTCTGTCTCCAGAATAGCTCCATTCTCTAAGAGAATGTTAATCAACTGGTAATTACCGTTTCTAGAAATAATTTGTAATGGAGTGCCCTGGAACATAAACATTCTTATCTTTAAGACAGACTGACAATTCAGAAAAAAAGTTACAAGAGTATTTTAATGTATACAATGTGACAGACAGAAAATGGCACTATTCTAAATTTGCATTGAGTAATTTCCAATGCAACATAAAGATTCAGGAATAACATTAATTTCTCTCAAAACTATTCTTTGTATTAAAGATTCTGAATAATAAATGCATGCATTAACTTCTGAATTAGCTACGCCATTCTGTGATCTTCATTCTTTTATTTTGACATCAGGCATTTATTTACTCTTTTTTTATTTTCCACAGTTACTCATTCTCAATAATATTGAATTAAGTGAATGCAAACTCATACCGAATACTACCTAAAGCTTATCTCCTTGAATGAATGACATTAAATTGCTATTATCTCCCTTTGAAAATGTGTTCCCTAATAAAAAATATCAAATGTTTCCATAGTTTCAGGGTTTAATGTAAATATTTCATTTTCCCAATTATGACTTAAATAGTTCTTTTATTTATCAATCAAATCATTAATAATTTCAAAAAATCTACATTTCAAATAAGGAAATATTTTTTGTCACGTTTGTGTATAATCTCAAGTTTGAGGTTAAAAAGGATGATGAGTTATTTCCTTTTGTTATGATTACATCCTAATAACATCGTCTGTGATATAAATAGCATCTATATATATATTTTCTGAAAGACAGATCAATGTATAGGATTTTGGAAGTATACATACAAGAATAGATATACATCTGTGTATTTAAATGCCCTTTATGTATAACATCAATTTGTAGGTCAATAAACCCTAAAATGTAGGCCAATTTAAGATACCCATCTACCATCTATACTCCATTTACACTAATAAATCTAAATATAAAATATTGTTGACATTTTGTTTATAGTTCCTATCATAAAACAAGAGTGTACATTTGACATCAAGGGATGTTGATTTATTTGTAGATCTTGTCTCCTGATCATTTTTGCTGATTACAGTTTCTCTCTATATTATAGTTTTAAAGATATTTCCCTAAAATCCCAGAAAAGGTCAAAATTGTTATTCAAGGGAATAACTATCAGGATATACAAGGGCAACAACTCCCATGAGGAGTCGATTGAAAATGATGGTCATGTTGCCTACTTTGTAGATCTTAAATCACTGATAATTATTTTCTCTTTACAGTTTATCTCTATCTAGTTTTCAAGTTAATAACCAAAAACACAAAAAGGGTAAAAAATTGCCATTTAGTAGATTTTAATATCTGACCATTTCTGATATATTTAATATGGTTTTCAAGATATTGAAAAATTACATCCATTTTATCCTTATGTTTTATTTTTAGCCATGGCAGCCATCTTGGTAGATTGGCAGAAACAGAAAAAAACATCAACTTTATACAGGAGATTTGTTTAAGAAGATTCTTTGAGTTTTCTTTAACATACAGTTTATTCCTTTTCTTTTCAAAATGCACAATGAAAGCCATTTTGTATCAAAACATTAGCTTATATGACATGGTCTGTTGTATTGTGCAGTTTTTTGGCAATTCCAGTCATTCCTTTTTTATCTTATCATGTTCATTGTTTAAATAAAATAATTATACTCTTACTGTTTTACTTATGACTATGGAAAATATTGCATTTATCTTTTTGGTGAATATTTTATTCTGGAGTATTTTCTTTTAGCACTTTTATAACCAAAATGTGACTACTAGCAAAATGTCCCAATTTACAGTACATCTAACATAAAATCCACATATCTGTCTGGTACTGTTGCTGAGGACCAGAGGTCCCTCATAAAAGAATGATAGCATATCCAATGGAACATGACGATGAGATCAAGGCCATTAGGCAATAAGTCAGATTGAAATATATACTATAAATTAAAAACAAATTGTGATGTTTTTATTATTGCCAAAATTGAGACAGGATAGGTTTCAGAAAATAAACACCTTCATTTTAAATTTGTATACCGGTAGTATTATTTGTATGTAGTATCTCCTGAAATCACAATAATAAATCTTGATTTTTTATCTGTTGTTCAATTGCAATAATAAATGCATGTAAAAATTTCTGAATTTACAGTACTCCGTACAACAAACCCATATATATATATATATAACTCTATACATCAAACCCATATATACCAAATATCGCTGGCCTGTTATGTATAGTTACCCTGGTAGATAAAATCGCCAAAAAACCGTGACCTTATAAGTGGAGTGTAAAACTTGGTTTGAGGCCATGTCGGACACAGACAAGATTCTTTACCATACACCAAATACTGTTGACCATATGATTAATAAGATACTGGAAACTATTCTTGATTTCTCGGAAAATTTAGAAGCTTCAACAAATCTCTTTAAACTTACAAGGATAATTCTTTGAAGAAAACATAAAGCTGAATTAAATAATTATTATGTAGGGTACTGTCCATTTAGCCATTGTTAACCTATTTTATTTTTACATCAAATTTGAATAAAAAACATAGGTACAGAATCTCATGTACACATGAAATACAACAAATATCAGACTTCAAAAATGTCAAAATGTAGTTTATGTGGCTTTTTAGCATCTTATACCTTGGATAGGACAAATTTTGTCAATTTTCAGACTTTTTTGCCAGAGACAACAGAAAAAAACAAAACAAACTATAGTTGACACACAAAAACATCTCACCAGCTGCTATATTAAGATTATATCAAAAAGGTAAAACAAACTGCACTCGAGATCAAATGAACCCTCTAGTGCAGAGTCAGGTGTGCGTACATTCAACAATATTCTAAATACAAAATTTAAATTCAACAAATTACAGATCTAATCCTGAAGTCTTAACATAACAATTGGAGTTGGAAAAGTGTGTCATGTCAGACAAACAAATATACTAACAACCAATCATCATGTCTACACATTGATTTTTAAAGTTTACATAGAATAGAACCCAAAAAGTTGCAATTTCCCACACTGACTCTTTGTAAATAATTTTGTAGTGCAACTGACAATGAGACACCAAAATCAATAACAAGAGGCCCCATGAGATTGATTCACTCACCTGTCATAATTTACCACATGAAAACATTAAGCAACAATGGCAGCTATCTACCAAAATAATCAATTAAGAGAGAATGGAATGAAAAATTCAGCAATTTTTTCATTTGTTATGGGGTATATAACTTAAGAATGGTAAAAAAGTGACGCCACCCAAATTCAAATTTAATCTGTATTTTGTGGTAATAAGCATTGTGTAAAAGTTTCATTACATTTGGTTTAGGCAAACTAAAGAATGGAAACCAATTTCAGGACGTACATACATACGGACGTACAAACATACGGACAGGTGTACAGACAGACAAGGGTGATACTTAATACCCCCTTGGCTGCTGCGGGGGCATAAAAAGGGTAAAGTCATTGCAATTTACTATTTCTATCACTTGATTTTCTTTAGATCTATAGTATAGCATAACACTTTTGCTCTTTTCATTTTATTTCTAGTTTGTATAGTTTTCAAGGTAATACCCAAACCATCCCCTAAAAAATTGGTAAAGGTAGGCATTTAGGGACAATATCTCCTATAAGTGGTCAACTGTCAATTTAAACAATACTGAATTGTTTGTAGATCTTTTAGGTTTCTCTGTCTATGTCTCTCTATCTATTATAGTAGTCTCTCCATCTATTAAAGTTGTCTCTCCATCTTATATAGATGTCTCTCTGTCTTTTATAGGTGTCTCTATGTCTATTATAGATATCTCTCTGTCTATTATAGGTGTCTCTCTGTCTATTATAGGTGTCTGTCTAAAATAGGTGTCTCTCTGACTATTATAGTTGTCTCTCTGTCTATTATATGTATCTCTGTCTATTATAGGTGTCTCTCTGTCTATTATAGTTGTCTCTGTCTATTATATGTGTCTCTCTGTCTATTATAGGTGTTTCTTGGTCTATAATAGTGGTCTCTGTCTATTATACTTATCTATCTATTATAGCTTTCTCCATCTATTAAAGGTGTATCTCTGTCTATTATAGTTGTCTCTGTCTATTATAGGTGTCTCTCTGTCTATTATAGTTGTCTCTCTGTCTATTATAGGTGTCTCTCTGTCTATTATATGTGTCTCACTGTCTATAATAGGTGTTTCTCAGTCTAAAATAGTGGACTCTCTGTCTATTATACTTATCTATCTATTATAGCTTTCTCTGTCTATTAAAGGTGTCTCTCTGTCTATAAACGGTGTCTCTCTGTCTATTATAGGTGTCTCTCTGTCTATAACAGGTGTCTCTCTGACTATTATAGGTGCCTCTCTGTCTATTATAGCTGTCTCTCTGTCTATTATAGGTGTCTCTGTCTATAATAGGTGTCTCTCTGACTATTATAGTTGTCTCTGTCTATTATATGTGTCTCTCTGTCTATTATAGGTGTCTCTCTGTCTATTACATATAAATAAGAAGATGTGGTATGAGTGCCAACTATATATCCATCCAAGTCACAATGTGTAAAAAGTAAACAATTATAGGTCAAAGTACGGCCTTCAACACAGAGCCTTGGCTCACACCGAACAAGCAAGCTATAAAGGGCCCCAAAAAGACTAGTGTAAAACAATTCAAACAGGAAAACCTCTCTCCATCTATTACAGTTGTCTTTGTCTATTACCGTATAGCGGGTTATTTTCGCGGGTGTAAAATTTCGCGATTTAAGGGCAACAAAGTATACGAAAAATTTTGGCGGTTTTAATTTTGGTGGATTCTTTAATCCCAATTAAATATTTTGGCGGATACTGAAATGGTTGCAGTTAAAAAGTTGTAAAACTTGACAAACAAGGGTCCATTGTTATTGTTAAATGATTGTTTTACCTGCATGACGTCTTATCTATTGATTATATTTTGATAAATTAATCAATAGAATATCGGTACATAGTTATTTTTCACAGGTGTACAAACATCTTGTAAATGTAACGGTTGATTAGTTACGAAATTGACCGGACCTTTGATGTACTTATGAGATTATAAAATTATCATGAGTGACTTGCAACTCGAATATAATTTGACACTAATTAATAAGGATAAAATACCTGACAGAGTACCTTACACTCTTATATTATTACTTATTTCATTATGTAACCAATAAACTAATTAAGACAGCCAGTGAACAATGGCCTTTGGCATTTATGTTGTTTAAATTAACATAAACCGTTATTGATCCGTCGAACTCGAAAAAATAGATAGTTTACAAAACGCTTTAGCTATTAAAAAGAATCGAACGTATGCATACGTTTTCGCGGAATTTATTTCCGCAATTTCCCCCCACTCGCCAAAATAAGCAAAAATAAACACCCTGCGAAAATAACCCGCTATACGGTATATTTGTCTCTCTGTCTATTATAGGTGTCTCTCTTTCTATTATATGTGTCTCTCTGTCTATCATAGTTTTCTTTCTGTCTATTATAGTTGTCTCTAAGCCTATTATAGTTATCCCTCTGTCTATTATAGTTGTCTCTACGCCTATTATAGGTGTCTCTCTGTCTATTATAGTTGTCTCTCCTTTTATTATAGTTGTCTCTCTGTCTATTATAGTTGTCTCTCCTTTTATTATAGTTGTCTCTCTGTCTATTATTGTTTTGGATTTGTCTATTATAGTTGTCTCTCTGTCTATCATTGTTTTCGCTCTGTCTATTATAGCTGTCTCTCTGTCAATCATTGTTTTAGCTCTGTCTATCATAGTTGTCTCTCTGTCTATCATTGTTTTTGCTCTGTCTATTATAGTTGTCTCTCTGTCTATCATTGTTTTCTCTCTGTTTATTTTAGTTTTCGAGATAATAGCAGAAGAATAAAATGCACAAAAAAGGGTAATAATTGTCATTTTAAGTGCAATCACTCTAATAGAGGACCCCAGTGTTGACTTTGGTCTTGCAGATATTACGCAGATCTTGGTTTGGTGATTATATTTGATGCATATTGTTTCTCCCTATTCAGTATAGTTTCAAGATGATTGCCAAAAATGCAAAAATGGAAAAAAATGATCATTTAAAAGCACTCACGCCTATAAGGATTTCATTGACAAGTTTCTTAATGTTTGTTATAATTTTGAATTGAGGCTCCCTGACCTTGTTGTGCGTTTTGCCCTTAAATGACTATTTTTCTATTTTTTTTAGCTTTTATCTTGAAAAGCATAGTTGAAAAATAGACATATAAGCTGGAAAATTGATCAGCAAGACATGCATCTATAAAGACCAAACATGATAAAAACTATAAATCAACTCCTCATTTATAGGTGTTATTACAATTTTTTAATGGACTTTTTGGACGTGGTGATCTAGAAAGGCCATATGCCATGTAGGAAGTTCATCAGCATATATTTAATAGCAAAATAGGAGATTAAATTTCACTATTATATAATTCTTTCGAATATGAGTTATAACTGCCTCATTAGGAAGTGAATCAAGTACTATTTCTTATGTTTCAGGTCAAACATTTTGATACTTCAAAACTTCAAAACCAGTCTGATTTGATCAAACTCTGCCTAATAAGTCATCAGATGGCAAGCTTTTTTTTTCTCGGAAGAATGCATACTGTCAATAAAGATTTTTACATTGCAACCATTAGTAATTAAACAAATTACCTCCCTTGAATGCAAGTTTACATTGCAACCAATTAAATATAAACAAAATGAAGACTTGAATTCTTAAAAAAAATAAAAAATGTCTATTCAAATATAGATAATATGGATAACTTGGATAAATTGGTTTTATATCTTTCATGTCCGTCAGTTATGCGGTATGCTGCTCCATTTATTAAAAAGTCCTGGTCACTGAGGAGAGTGGATTCAGCAACTGCATGATATGTACATATATGAATTCATGTCTTTTTTTATTATTTTTGTGATGTATTATGTAATGTGTTATTTTGTTTTCATGTACATGATGTATGCCATCAACCCCACTGGGGTATAATAGTGCATTATTTTCAATAAATAAATTATACATAGAAAAAAGTACTATCCTTGGAAGCAAGTTTATCACAACCATTTACTCTATATATTAAACAGTTCACTTCATAATGAACATGTGTACAAAGTTTAAAGTTGATGTGATCACAAACTACCGTAGTTAAACCAAAACGTTGAACTACCTTAAATCAAAACTTTCACCTGATACAGGACAGATGTACTAAGGGACTAACGAAGGGAGGGATATACGGATGGACAGACAGATGGATGGACAGATGCACAGACCAGAACACATAATGCCCTTCTTCTATGGTTGGAGGGGCATAATAAATCAAATTACCTCTATGGAAGGCAAGTTTACATCACAACCATTAGAAATCAGCACAATCACAATATCAACACAAATATCGTCCAGGGTACAAGCATAATTAAGTAATGGTAAATCCTCAAATAACGGTACAGTTAGGATATCCCTGTCATCTCCACTTTCCTCCCATTCATCTAGTACACTGACCAGTCCATTTTCCAAGGTTTCAGCATTGCCAGAGTTGATCAACCTTATAATACCTGTCACATTCACCATATCTGTAATATACATTAATTGGTTTAAGTTTTGATAATTAATAAAATATTGATTTAAAATTAACAAAGTTATAAATACTGTGGATTCATTACAATTCGTTGGATACAAATTTTTGTGAATTTTGTTGGTACAGATGAACCACCAATTTTATTGTTCAATGAATTATAAATTTTCTGTAAGTTTTGCGCAGACTTTGGCAAAACAACGAAATCAAATATCCATGAAAATGCAAGTTTTCCTCAACCCATGAAAATTGGTACTCACGAAAATAAATGAATCTACAGTAGATGTATTACTAACAGTGTTTCAGAACAAAACCAGAGAGAGGAGTATCAAGTGTATGATTGAGTTTAAAATGTTTCCCATTGAATTTTATGTTATATTGTCTTAAAACTTTGAATCAAATATTTCTTTATTCATCAACTAGGCAACAATAACCATAACTGCTTTTCACATAGAATTCTATCACTGATGTCTTATTTGAGATTCACTATTAACTGTTTCAGAATCAAATGCATTCTGTGTAATATTTTAAAAGACGTACACCAAAATGTTGTGATTGGTTAAAAACATTCTAAACAATGGAATACCAACCAATGACATGACGATATTTTCATTTTGGGGTACGAACAAAGAAATTACCCACAATACTTTCGATTCTGAAACAGTGAATTGCCTTAAAGTACAACGTGCACACATAGCAAAATTATGTTCAACAAGAGTGCACAAGCTGAAATGGATCGCCTGTCTTACTTATCATTGAATTTATGTTGAAAGTCTGTAACATGAAGGTTTTACTAAAAGTATCACATAAACCTAACATTATCAATGTTCTACAATAATGAGGTCGTGGTCAGATGAACCAGGCCAGACAGACATGTACACTTTACATTCATTCCATACACCAAATATAGTTGACCTGTTGCTTATAGTATCTGATAATCTGACAAAATTACAAAACTTATCATTGACCAATGAACCATGAAAATGAGGTCAAGGTCAGATAATACCTGTCAGACAGACATGTACACCTTTCAATTGTCCCATATACCAAACATAGCTGACCTATTGCTATTAGTATTTGGAAAACCAACAAAATCACAAAAATCTAACATTGACCAAGGAACCATGAAAATGAGGTCAAGGTAAGATGATACTGGCTAAACCAAAATGTACACCTTACATTCATTCCATACACCAAATATAGTTGACCTATTGCTTATAGTACTCCAAAAACAGACCAAAACACAAAACTTAACATTGACCAATGAACCATGAACCATGAAAATGAGGTCAAGGTCAGATGAAACCTGCCAGACTGACATATATCCCTTACAATCATTCCATACACAACATATAGTAGACCTACTTCTTATAGTATCTGAGAAATGGACATAATCATGCAACTTTAACCGTGATCACTGATCCATGAAATAAGGTCATGGTCAGGTGAACCCTATCTGATGGACATGTAGGCGTTGCAAAGAACCCATATACCAAGAATAGTAATTCTACTACTCATAATAAGTGAGAAATTCTCATGACAAAAAAAACTGTAATTTTTTTTCAAGCAGTCGCTGAACCATGAAAATGAGATCAAGGACAATGGATATATGACGGACGGAAACTTCGTAATATAAGGTATCTGCATACAAGGTATGAAGCATCCGGGATTCTACCTTCTGAAATATAAAGCTTTATACAAATAGTTTACGCTGCTGCCGCTGCTGCCAAATAGTAATACTTATGTCTCTCATACTGGGACTTATCATCGCAGGCCAGACAAAAAACCTATAACTTTATATTTTATTAGATTTCAATTAATCATTTTCCTATAAACAACTTACTGTAATTTAAAATGTTAGTACCAGAATATATTTTCCAATATATTCATGAATTACAACTTTTGTTTGTTCCATGTGTATAGCAACCTTTTAACCCTGTACATGCTTCATGTCCTAGGCCACTCTAAACCTAATTACAAAGTAACTACTAATGCAAGAAATAAAGACAACCAAACACTTTCAGAAAATCACACATCATGATCAGCTAGGTCAGATTTCTGTGGCGGATTTTCCAATCAAACTCTAGCATATATACAAATGTACTGGATACAAATAAGATATGCAGAAAAAAAGTAGAATATATGAATAATTAATCTAAATGTTTGTTTTTATTTTACACACAATTTTTACACTAAGTATTTTCTTCTGTGGAATTCTAAAATTATGACCCAATTTAATACCATAAATTTCAAACTTAAATATTTTTTTTTATCTATCTCTTTCATAATTTACCGGGTAATCCTCAAAAATGCACATCTCTGAATGGAAATTATTATATAACATATCATATATGAAGATACACCCCAATAAAATGTAATATATCACATGTGTATATGTGTTTCCTTACAGTGCATTTTTACTGGACAATTGTCAGGACATAAAAATTTGACAACTATAACAGGTTTTATATATTGTGGTAATGAGGCCTTTTTAACAAATTTGTACTGAATTCACCTCTCCCTCTAGCTTATACACCATATTGTTTATGTATGTCACATTATTCTTAACTTATAAACATTATAAGTACTTTTAATACACAACTTCCTATAAGGCAATGGATATAGCAGCAACTAATTTAACTATCAGGAAGGGCAGGGACAGGATTTTCATAGACATCAATTAACACCCTCAGTAATTACTATTTCTTTCTTTTCCAAAATATTTCTTATCATTTTCAGTAAAAAGGCTTTCCAATAAGTGGCAATAAACTGCTTCGCCGAGCACAGCTGGATACGACCGCAGAGGTCCAAACCTGAACAGTTGGGGCAAAAATGGACACAAGATTCAAGCTTGATACAGGTCTGAATTTGGATTGTAATTAAATATTTGACACATTATAGGTTTCTGACACAGAATAAATGTAGTCAAAGAACTTGAAATTGGTTGTATGATTTGAATTTATATTCAATTGAAGATTTTTTGCTGTTGTGCAATACACTGTGCAATGAGAATTGTACCACGTGATAATAGTTTGAACTGGACTGGCTTGATATCATTAAAATCTTTAAAACACGGATATTATAAGTTGCCCGTCACAGAGTCCTTGTTTATAATCACTCTGATATTTCCGTAAAGTTGTCAGGCGGTCAAAATCAAAACAATGAACGCGAATTTAGTGAATTTTTCGTGTTTTCGTGAGTTTATTCTTCTTGAAATAGGGGCATTTTAACTTTACATGGGAACCTAGAGTTCAACGACTACAAATACAAGGTTTGGACTTGCTTATTCTTTGGATATTCAAGTTTCATCCCCGCAACCTGTTCTTGTAATGACCTTGTTAGCCAATTTCCAACAGTTAGTTGACGTTTCAGTCATTTTAGCCTGTATTTTATACTGCAATGTTAAAAGCCTCTTGCTTCAATTTTTAAAATAGCTCAGGAACCTTGATTTTTGCAACGACAGTCATTATGTTTCGTCTAAATGGTGTATATAGTTGTGTATATTTATTTTCTGTCCCCGCAACCTGTCTATCACTTAAACTAAAGTTAAAACAGACATTTTTTTTCAAAATTCCCTATCATTTCAATATAATTTCCATGACCCGTATCCGATTTCTTTAGTATAATATTCAAATAAGCAAAGTGGCGTTGATTTCTGGATATGTTGACCCCCCCCCCCCCCCCTCCCAAAAAAATTCCCCCCCCCCTCCCAAAAAAATAATATTAGAAGAGAATTTTCTTTTGAGGAAAAAAAAATTGCCCCCCCCCAAAAAAATTTTTTTTTTACCCCCCTCCCCCCTTCCAAAAAAAAGAAATTTTGAAGAAATTTTCTTTTTGTAAAATGTGGTACAAATTAAGAGACATCCATACACTTAAGGTAGATTCATGGTATACTGCCATCTTGGATTGTACAATCGCAGTACAAAATCGGTCTAATTATTTACCCAAATCTGCAAATTTGGAGACAGATTTGCAATTTAATGGTTAGACTGTTTATTTACGTAAAGAAAACTTGAGGATTTATTGTATTAATCAAAACATTTAAACAAATATCAAATTTTGTGTTTTTAGAATCATTTTTTTCAAATAAGCAATTTAAGGGGAGATAACTCCTTTAGTAAAAAATATATACTGGACTGATAGGGAAATTTTTAATTTTTACTTGTAGTAAGAAAACAAGTTCGGTGACACCATTTTTTCTTTTTATTTTCTTAAAACATATTATAAAACCTATCTTCTCACAATTTATTTCAAAATTCTATCTCATAGAATTTTTTTTATGCGCACAAATGTGTTTTTTCATGAACAATCTAACCAAATTTAGGCAATTTTCAACAACTCATAGCTTGGAAAATAGCAAGGTGACCCATACATTTTATTATATTTTTGAAAAAAGTATAGTAAAATCTTCATTTTGACAAAGTATAAGAAAATTCTATCTCAAAAAGTATATACTTATGATCTACCTTAAACACATACATGTTATTGTCTGAAAACTAGAAAAATGCTTGTTTTAGACCCTTTTTGGCCCCTAATTCCTGAACGGTTTGGGCAATTACCCCCAAAATGAATCCCAACCTTCTACTTGTAGTATTGAACCTTGTGGTACAATTTCAGAGCAATCAAAATACTTATACACAAGTTATTGTCCTGAAACTAGAAAAATGCTTGTTTTGGCCCCTAATTCCTAAACGGTTTGGACCATCACCCCCAAAAACAATCCCAACCTTCCTTTTGTGGTATTGAACCTTTTGATAAATTTCATAGAGATCCATACACTTAAACTCAAGTTATTGTCCGGAAACCAAATGTCTTCGGACGACGCTGACACCGACAATGAAGGAGACGACGATGTGATACCAATATACATTTTGCGATCGTATAAAAATGTATTCCAACAAATTTCATTTAAAGAATATATGTTCTGCTACTGACTTTCTTTAACATGCATCTAAATCCTGACAATTTAATCAAAGCATCGTCGATGTTGTGATGCAGCCATATTTATAGCTAGTCTGATATTCTTTCTGACCATACTTTTTTCAATATTTTCTTCTCTTTTCATTTTCAATCTTACTGTAAAATTTCCATGTTATTTTCCAAAGGAAATAAAAATATTAATGCAAATATTGATATATATATTGATATTTCAATTTAGACTCTGTCAGATTTTTTTTTTACAAGAATGGAAAGGGAAATTGTCAAATAAGTAATATATTTTTTTTTATTCCATTTATAATAACTGGCTTTATAATTTCCAGAAAGAGGCCTTAGAAATGCACTTTCTCAACAACAAAAATTAAAAAAAATAATAACTATTTTTTTATCTAAATTTGTGTTCATTCTTCATTAAGAAAAAATACATTTCCTGTATTCGAATTTAAATGTACAAATACCTAATGATGAGATATTTCCAATTACTGTTACATAGCAATATAATGGGATATAAATGTAGAACAAACAAATAAATTTTATTGCAGAAAATGCTCAGATAAGAGTTATGCAATTTTGTATATTATTTCAACCAAATTTCTGATAATTGCAACTAATTAATTTGAACTTGATTATTGGTTTATGTCAGATGATAATGACACTCTGATTTTACATGTGAAATAAAATTTGCTTGCATTTTTAATAAATACTTTTTTTTTTTATTTTTTGTCTTTTCTTTGAAAAAAAACACATCTGATTACTCATTCAGCTAGCTAGCAAAAATAACAGAATATTTTAGTGTAGATTAAAATAAATAAATACATTTTTAGGTTTACTATTGAGAATGTGTGTATTCAGTTAGGTGTGTAATTAATTGAGTCTATTCAATTATGTAACAGGTCATGAGATATTAACTGTGGTGAATTAAGCCTGGGGTCGTTTCCAATTAATACTTACACCTTTGATTGTAATTATTTGAAAATCATGACAGTTGATAATCATACTGACTCTTACTTGCCTATGGAAAGAATTGGAGTAATACCATTTCAAAAAAAGTGTGGGAATCAACTTAGATAAATTAATACATATGTTAACCTAAATTTCATTGAACAACAACTTACACAAGCATAAAATACTAATACAATACTTTCAAAATTCTTATCAACTGATTCAATTGATGTACAAATACTTTTTCAAATTAATTCATAAATAGTAAATCATTATAAATTTTGATTTACAAAGGAACTATATGCAAGTGTATATCTAAAATAAAAGGGTTGTTCGACCAATCTTTTCTTCATTTAAGGGCAAATAACTTGTCAAAAGTTGGAAGTTGATGATTTAAATGGTGTAAAAAGTTTCTGCAAGTCATAAAAACACATAATTAGTTTCATATCATGTCTGCAACTTAGTAGTCTTCACCATCTCCAAAAACAGAGTGATCGCATAGATCCAGCATGGCTGAATCAAAAACTAGTGATTTCTGAGCCTGACCTGTTTTTTTTATAATTTCAACCACTTTTGCTTCCTAAAACCTGATACTAAAAGATATGACTTTCAGGAAATGCATCCCAACCTTGACCAATTCAATGTGTGGTGTAGTGTTAATTGATAACAACTGAATGCTACAAGCATCTTAATACCCCATGTTCTATGATTCATATATCTATGCATTACCTACCTCAAATTTTTTAACTGAACTTACATAACATGATAAATAATAAATATAAAATATTGTGTGTTGTAAAAACATTCAAACAGCAAATTAAGCTAGTTTGAAACTTAATTTTCCATTCACGTGTGGCTTTAATGTAAGTTGTTTACAAGTTGATTGAATAAATTTGGATGCTATATCTTACTTACAATTTTTTAAATATGATTTTAAAACAGTAATATTAGAACATGTAACTATCAACAACAACAAAAATAGAATTTTTATACTTATTAAAAAAAAAAGTAATATATCATCATATTTCCGGAATACTTTATAATATTGGAAAATCTTATAATGTAATAATTATTAAGGTTATATATTCAAGGAATGTGCGGTGCAGTTTTCTCATATTTTGTTAAGTTTTCTCAAATATGTAATTTAAAAGAATAGTGGGTGACAAAACTTTAAATTTCAATATTATATATATTTTATATATAAAGTATCTTTTAACACTACATTATAACCTACTTTCAGGAAATGAAAATGTCAAATGAGGTCATTTATTCTGGTTTTCTTTGCTAGTATAACAAAGCAAATAAATTTTACATTTCAAAATGAACCAAAACAATCTAATAGTTTATATTTACAGAAAATTAAAAAAAAATTAAAATATCAATATTTCAATGACAAAATCATGCATTGTTTATTAAATCTTTTAAATTCCTGAACATTTCAGTAAAAAAGAGATGGAAAGTAACCAAGGGGATATTCAAATGCATAAGTGAAAGAGAAAATAACAACATGGCAAAAAAAAAAAAAAACGAGGAAAAGACAAACAAGTCAACAAAACATAGATAGAAAACTGCAGACGGCCTCAGCAACATGAACCCCATCAAAAACCGGGGTGAACTTATGTGCTCAATACCTACTCCACATAAGCACCCGTTGTGTTACACATGCAAGCTAGTACAAATCTGGTAAAAATCTACACATGCTACATGGATCAATACATATATATTTACTTTTATACTTCTGCATTAATTTTTTTAGAGTGCATAAGGTTTCCGAAACTGATCGATGTCTTCAAAATAAAGTCAAATTGTTTTTATATCATATAAACATCATAATAGTTAAACCGATATTTTTTTTTATCTATTTTAAAAACAAAGAGAATATACCACCCTCAGATAATAACTTAACATACCGTAGATCCACTGACTTGCTCTTTTAGTAAATTCTGCATATCTAGCCATTTTCTTTTGGGTAATTCAGTAAAAATATACATAAAAATTTACAACTTTAAAGAAATTTCTCACTTCAACCAAAACATGCAAAATGTCCTTCGCCACTTCAGAGAAAGTTTATCATGCAATTATTTAACTAGATTACAAACATAATGAGTTGATCCTGCATGCAAATGTTATTCAAACCTGTTTGCTAATAGAGGATGAATCTACTTTCCTTTCAACACACCACCCAATGGTTGGTCAGACATTTTATGTCTTGTTAATATTTTATCAAAAATTAAATATCATAAAATATTATCAGTGGTGTTTATGTCAACTGATTACACATATATCCCAGGCATATCTTAAGTCAAAGTCAAATTAAAAGTTCACATTGTCAGGCCAAGTCTTTGTAGATTAGGTCAACTAGTCACTTCATTAGTAATTATGGTATTATATATAAAACCGTGAAAGAGTCTTTCAATACATGAACATCTGTCTGTTTTAATACACATGTAGATCACATTTCATTATACACTTTTTAACTATTTCAATGTCTATATACCAGTATATTACTCAATAAACAATTTATTTTTCAAACAAACAAAACTGCTTATATAATTCCTTGATTGCTTTTAAATTCCATAGTCTGAACAGTGTTTTCATTTTCAGATGCTGTCCTAAAAGAATTTCTCTATAAGAAACAAGATCCATGCATCTGCAAACTTGAACTTGAAAACTTGAAAACTGTGTCTATATAAACCACATGTTCCTAAGATGTTATGATAATGTTGATTCACATAACACAATTTATTCCTTTGCAAAGAGTAAAAAGTTAACCTCAATACATAGAGCTGTCATTTACATTCTTTCTATAAATTAATATTTTAACAACCACATGCACAGGTTTTATATGTTCAAAATGACCTTTTTATAACAGCTATTAACAGAAATCAATGTGGTATGTGTGTACATTGTAGGAAGACATATATACTTCCTGGATGAGTTAAATACACATACCTAACAGTTGAAGTACTTTATTCAAAGATAGATTTAAATCCTTTCACCCACATAAAACGGGGAATTTTCTTTGTAATTTTTAGCCTTAATTAGTTTCACATTTAAAAGTGCATTGTGCATGTCCTAATTATTCAACACATAATGAATGTCCTAATTATTTTATGTGTCCGCTATTTACACATCAGCAATTAAGTTATCATAAAAAGTATATGATTTTTTTTAATTAAGTAAAATGTTTAGTTTTTAGGGATTTTTTTTATAATAACTGGTATATCATGTATATCAGCCTGTATAATTATAGTGTGGTCCTAAGATTTTCTACAAACATGTGAAAAACAAAAATATATATAAACATATCAAATGTCTGCCAATTATACCAAAATTATTCTAATACAAGAAAATGTAAATTATTGCTAATCATAGTTAGAATCATAACTTACTGCTTTGTATATTGTTAAGTGTTACTCTGAAAAATATATGATAAAATTCTGGTAGAGCAAGTTTGTTGGAAGTAATAAATTTAATTTAGATGATGTTAAAAATATTTTCCTGCATCAGTTTTCTGTAATTTTATATTTTGAAATTTAATTTGGTATACATATGAACTTAGTTATAAGAAAAATTGAATTTTCATATTTTTATTCATAGAAATGATTAATTCCATGAGGGTTATTTTTTTGTGGTTTTCATTCTGGGAAACTACTGTTCTTTATAAATTATTTTTCGTTAAGATTTTAATTTGATTTTACAGTATTTATTTTATGAGGTCAGAGTTCACTTCAAAATATACAGAGCAGTTGAAAAGCTATGAATCTGAAGATGTATCACACAGTATTGTATAACCTGCTCACTGAAAGCCTGATACCAAATTTCAGGAATCTTTGATTTTAAGTTCCTGAGAAAAAAGCGACAACTTTGAACAGCACCTATGTTCAGCAAACCCTTAAAACATTCCCAAATTACAAATGATTTGATGAAGGCCTCCTAAAGTTATTATCTGGAATACAAAAATTAGGCTATTTTCTGCTACATCAAGCGCCATAACTCTTGAAAGACAAAAGTAAATCAGTCAAATTCAAAAAGATTCTGTGGTGGACAAATTTCAATAGATTTGATAAAGCTTACTTTAATACTAATAGATTCTGCAGAAACAAACAAAAAATGGCTATTTTCCACTTTATCAAGGAACATTTCTCTGGAAACATAAAAGTGAAATCATTCAAATTTGAACTGGAACTGTATTAAGAGGTCCCTAATAATATTTTTGAAATTTCAAAGTATTTGGTATACAAGGAAAACAAAAATGTGTCTAGTTCCTGCTTTATAGCGCTTTATCAAGGGGGATAATCTTGAAAATCAAAAGTGAAATTAGTAAAATTCAAACTGGATCTATGTTTAATCGTTCATAACAACATTTTAAATAATTAAGTAGATGCCTTCTTAAGTTTATGTTTTGAAACCAATAAAATAGCTATTTTCTGTTTTATCGAGTTCTTAACAACATTAACCATTTTCAGTTGATTTGTTGGAGGTTTGTTACTGTCTGGAAACCCAAAATTTTGTTATTTTCCACTTTATCAAGGGACTTAACTCTTGAAAGACCAATGTGAAATTAGTCAAATTCAAACTTCATCTGTTTTTTCTGTTCCCTAGGAACACTGACAAACTTCAGTTAATTTAGTGGAGGCTTAAATATATATTACTCATGTTATTGTCTGGAAACCAAAAACTTTGATATTTTCTAAAATATATCAAGGGGCATAACTCAGGAAAGATATTTAATTAAATTTTATTAGTCAAATTTAAACTTGATCAGAGTTTGGTGGTCCCTAAGAATACTTTTGAAATTTTAAAAACTTTGGTGAAGGCTTACTCAAGTTGGAATTTAACTCTATTGTCTTTATCATGTTTGAAAGTATGTTTAAATCTTTAAAAAATAATATTAAGACAGCATTTCTGACCCTACATTTTTTTTGTACATGTACTTTTTATTGGAATGTTATAAATAGAGCTTATTAACATTGATAAAATGATACAAATATATCTAAAGTTGGAAAAGTTTATATATATCTGTCAACAAGGGCTATACATGTAGCTGTGGTATACTGATTTAGTTCAAATACACTTCCAGACTTGTAAACTGGTTTTACCAAACCATATTTGTACAAGTCCGGCTATCTGAACCATGTGTTGGTAGTTGTTTGTCATTGTATGTATTTTCTGGAGAAGTGTTAGTGGTTGTTGTAGTCTGTTTTATGTATGCAGATTCTAAAGTTTGGCTCAGCCAACAAATCATGGAAACGGTTTAGGGAACCTTAATTAAGATCACTAGCTTGTACAGAGTAGTAGTAATTTAATAATTTTGCTAAATAAGGGGGTGTGGTTCAGTCAACTCCTTCCCCTTTGAATACCCCCTTAGTCCAATTTTTTTGGAAAATCCCAGTATCCTTTGTTTGTCATGTTTGCACTAGAAATTAAGTTATTCACATTTTCTTTTTCCTTAAAGAATTTTTTTTTACTAATCTTTTTGTATACACTCATAAAATGAAGTAACCAAATGGCTGTTCAAGTTATTTGGTGGACAAAATCTCTGGCCCACTGCTTAATTAAATATAAGAGCTTAAAGATCAATTCAGTTCAGTTTCATGTGTTTTCCTCAAGTAATATTTGGGAGTATTAACTCATCATAAGGACGCTGAGACTATGTACACTTAGTCTTGTAACTTGAATAAAACAGAAAGTACCAAAATAAACAAAGTTGGGAAAGAAGTTTGAGATCAACTTCCCCATAGGTAATAATTGGAGTAAACTGTATTTATCGACGTGAATAGAGGGACAATAGATACCCGACAATAATTGTAGATTTAAACTGTGTCACTGAGTGGACCATATCAAGTGAAACTCCAACTGTTTGTTAATTTTATCATCTTCTGCAGAGACGAAAAAAGTGCACAACAAAATCCAGTTGTAAACATGGTAAAGTGCACAACAAAATCCAGTTTAGTTTTTTATTTTCTAAAACATGAAATGCATTTGAATTTTATTTATCTAGGGCATACTATGCCCTAGAACTTTTCCAGATACACAGGTTTGTCTGTACTAGATTAAATTTTGAGGTGAAAACGAAGCCATTTTAGCCAAAGGGTCCACGTGAACCTTCAAATGAAAAATGTCTATGTAAAACTAATGTGTTAACTAATTTTAAAGGTAATCAGCCTTTTTTTTTTAATTCAAACTGTACATTATGTTACAAAAAATTGTACATGTCATACAAATAAAAAAGTTTGATTATGACAGATAGGTGCTACCAGAAAATACATTATATATATGTCTCTTGTACTATATATACACTAAAAATTTAATAAAAACACATGTTGAGTGTACATATAAGTAGGTGGATGGATTTAAATAAAATCAGAACGTATATACATGTACAAATATGTACAAATAGTATATATACAAAACAACATACAACATATTATATATAATATATAAAGTCTTGATTTTTTTTAAATCCTACCAGTTTCAATTTATTTCACTCCCAGAAGTTGCAGAACAAACGACTCCAAGGATTAGAAAACCATCAACTTCATGATAACAGGTGTGTTATCAGGATCCGTTTTAATTTATCCATGGCATATAATAAAACTGATATCTTTATCTACTTCGATCTACTGGCTAATTCTGTGTTTACATTGTTAAAACAAGACCCGGAAGAACACGGTTTCAGTTTATACACGAGATCTGATTTATACAGATGGGGGTTTCCCTCATGTAAAGAGTATTACCTATTTGAACAGAATGGTTTTATCTGCGAGGGGGTTTCTTTTGTCAGTCTAGTGGGAATTATTCATGGTAAATATAGATGATGAAATAAATAATTTCTATTTCCCGCCAATTTTTCATATCTTTAAACCACACAGTTAAACAACTTATAGTAACACACCAAAATGTACGAAGTATAGTCAATGGACAATGTGTAAATGATAAATTATTAAGACCGGAATTTCGTTACCACAAATTAATTAAACAATTACCCAATTTTTTCAAAGAAACACAGATTTAGTGAGGAAATTTGGTTGTATCTGTAGATTTCTTATCAAAAACGGGATATCACATCCTAATTTTTATGGTGATTTTGTTTAAAAAGCCCATAAACTTAGATACGATCCGTGTAAACTAATTGATCCTTTGAATAAACTGAGTCGTAAAGGTTTTCAATTTAACACAGTAGTAAAATTTTCAAATATTGTTTTTATTGGTACTAACAGAGACATATAATACATGTATTATATGTCTCTGGTACTAACATATAGCTTTTGTTTTGGAAAAATTAAAACATAACTAGAACTTGATCTAAATTTATATTGCTATAGATGTACAGTTAATGAGAACTCATTATCCTACATATTGGCGATTCTGTTTATTTATGTTTTGGCATTCACGCGGCACAAGGTCATGCATTTCTCAGACTGTTAGTGACGTCTTTTCTCGTTTTTTATATAGATTAGACCGTTGGTTTTCCTGTTTGAATTGTTTTACACTGGTCATTTTGGGGCCCTTTATAGCTTGCTGTTCGGTGTGAGCCAAGGCTCCGTGTTGAAGGCCGTACTTTGGCGGTCTTTGACCTATAATTGTTTACTTTTTACACATTCAATTGTGACTTGGATGGAGAGTTGTCTCATTGTCACTCATACCACATCTTCTTATTTCTATAGATAAAACATATATAACTCATCATGGTTATCAGGCTATATCTGTAGACAATGCTTGAATTTTTTTTATTTAAACTTACTGTGGCTGTAAAAGGTATTTATCATTGGACTGTTCTGTCTGCCAAAGGGTTATAGTTCTTTCTGTTGTTATACAGATTTGTCTCCAGCTGCCAGGGTTAAAGTTCATACTTGTTATTGGTTCTGTAGAAACTTTTTTTTATGTCAGTTTAGTTCCATTTGTATAACTCCTATGAAATACATTTCAAATTTCATCAAATAGCTTGCTGTTCGATGTGAGTCAAGGCTCTGTTTTGAAGGCCGTACTTTGACCTATAATTGTTAACTTTTTATACATTGCTTCGTGTTGAAGGCCGTACTTTGACCTATAATTGTTAACTTTTTATACATTGTGACCTGGATGGAGAGTTGTCTCATTGGCACTCATACCACATATTCTTATTTCAGTATATTTACACTTAATCCGTTGGATGTGTACTGATTGATACTTTAGTCTGGGCGAACATGATTTATCTAATAGTTGTAACTGGCTTTGAACTAACTTTCAGTAACTGCGAGTACTCTTATTTCGGTGCTTTGTTTCTATTTTTTTTTATGTTAGTTGTTTTTGTGTCTCGTATCGACCTTTTGAGTTAAGCCAAGTGCTATTGATTTTTACAGTTTGTTTTTCTGTTATACTGTTACACCACTGTCCCATGTTAGGGGAGTGCTGAGCGCTGTGAACTGATTGATACTTTAGTCTGGGCGAACATGATTCATCTAATAGCTAGTTGTAACTGGCTTTGAACTAGCTTTCAGTTACTGCGAGTACTCTTACTTCGGTGCTTTGTTTCTATATTTTTTATGTTAGTTGTTTTTGTGCCTCATATCGATCTTTTGAGTTAAGCCAAGTGCTATTGATTTTTACAGTTTGTTTTTCTGTAGTACTGTTACACCACTGCCCAATGTTAGGGGAGGGTTGAGCTCTCACAAACAAACATGTTTAACCCCGTCACATTCTGTCTGTGCCTGTCCCAAGTCATGGGCCTGTAGTTTAGTGATGTTCGTTGGTTCATGTCTGACCAATCTGATTGTAATTCAGACCTATATATTAACTCGCGTGCTCGTACATATGAGTATCACGAAATCAGAGAACTATATTTTAATTAGATTGATGTCTGTCATATTTGTTTTCGTAAGTTGTTTTTTCATAAATTAGGCCGCAGGTTTTCTAGTTTGGATTGTTTCACATTTTTCATGTCAGGGCCGACTATATGGTACTTAATATGAGTTTTTCTCACTGTTGAAGGCCGTACAATTGCCTATAATTGCTTACATCTACTTCATTTGAACTCGGGGGGGGGGGGGGGGGTAGTTGTCTCATTGGCAATCATACCACATCTCCTTATTTTTATAAAGGTACTGGCAAATGGTTAATGCTCATCAAACATTTCTTTTCGAACCTGCATTTTTTCGAAGGTTTGTGCGCTGCAAAATTTAACACCTGAAATCTACTACAAGCTGGGAATAAAGCATTTTTTGTGGAGGTCCTGAAATATATAAACACTTGACTATTAATAAAGACCGTATATTGAACTCCCGGTGTCTATAGAATTTTCGTGTCGTTCGGTTTGCTTTCAACATTTTTCAACTTGTATCTGCTAACCTTTTTAAAGAAGTCTTGTTATCTATACGGTTACCTATATATATAGTTGCTTATATCTACGTCATTTTGGTCTCCATTGGCAATTATACCGCATCTCCTTATTTTTATATTAATAAAAACAGTTTGTGAAATTTCTCTGCTCTGTCCGGCTACAATACCACGCAATGTTATCAAGCGGACTTTGTTCTACTTGTTAAAAAAATTGTATACATTATAAAGTTTCTGAGATGTGCAATTTCCTTGATTTAATTACATGTTCTTCCGATAAATCTATAGTCTAATAGTCTAGAAGTCAGTCAGTGTCTTCTTTCATTTTTTATCATATTATATTTCAATCATTTTCAAGTTTGGCAAAACGTGTGTGGGGGGAGTTGGGCAAAAACAAGTGTGTGTTTGGGAAGGGGAAATTTGCCGTCCCCCCCAGACTCCTTCGTTCCTGTGATTAACCCTATTAGGTTTTTTTCTGCTTGATAATATTTATGTTCGTTTTTTAGCCAAGATTTCGTCTTAGTGGACGGGGAATAAATGTGTCCATCTTATTGCAGATGTATTCCTTGTCATTTTACTTAGTTTCTTTTGTTATCTATTCTGACATCGGACTCGGACTTCTTTTTAACTGAGTTTTACTGTGCGTATTGCTGTGTGTTTGTTTTTTTTCTACATTGGCTAGAGGTATAGGGGGAGGGTTGAGATCTCACTAAACATGTTTAACCCCGCCGCATTTTTGCGCCTGTCCCAAGTCAGGAGCCTCTGGCCTTTGTTAGTCTTGTATGATTTTTAATTTTAGTTCATTTATATGTTTTGGAGTTTAGTATGACGTCCATTTTCACTGAACTAGGACACATTTTTGTTTAGGGGTCAGCTGAAGCCCGCCTCCGGGTGCGGGATTAAGACCCATTGGTGACCTTCGGCTGTTTTCTGCTCTTTGGTCGGGTTGTTGTCTCTTTGACACATTCCCCATTTCCATTCTCAATTTTATACTTAAAGTTTATAGTAAAACGCATCACAGAATATGAGAAAACTTCATCTAGAATAAAACGAAACAACAATTGAAAGATACTTTTAACCAAATATGCAGATGGTTAGACGACATATTCCAGTTGCTTTCTAAATATAAAAATGAAAAGAGGAGTTTCATGAACTCCGGGGTTAAACTTGGCCCTTACATTTTGATGCTTTTTTTATTTGACCAAAATACTACAAATTTCGTATAGAAACAGTTGTGAATTAACAAGTTATACAAAATAAATTCTTTTGGGCATACCACATTTCACATGTTGTCAAGACGGGGTCTTTTATTTCTGACTATTCGGTGAGTGGTTTTCTCATTGTTGAAGGCCGCACTGTGACCCATACTTGCTTAGATCCACGTAAGTTGTACTATCATTAGATAGCTACATTCGTTGGCGGCGTCAACATTTAGGTTCAGTCTATGGATGTTTTGGGCATCAATAACTAAATGTGAAACTTCATGGAATTTTACGAATCTTGGACAGAAGCTTTAAAAATGATCAAAAGACAGTATCAAGAGCAACATTTTGATATTATGTGTTTTTTTTTTTTTACATTTTTCCGTATTTTACTAATAAAAGGACTTAGTTTGTTGTTTGCAATTAACATTACGATACAGTCTGGGGTTAAAGTTTTTCAGACATCGATAAATTTGTAAAAACCTTTGTAGAACTTTATGAACCTTTATAGAAAAAAAAAATATAATTCCGTCTTGAAAATATTCTTTTTTTTTACTCAGTAATTCACTAATAGATGTACTTTTGCAGTTAACATTTACATACATTCTGGGATAAGATTTTTTAGACATCAATCACTTTGTTAAACCTTCTTGGAATGTTTTGAAACTTTGAAAAAAGCCTTTTCACGATCAAGAAATAGAATATGAAGAAAAAAGTTAGAATTTAAAAACTGAAATTCGTATTTTACTGCTAAATGGACTCAGTCAACACTACACTTTTTATATTATGACCCATAAATTTTGACTTATTTATGTCAATAGTCAGTTTTGGTCCATTTCTTTAAATAATTTATCTAGTTTTTCCGCGTAGATAACTTTGGCTGCAACCCACGATCCAGAAATAATTCAATACAAGCATTTGCACCTTTTGGTTACAAAACAATTGGGGTCGTATATATAAGTGGGAACCATCTTCGGTTTTTCTGGAGCTTTACGGTCGTGTTAAAAATTGCACAAAATCCTCATGTTTTGAAAAAAAATTTGGAGCTTATTATTTATACCTATGAAGAAATTTATTTCATTTAGCATTGACGGTTTTGAAAAAGATCAATTGAGACTCATAGTGTGGCAAATTTTATATACATTATGTTGAATCCTAAGCCAAATTTTGTAATCGTGATCCTGGTTACTCAGACTATATCACACACTATCATTGACCAATTAATGCACTATTTAATTATCAAAATATCAAAAGCTTTTAAATAGTACGATCAGAGACATATAATACAATGTATTTTATGTCTCTGGTACGATGTATTACGTCGCTATATATAAATGAACTGTTGACACAGAGATATGTCTCGCCTCAGTGTCCGCATAAAATTCAGAAAAGACAATCTGATGGACAGCAACATTGCTTATTAATTCAAAGTTGCTGGACCATGATTTTGTGGGCAGGGCCTAGAAATGGTCGACAAACTGAGATGTACTGACAGTAATGCAACTTTACACAAAATATCATTGATCTGTCACAAGTAGTTCTTATCAAACTGACTTGGCAGAAAACTTAACATTGAAAATTGCTTATTAATTCAAAGTCACTGGACCATAACCTAGGGACAGGGCCTCAAAATAGTCGTCAAACAGATATATATTGATAGTAATGCAACTTCATACAAAATATCATTGCTCTATCACAAGTAGATCCTATCAAACTGACTCAAGCAGAAAACTTAACATCGAAAATTGCTTACTAAATCAAAGTCACTGGACCATGTCCTAGGGGCCAGGGCCTCAAAATAGTCGTCAAACTGATATGTACTGATAGTAAATTATCATTATGCAACTTCATATTAAATATCAAGGATCTATCACAAGTAGTTCCTATCAATCTAACTTAAGCAGAAAACTTAACATTGAAAATTGCTAATTAATTCAAAGTTGCTGGACCATAGCGGGGCAGGGCCTCGAAATAGTCGTCAAACTGATCTGTACTGATAGTAATGCAACTTTATATTAAATATCAATGATCTATCACAAGTAGTTCCTATCAAACTAACTTAAGCAGAAAACTTAAAAAATTGTTGACACGACCTCCGCCGCCGCAGCCGTCCGCGCGACAGGAAAAGCAATCCCTATGTCTCGCTTTCCGCGACTTTTGTCGCAGGCGAGACAAAAAAACCTTTATCCTGCAATCAGCCAACTATTGTACAAATAACAGGTACACAAATAAATTTTGCTTTTTTGCACTTGTACAAATAAAGTTGTCTGATACTCCGCTTCCATACTGAGCAAACGGTAATGTGAATATTTCTTTTTGTGTGACTGTTTATTCTGTTGTGCTCTTCGCGGTCCGCGCTTAAACTATGTCAATTTCTTTGAAAAACCAGAGACAACTTTTTGGATTCTAACAACTAAACCATAAAGTATCGATTGTCGCCCTGTTGCTAAAGCTCGTACAAGTAAATGTTATATGTTCCGATAATGTACATAATTTGTATATCTATAAAGTTCAGCAACCAATATTAGTGTTTTTTTTTGTGTCATTTCACTCATTTGGAGAATTTGGTCACTGGCGATGATAACAGATTTTTGATGGTTTCTGTTTCATTAATTCACAACCTTTCAAACTAGAAACAACTGAATTTAGAGCTTGACATACTTTAAAGACACAAGATGGCTGAAGATTTTATGTTGACCTCGTTATATTTTGGTGAGTTGTTTTGTTCGCTTGCTGCCTCATTTACCTATTGCTCAACTTCCCTTTTAATAATCTTTGCTGATTTCGTTTTCACCTTTTTTGCGGTGATGTTTTATGATATAATATGTCTCAGCTGATTGAAACTAAAAGTATTTTTTCACCTTTTTGCCTGTAACTGTGTACCGTGGATCGATAGAGTGTGTACTCTTTGCCGGATATATATTTTCTCTCTCTCACTGTATTGCATTTCTTCAGTTTTCTTTCACATTACTGAATTACAATGGTCAGCTCCATATTCCTACTACACAATTGTTTAAATATAAATTGAGGATTTGCACCTGGCATTTATACTCATTTTAAGAATTTTTGAAGATATGACAAATTTCCACCAGCCTTCCTGATTGTGGGTATATTTATTACGAGTTTGTTTGTTTAACATTGCAGTTTTCTAACTTTTTATTTAAAGAAATCGTAGTATTGCAAACTGGTTATCTGAGTCTTTGACCCATTTGGTCTCACGGCTGGAAACTAATGTTGCGTAATGCAAAAGATATGGATGATAATCTGACTGCGTCGACGTTAGCTCGTTGTATAAAGCTTCATATTCCAGATGGTGGAAGAGCTAGATAATCAATATCAGTATACAAATATCTTGTGGTCTGAGATCCTTGTCTGGCATGTGTCCATTGTCCTTGCCATCGTTTACATGGTTTATTGACGACTTCATGAAAATTTTTCTTAATCAAAGTTTTTTTTGTTTAGTTATTATTGAGACTATTATAACATAGTTATAGTACTCAGTAACTGGACAACATATATTTGGTTTATATATATTTTGTTAAATACTGGGAAAATGGTCGTTTATCAGATGCTATAAAAAAAAATAGGTCAACTATAATCGTTGTATAAAATGACTGCAAGGTGAAATTGTCCATCTGTCAGGGTTCATCTGACCTTCACCTTTCATGGTTCATTTGTCAACGTTAAGTTTTCACGATGAGGCCTGTTCCTCAGATACTATAAGTAATAGATCATATTTATCGCTATTTTACGAATTTTTCCTTTGATCTTGCTGACTGATAATTTCCGTTCTCATCGGAGTCGAGTGATATGAAAATTATCGCTAGAAACTAAGGGAACACGTCAGTGCCGTTGTCAAAGAAATTAACAACGTCTTCATAGGTAAAATAGCGATAAACAGATTATCATTGGTCATCTGAACTCGATTGCTTTTCTAGCTTTCGCCGCCGTACCGGCTCAAGCGAGAAAATCAATCTCGTTGAGATAACCAACGATAATCTATAAATATTGTGGTATCATAATAGATCATAATACGATTGTATAAAATCATCTACGTCAAATATGAATTTTTGATATTGTTATGTTTCTGTTATACACCTTATTCTTATAGACTTTCGACATAAAATTCAATCATAATCAGTTATTCATTGAGCATTTTCAGCTTCTACACTTGTTGTCACCTATAAATGTGAAATAACTCTTTGCAAATTATCTACTGCATGATTATTTCAAGGCTGGTTAATGTGCTGGTACAGATTTTTGACATTATAGATGCATATATGACAGATTCTTTCCTGTTGTAAGCTTTACTAATAGTATATAAATGAAAATACAATTGACACACCACTTTCCATATATTTATTCAATTACAGTGAGCTCAAATGGCTGCTAATAACATATAATACATTTAAGTTTGTTTGTTTTTTGCATTATTTTTAGAAATGTTTTAACCAATATCCCAAACTGGATCAGCTGTGTGGGGTAAAGCTGCACTTTTTTTTTAATACATTTGGAAAACTTATGATTTTTATCTGTAACCATAAACAAGATTTACTTCCAATTTTTTGTGTGGGATTAATGCAAAGGACATAAAAAAATCATCTTTCTTTAATTATAACTATAAGCAATATTTCTGGAAGAATGCCCACCATAAAGGAATAGGGTTTGCCAGTCCTATTTTTAAAGAGCATTGGGTTCCAAAAGGGAATTTACTGCATGTGGGTTGTTGTTAGATATGCCGTTCGATGTGGTCTTTTTATACTGACATATAGTTCAAGTCCCCTTTCCGAGCTCTGACAAGGCATTTAACTGCGGGGGGGGGGGGGGGCTTTAATCTCCTTCCTTTTTGAAATCTGAAAGACAAACTAATCTATAGTGTTTACAGATGTCACGTGATACAGGCATCTTGGAACCTCTAGCTTTATGTAATATTTTATTGTACCCAGTCATATCTCGAGTCATATAAATAAAAGCTTATTCTGCATTTTTCTTCTTCATTTAGTGACATTCCAAGAAGATAGAATTTTATAGAATAAATTATTTCAGCTTTCATTTGTGCCTGCGCTATGCCAGGAATAAAACAGATGCAAAATTTTTTTTTGCTGTTGTATTTGTTATGTTACTGTTATTGTGTCAACATTTTTTTATGTAATACATTGCCTAGCCTTGTTAAAGATCATCTTCAGCACTTCTTTATATACATATGGTGTCAGCATATTTGAGTTGATGTATTTTGATAAAGACAATGTGATGAGCTTCAGTTGCTTTTGTTTTGACTCAAGATATTTTTTACGATTTTTCTCATGTACATCTACACAATGAACCTAGATGTATTTTAAGTAGTGTTTTCATATCCAAATAAAACTCACTTTATGTATTGAACCATCTTTTACCATAATATACTAATGTTTTGTTTAAGAGGCACTTAGGGGACGACCATTTGATATTCTGGGGGGGGGGGGGGGCAGGAGGATTTTGAAAATAAATAGCTCAGCCTTGATAATAACAAAAATGAATGGTTTGTTCTGTGGTAGTTTGAAAATAAATAACCTGACCTACAATGTATTGAAAATAAATAACTCGGCAGGTCTTTTAAGCCATTTTATAAATGCTATTCAAAAGTATGAAATGGCACCAGATTCCTACAAAATTCGTCTTTTTTCATATTTTTTTCGGGAAACACTTTCCAAATCTTTTATAATGCAATGTATAAATATAAATGTACTTGAAATGTCTGAAAATGGGTTTCATTTAACTAGAGGTATATTAACTCAGGAACATTTACCTCACTTTCATAAGTCATAGGGCTGTAACTAAATTGAGGCAAATGCCTCAGGTAGGAAATTTCAAAATAACAAAAGCTTGTCTTCATATCAAATTGTTTTTGCTTCGAATGCCTTGCAAGAAGCAAGTTCTGTTCACCCTCTGGCATACAGCCCTTGTTTTTCATGATCCATGTTTCACATTTTATTTTAGTTTTCAGTGTTATTTGTCTATAATGTTTGCCGTTTTGTGTTTTATCTGTTCCAGGGTTTGTCTTTTGTTCATTGATTGCCCTTCTTTATTCTCTTAGTGTTGCATTCCATTTGTAATTTAGTAATTTTTTTAAACTTGAGTTTAATTTTAGTTAAGGACTTTTTATCTAAGTTTACAAACTACATGAATTTCAAATTGTATCTCAGTTAGGAACTACATCAAGTTGTAATTGAAATGTGTTATAAAAACTTACCTGACATAGTTATATCAATGATAATGAACCCGGGGCCCTCTTAACTTAATTTGAGAACAAAAACACATAATTGACAGGTATATAAAAAAGATTTTCTGCAAGCCAAAACACTAAAAAAAACCAAAAAAAAAGCAGCCACATACTTAAGTTTCTGAATTACACTTGTTGCTTTATCCTACATATTGGTCTTTTGATGTTGTCCCTATAAACTAAAAGTCTTACACTGAATCTATATATTTTGCTTTGAGACCAACATATTGTCTTCTTGTGGCCTTCAGCGGCTCCCAAAACCTTCGCCAAATTTTTTTGTCTCGCTCTCCGCTCGGCAAATATGTTTAACATAACTTTAAAAAGAGGCTTAGTTACAGCCCCACTTTAATACCTTGTACGTATGCAATACCTGCAGTTTGGAATTCAGAAGATTCACTTCCACAGGATGATGATTAATTCTGATTAAATGGTACATAATGATTTGACTATACACTTATTATCTATGTAGGAATAAAAAAAAAAATTTAAATTGTGTGTTTTCAAATATTATAAATATAATTGTGAAAATAAATAATCAGTCCCTTGTTTTAATGAAAATGAAAAACCATGCTTCATCAGTGCAGAAAATAGATAATCTCTTCTTCTAGTTCACAAAAATAAATGACTGATCCAAAACAAATCCTCCTGACCCCCACCAGAATATCAAATGGTCGTCCCCTTAAAGGATTCATTGTATTACAGTGATGATCATCTAATATTTAAAATGGAAAATGTGAAAAAAATGTTCTGCAGGACACAGCTTGATACGACAGCAGAGGTCGAACCCCAAACTGTTGGGGAAAGTGTGGACACAACATTCAAGCTTGATACAGCTCTGGATTTGGATTGTGATTAAATCTTTAAATCTTTGACACAGCATAGGTTTCTGACACAGAATGAATGTGGTCTAAGAGCTTGAACATTTGAAATAGGACATTTACCTATTATCCAATATCCAAAATCTAAATACATGGTTAGATTCACCATATCAAAGAACCCCAAGCATTCAATTTTTGATGAAATCAAACAAAGTTCAGTTTTGGACCATTTGGACCTTAATGTGGACCAATTTGATAACAGGGCCCAAAATCCAAAATCTAAATACACGGTTAGATTCAGCATATCTAAGAACCCAGTATATAATTTTTGTTGAATTCAAACAAAGTTTAAATTTGGACCCCGATTTGCATCAACTTAAAAACTGGGCCCAAAATCAAAAATATGAATACATGTTTAGATTCAGCATATCAAAGAACCCCAAGAATTCAATTATTGTTGAAATCAAACAAAATTTTAATTTTGGACCCTTTGGACCTTAATGTGGACCGATTTGAAAACAGGGCCCAAAATTAAAATATTAATTCAGCATATCAATAATTAAATTTTTGATGAAATTAAACGAAGTCTAATTTTCGACTCTTTGGACCTCAATGTGAACTAATTTAACTAGAGGCTCTCAAGAGCCTGTGTCGCTCACCTGATTCTACTTTGGTTTTGGAAATCATGTAAAAATAGATTAAAATCATAACAGATACCCTTATAATGATTTAGGCCAAATTTGGTTTAATATTGGCCCCGTAATTTAATCAAAAGCAGAAGACTTTTGTAAAGTTTACAGAAATTACCAATAAATTCATTGAAATTGTAGAAAATGACTTTATGGGGACAACAACTTCAACAAGATGTCACTTGACAATTTTGTTCATGATGACTTATGTGTAGATCTTCTTTTCTTGATATTTTTGCAGTATATCTCAATCTATAAAGATACATGTATTGTAGTCTTCATCAGCACCTCATAAGGAACATTTATGCCATGTTTGGTTTCATTCCAATCAGTGCTCCTCTAGAAGAAGCATTTGTATGTATTTCCCATAGGGTCTTATGTTAAACTAAGTCCCCTACTGGTGGCCATCTTGGATAATGGTTTGGCTTCAAAGTAACAACACTTGGTCAACATCTCATTGGGAACATTCATGCCATGTTTGGTTTCATTCTATTCAGTGGTTCTCTAGAAGAAAACGTTTGTATGTATTTCCGTTATGGTCCTATGTTAAACTTACTCCCCCTGCTGCCAGCCATCTTGGATGACAAATCAGCTATAAAGTAACAACACTTGGTCAGCACATCAAAAGAAACATTTATACCATGTTTGGTTTCAATCCATTAAGCGGTTTTCTAGAAGACATTTGTATATATTTCCCATAGGGTCCTTTATTAAACTAAGTTCCCCGCTGGCACCCATCTTGGATGATTGATTGGCTACAAAGAAACAACACTTGGTCAGTACCTCATAAGGAACATTCATGCCATGTTTGGTTTCATTCCATTCAGTGGTTCTTCAAAAGAAGACTTTTGTATGTATTTCACATAGGGTCCTTTGTTAAACAAGTTCCACGCTGGCAGCCATCTTGGATGATTGATTGGCTACAAAGTCACAACACTTGGTCAGCACCTCATAAAGAACATTCATGCCATGTTTGGTTTCATTCTATTCAGTGGTTCTCTAAAAGAAGACATTTGTTTGAATTGTCCATAGGGTCCTTTGTTAAACTTAGTTCCCTGCTGGCGGCCATCTTGGATGATTGATTGGCTACAAAGTAACAACACTTGGCAGGCACCTCATTAGAACATTCATGCCATGTTTGGTTTCATTCCATTTAGTGGTTCTCTAAAAGAAAACATTTGTATGTATTTCCAATAGGGCCCTATGTTAAACTAAATCCCCGCTGGCGGCATCTTGGATGATTGATTGCCTACAAAGTTACAACACTTGGTCAGCACCTCATAAGGAACATTCATGCCATGTTTTATTTCATTCCATTTAGTGGTTCTCTAAAAGAAGACATTTGTATGTATTTCCCATAGGGTCCTAGGTTAAACGAAGTCCCCCGCTGGCAGCCATCTTGGATGATGGATCGGCTTCAAAGTAACAACACTTGGTCAGCACCTCATAAGGAACATTCATGCCATGTTTGGTTTTATTCTATTCAGTGGTTCTCTAAAAGAAGACATTTGTATGTATTATACATAGGGTCCTATGTTAAATGAAGACCCCCGCTGGCGGCCATCTTGGATGATGGATCAGCTACAAAGTAACAACACTTGGTCAGCACCTCATAAGGAACATTCATGCCATGTTTGGTTTCATTCCATTCAGTGGTTCTCTAAAAGAAGACATTTGTATGTATTGTCCGTAGGGTCCTATGTTAAACGAAGTCCCCCACTGGCAGCCATCTTGGATGATGGATTGGCTTCAAAGTAACAACACTTGGTCAGCATCTCATAAGGAACATTCATGCCATGTTTGGTTTCATTCCATTCAGTGGTTCTTTATTAGAAGACTTTTGTATGTATTTCACTTAGGTCCTATGTTAAACTAAGTTCCACGCTGGCAGCCATCTTGGATGATTGATTGGCTACAAAGTAACAACACTTGGCCAGCACCTCATAAGGAACATTCATGACATGTTTGGTTTCATTCCATTCAGTGGTTCTCTAAAAGAAAGCATTTGTTTGAATTTCCCATAGGGTCCTATGTTAAACTAAGTCCTCGCTGGCGGCCATCTTGGATGATTGATTGCCTACAAAGTTACAACACTTGGTCAGCACCTCATAAGGAACATTCATGCCATGTTTTATTTCATTCCATTCAGTGGTTCCCTAAAAGAAGACATTTGTATGTATTGTCCATAGGGTCCTATGTTAAACGAAGTCCCCTGCTGGTGGCCATCTTGGATGATGGATCAGCTACAAAGAACAACACTTGGTCAGCACCTCATAAGGAACATTCATGCCATGTTTGGTTTCATTCCATTCAGTGGTTCTCTAGAAGAAGTTCAAAATGTAAAAAGTTAACGACGATGACGGACGCCAAGTGATGAGAAAAGCTCACTAGGCCCTTAAGGCAATATGTAAGGAGATAAGTATGATTGAAATGAGACAACTATCCACCAAAGTTCAAATAAAGTGGATGTAAGCAATTATAGGCAACCGTACAGCCTTCAATAATGAGAAAAACCCATACTGTATAGTCGGCTATAAAAGCCCTGACATGAAAAATATGAAACAATTCAATTGAGAAAACAAACGGCCTTATTTATAACAAAACAATTAACTAAAAACAAATATGACAGACATGAACCAACGACAACCACTGAACTACAGGCTCCTGAACCCCATCGAAATTGGTCAAGAAATAAGCACTTTATACAAAGTATTAGAAAAGTATTGGTTTGGCACCTTTAACCTGTAACAGTTAGGCCATAACCCCCAAACTTAATCCCAACCTTCCTTTTGTGGTATGGAACCTTGTGGTTTAATTTCATAGAAATCTATACACTTATACTTGTCATTATTTGGAAACCAAATGTCTTCGGAGACATCGTCAAACCATTATACGGCCGCATAGAAATAAAATAAACCATACAGTGGAGCACCTACCATATTTTCCCTGTACTTTTAAAACAAACTACCTTAACCAAAAACTTGAACATGATACAAGACAGATGAACAGGATAACGGATGAAAGCTGAGACCAGAAAACATAATGCCCCCTACTATTGTAGACAGGGTATAAACATTCTAAAATTTTCAGAAATAGTCATTTAAGGCTAATAATTCCTATATGGAATCTTCTGATAATTTGGGTTCAAATAGAGAGTATATAGATAATTATGTTCTGATAATTTTTGCACCTGTTATATTTTCTTATCTATAATGGTTTTCATATCACACATGCATTTTACCTTCAGATTCCATTTTTCGACACTGGGGCCATGTTTGTTGATGGAGTCAAAGAAAAATAACTTTAATCTTGACACCCTCAGGATGAAACACGTGAACTTATTACCCCCACTCACAGTCATCCGACCCTTTGTCCAAAATATTTATGAGATACTTTACTCCCATGCTTCTGAACAGAATGTCTTCATATCTAGTCAGCAGCCAAAACTTCTTATTTTCAAATACTTCGAATAACGAATGGGGGTATGCTTAGCAGGACAATGCTTGCAACTTCTTGCTTTATTCAAATTGTTTCAGTAGTTTTGATTGAGCTTACAGATGATAGACGACAAGTGATAGCAAAAGCTCATACTGACCTTCAAGCAGATGAACTAAAAAATAGATCATGTGATTGAGTAGTTGTTCACAGATGACCGGTATCCAACTTTAAAGGTCTGAAGAATTTTGTTTCCTCAGCTTTTTGTTTTCTTTACTGCTTTATTGGTCAAGCTGTGTAAATTCTGTCATATCAAGTCTGAATTTTCATTATGCTTCATAAAGAAATATTTGTCTGATATTACAGATCCAGTTATAGAATGGTTACCAATATAAAGAAGCTATTTACAGTATTTGGAACAAATTTTATAGGATTCTTTTTGAAGTTATGTTACAATTATTTGGATTTCACATAAGTTTCTTGAAGAAAAATCATCTGATCATGCCTACTATATATAAATATAACTTTTTAAAAAATTTCTAAGAAACAGTTAAAAATATTTCTCTTATGGAAGAGCATGTTAAGTTTTCATTGCTCATTGTTGATGACCATATGGTAACATGCAGATGCTAAAATCCAAATCAATTAGGCTCTTTGGGTAGTTGTCTCATTGGGAATCATACCACATCTCCTTATTATTATTAAGAGTAGATATCAACTATATTGAAACTACAATATAACATAATATTACCGTAGATGAAATCATATAAAGTAGATACATGTATTTGGGGACTTCAATGTTAGAACTATCACTTCTCTGCCTTTTTCTCGTTATATCTATAGTAGGCTTATCCAAGAAGTTGACTAGTCTCTCCTTGCAGGACAAGTCACCTCTCCATCTCCAAAATCCTAGATTAGGCCCTGTATTAGAATGCATTCTGAATAACAGGTTGGGCTCAAATGTGGGAATAAATACCCCCTCATGTTGTACAAGATGGTTGAAATTATTGCAACAGGTTGTACAAAATAATTCAGTGTCCAATGTGTTACAGCTCCATTTGTATAAATAAAAATAACTATATGTATCCTACTCCTACTATATGTTCTCTTCTTGAATATGATCAAATGATCATTGTGGAATATAGCTAATTCACTGTTTCAGAAACTAATGCATCTTGGGTAATATTTTCAAAAGCACACACAAAAAGATTATGATTGGTTAATAAAGTTCTAAAAAATGATTATTCAACCAATGACATATCACTATTTTCATATTGTTGAATGAACATTAAAATTACCCACAATCCATTAGATTTTGAAACAGTTTATCCATTTTTAAACTGTCCAATAAGAAAAGGAGACCCCAATACATAAAATGTCTATAATTTTAATTTTTTAGATGCTAAAGTGCCAGAATTTTCATTCCTTCTCTTTTCTGCCTTTTTAGATTTAATCTGTGTGGTAACTTCCTCCTGTAGCTGAGTAAAGAATGACTTGGATGATGTCAATGATGATTTCTTTTTACTTTTATCATGGTTCTGAAATAAAAAAAATGTTATAATAACATTTTTACTTTTTTCACAGTTTTCAATGAGTTTGGTAATATTACAACAAAAGATGACATCATTTGTCATGGCTCAGTTTGTATTTTCAATATAAACATAATGCAAAAATCAACTTGAGATCACAGATAACTTGTTACCTTTAAAACTTCAATTGTGAAAAAAAACCCAATCAAGATCTATAAGTCTACATAGAATGCCATTTGGCCAAACCAAAGGCACTGCAAAATAAAATATCAAATTGCAAACCAATGGCATTTAAATGAACGATGGTATAGGTGACTTCTGACAGTATACATTGACACATTCGTGTTTGTACTAGCTACACCTTGAGGGTGTTAGCTCCAATGGTTGTATCTAATTTACACCAAGATATTATTGTCAATGCAGAATTATAGTTTTCAATAATTTAGGAGGGGTCTTTCAGCGATTTGACCATATGTTATTGAAAAGCATGATAAATGCAGGGTATCCAATTTCATTTAACAACATTTTGTAAATAGAATTGTGACCTAGTCATTTGCCTATTTAGTATTGTCTGAGGTTACAGGTGTTTATATTTTAATAATTGTGTACCATATTTTCTGCACTAAAAGTCTATGTGGAGGATAGGTCAAATGGCTGATTTTTGGCCAGATTTGTGAAAAAATCCCAAGATAGGTCTTGTCAATAATTTGTTTATTGAATGTTGTCTGATGCTTTTTTGTGTTCATATCTTTTGTGATGGAAAATAATCATCAAGTCATAGCAATAATAGCCCTTCAGGTATATACACACAAAGATTAAAGGCTATAGAACAATAAAGCAGCATATATAAAAGGTCAGGATACTTATCGGCCTCTTACAAATACTGTCAACTTTAACTGAATTTTGTGATAAGGCTTCAGAACACCAGTTAGGTTTTATCTGATTTTTTTGTTTTCTAGAGATGCAGTATCCAACCAACATCTGTGGTTACCAATGATAGCTAACTGTAGTAGTGAACAAATTTTGACCCTGCTTTTCAAATTATGTGCCTTTTATTTCTTTGTTCAAGTTAGTGGTCATCCTGTTGGTAGCTGTTGCACTGTGAGTTTTACTGATACGACATATGGTCTAGATAGGCATAAGTGAGGTTTGTGGGCATGCATAACTGCTTTAACCCTACCAAATTTTGTGCTTGCACCAAGTCAGGCTATCTGGAACCAATGTTGTTTATTTTTGCTCGTCTTTGTTTATACATATACTTTTTAGGAGGAGTCAGGTTTTGGTGGTTGGTGTAGTCAGTTGCATTGTACAATATTTTGGTAATTCCTGTTATGCTTTTTTATGTATTATTGATAAATTTTAAATTTTCTGTTTTCAATGTACATTTATTCCCCCCCCCCCAAAAAAAAAAAAACAATTCTGAAAGATTTATAGACTCCATTTAATTAAAATCTATTCAAGACTTTCAAATTTGTTCATTTTCCCTTCAATTCCTATGTCACAATGCTCATGTAATTAATTATGTCACAGTAAGAACCTATTGTTCAATGACGTCATTTAAGCAAATTGACCTCGTACATAATTGCAATTTTTTATTTCATTCTTAATGATATGCTACCATTGAAAATGATGGTATATATATTCTGGTCGTAATTTTGTGGTCATAAATTTCAGACTTACTTCTACACTTCAGGACAAGAGTGCTGCAATACATCCTGTGGAAACATGTCCACCATGACAAAGAAAGCATCATGCGGTAGGCATATGTGATTTTGTTTTCCATATTATAAATTTGGGGAATTATGTTTCAAACAAAGACTTACCTTAATCATTGTTACACCTTTCCCAGATTTGCTCTGTTTTTCCAATTCTTTCTGAGCTTTTTCTTTGCTATATTTATTTCCAAGACCTGGATTTAATTTTTCTATCAACTTTTCCCTTTGATTTCTCTCTTTTCGTTTCTTTTTTTTCATGTTTTTCTTTGTCCTTCTTTCTCTCTTTTTGTCTGTGTCTGATTTTTCTGTCGTAGCTTTCAACTCCCCCTTCATCTTTTCCTAGAATTATTATAATGCAAATATAATTATATGTATATATATATGCATTTAATTTGCTTATTAATTTCATAGCACCCAGTAATCTATGTAGTTAGAATTTGGTAAACATACTGGCAACCATGGTTTTTATACTGCACTCCTCAAGTCAACATACACATTGATTAAAAATGATCATAAACAGAAATAGAACAATTTTTCAATATTTTTGTAACATATATTTCCATATGATTGACAACTTACAGCAACAGTAGGTCTACATCTATACAATACTGCTTTAATTTTGATACTAGAGTCTAGTTTAACTGTTAATCATTGAACAGGTTCTATAAATTTAAAATCAAATATGCTGCTCAACATGAATAGTAAATACATGTCTAAGGTACCAGAGCATTTAATTCTTAATGATTATATCACAACAGCATTGTATTGTAGAAAACTATTAGAAGTTGACAAAAAGTGGCTGAGTGTCAATGTTTTGTCATATTTTCAACAAGAAAATGTTATTTATACTGTGGATTCATTATTAATCGTTGGATTCCAATTTTCGTGTATTTTGTGGGTACAGAGAAATCATGAATTTAAATGTTCAACAAATTACAAATGTTTCATAGAAATATATGCTGACTAAAGCAAAACCACGAAATCAAATATCCACGAAAATAGAAGTTTTCCTCAATCCATGAAAATTGATACCCACCAAAATAAATGAATCCACAGTAGCACATAATTGAATAGTTTGACAGATTAAAGTGCAATTTAATATCCACAAAATATTAATCAAAGCTGTTTCAAAGTAGCAGGTAACATGGCTTTGGTAATAATTGTTAGCATTTTTTTTGTTGTGACACAGATTAACTTCTTATAACAATATAAACTGTCTATGTAATGGAAACACACGTAAGTATTTAGTATTATCTACCTTAATTTCCTCTGGAGCTAATATAACATTCTCGCTAACACTGACTGGAGCTACCTCTTCCATGGAAATGGTTGGCATATTAGACACTATCTTTATTTCAGGTGCTGCCTGCAAAAACATTGGAAAAAACAGTAGAATGATGTTATAATTTTGTGCTAACAAATTTTCATTATGCCTCATATTACTAAAGGTTAAAATTTCATTTAAACATCAGATAGTAATTTGATTTAAGTACTGTAAATTCAGAAATTATTGAATGCATTTATTATTGCAATTTTTGAAGAATGGTAAAAAATGTGAGATTAACAAGCTTCTGAAAGTATTGCATGGCAATACATAGTCCCCTACCAATTAAAAATTCATTGTTCTGGAACAAAATGCTAACTTGATCTATAACTTGTTATGGTGTATACTATATAACAAATATCAAGTCAATATCTTCAAGCATGATGAAAAAAAGTGTGGAAAACTGATTTAAGTGAATTTTCGAAGTCCAAGGACCATAACTCTGCACAAAATCATCAGACTGGAACAAAATTTGAACTTGATCTGTAACTTATCATGATAAAACTATATACCAATTATTACATCAATATCTTCAAGCATGACTAAAAAAAGTGCGGAAAACTGATTATTTTGGTGAATTTTCTAAGTCCAAGGACCAAAACTCTGCACAAAATCATCAGACCGGAACAAAATTCGAACTTGATCTGTAATTTGTCATGATAAATCAATACACCAAATATCAAATCAATATCTTCAAGCATGAAGAAAAAAAGTGTGGAAAACTGATTTGCCGGACTGACAGATGGACAGACAGACAGACAGACAGACAGACGGACGGACGGAGTGCAAACCTAAAGTCACCTTCGACTTCGTCAGTAGGGGACTAATTATTGTGATTTCAGGTAAATCTGCATACAGATATATGTAACAGCTATCAGAATGGGAGTTCTTATTATTGCGATACTCACCTAGTTGCATTATTCCCATTAATAAAAATCTCACAATAATTTTTTAATTTACAGTACTAATATTTGCTATTGATATTAATTAAGACTTTAGCTATACTGTTAATTTTTACAGCTTTTACAAAATAAAGGCAAAGAAACCACTTAGGTATAACAAAATAAAAACATATTTCCTAATAAGACCATTCATGTTGTGACTATACCTAATAAAAGTTTTGTCTTGATTTTAAGATTTATCCAAAGGAATAAATTTTATCAGAGAAGCATTGGGTTCATTTTTCTGGAGTTATCACATTAATACTAAAGTTTAAAATGAAATCACAATTGAAACAAACAATTATCTTCTAAACAAGTTATCAAATGACAGCAACTTATGATTTTGAGTTAAAACTAGACAAACTGTTCCATATCAAATTGTATATAAAATGAATGATTTAGAAACTAACCTCATGAGTCTTAATTTTAACACTGTTAATATGTAAAACACATTAAAATTTTATGCACAAGTCAGAATTTATAAAAGGTGTCCATTCGAACAACTATGATCATTTCCCTCTTATACATGTACATAAAGAATAATGTAAGATAAATAATATGTCATGTTCAAGACTAGATCATGCCTCATAATCTACTATTATACATACAGGTTTAGGTGTGTAGTGGAAGTTCGACAAGGCATCCAGTTTGATAAATAAAGACTGCATCATTTTTTTTATTTCCTCATGATCTTGATCTGTTTTTTCTTCTTCTTCTGCCTATAACATAACAATAATTCTATGAAATGATTAATTCTTCCAAGTCAAATTCATTATTTTTTTTTACTTTGTTTCTTATGATGACTACAAATTTTCTTACATGGATAAACAAATTATTTTGTTTGTTTCATAATGTTCCTCTATTTGTGTATAGGTTACTTTATCTTCCTTCTGAAAGAATTGCAACTAATGGCACCAAAAACCAGTTAATATTTTAATGCTGACATGGTACATTCTTTCCTATTGTCAGCATAAAAGACCTCCTTCATTGTTTTGGTTATTCATGATCTGATGCAGTTTTCTCTTACTGTCCTTCAGTAGTTTAAGCATTTTCATATTTGATTTACCAGTGGTGGTTTGAACTTTTCTTGTTTGTTTCTGTTCCCATCAGTTTTAAACTACCTTTAGGATCTGCTTGTTATCTATTTGTTGAATTGCTGTGATTTAAACTGTTCTATTTTCTACCTTTCTGGTTGAGGATATAACTATTTCTATTTGTTAATGACAAAAAGAGCATTTATCATTCTGTTTATGGCATTATATTTTGTGTATCTAATTATTTCTGGTTGCAAATTGATAGTTGTGGTTTTATTTATTTATGCTTTTTAATTAATTAATTGTTCAATCTGATTAAAATACAGATTTTGTGTCAAATCTTTGCCTACATGGATCAGACAACCCTTCGTTTTACTTTCTGTTCTAATAATTATTACATCAGCCAATGAAATTTCAGCCTTCAAATTTTTCAAGGTGTGTATTACTATGACAAAACCAGAGGATCCCGAAAGGTTTTTAAAACAGAAAGTAGAACAGAGCATTTTTAGATCCTTGTAAGTAAAGCTTGGAAACAGGATCTGTATTTCAATCAGATTGTTAATTGTTGTTTTTATTATTGTTGTTTGCTTTATTACCTGTTGTTGCTTTAGATATTCCTGTTCATAAATCTCTCCCAGACTTTGTTTACTTTTTTCTTGGTCTAATGTTATCCTTTTCTTGTATTCAAATGGATTCTCTTTAAGTTTCACTTTCCTTTCAACATCATCCCATGCCTATAATATTTAATTATCAAGACATGACTAATTCTATCAAAAAACATGTAGAATATCTGGAAAAAGGCACCACTTTAACTTATACATTTCTTTTCAGGTTTTATCTTAAGAGTAATAAATGATAAATTAGCATCCATAAAATACAAATTTTATTGTATGTTATCTTATTATTTTTGATGTACACAGAAACTGATTTGTGATATACATGTATAAATATTGATCAATAAATCTAAACTGTAGTAAGCTAATTCTATATGGTATGGGCTTTACTCATTGTTGAAGGCCAAATGGGACCTATAGTTGTTAACATCCTTATCCTTTGGTTCCTTGTGGATAATGGTTTCATTGGCAAGCATACCACATGTCCTTATTTTCATGAAGGTGTACAAGATTTAATGGTAAAGGAGAAATGCTTAGGGTAAATTCTCCTCCCTATAACAAGATTAATATAGAAAAGTACACAAGTAAGTTATTAGTAAAGATCTGATATTCAGTACACTTAATTGATAACTTACTATTTAGCAAAGAATTACTTTATACAATAAATCTTTCTACATGAAAATTGCACATGCTGAAACCTCTGATAGGAATTTGAGGTGATTAAGCCACGCTTAATAGTTGGGTAATAATTTCAAAAATTGATTCTCTTATGATTTTTAGATGACAATTAGGAAAAACCCCATGTTCTCTACCTAAGATTGCCAACAAAATTGTTCTTTCTGGGAGACATCATAATTAAAAATAAGAAAATTATGCACTAGAATTTGAGTCAAAATACTGAAGAGCTTAAAACAAGGGTAAACCAATTTTGGTTATCATGAAAAAAATCCATTGAAATGAACAACAAAATATATCTTTCTGAATTCATGGTTTCAATTATACATGTCTCTAAATCACCCATTAAAATGACTGCCCATGAACAATAACAATGCAGTAATTTGGAGTTCTTAATTCTCCTATATAGCATTTATCTAATCTTGTTGTTGATCTTCCTAAAACATTTATTAAAATTCTAAGCTGGTCTAAATACCATTTAAACATAGAATTATAATCTAACCTTGTCCTTTATTCTCCTTTTAATCAAACTTTCCAACGTTTCTGTTATTTCTTCTGTGATTACTTTAGCTGAAATTTAAACACATACAAATGAATAGATTAATTGACTATTGTTTGCTTAGTGTTCAGTATTATTCAAATACTTTATTATGTTCATGACCAGGACAAATAAAACTATTAACCCGATAGATTCTGGATGTTTGGTGCCATTGGAAAAAGAGAGTATGATATTTTGGGACAAAGATCACATAAGAACATTCTATGTTATTGCAAGGGTTCTTTTATGTGCACAGGGTGTGCCACCTTCCCAAATTGAGGCATGGGATTTAACATCCTCATTCTGTCCAAAAGGGGCTCCTTATTATATATATAATGTATTCCCAAACAGATATGCCCTCAGCAAGGGTCTTACTGCTTAACAGAAGTCCAAGTAACCTCATTTCTATGCCACTTCTTTAGGTAAAAAAAAAAACAGACAGGAGATTCACTCTCTACAAAACTTTTCAATAGCACTTTGTTTCTAAGATTCCTTACATGTGAGACAACTTACGTATTTTTGCTATATGATCAAACATCAAATGTTCTTCTAATAAACTGTTTTCTGGTCGAGCAGTACCAGTTGTCTCCCCTTTGAGTTGCCATGTTTTATCTCCTAAACTTGCTTCTTCCATCTTCTTTATCTTTTCTTTAAGCTGGAAGAACATTTCGTTTATCAAAGTTTTTCACTTCAACAAAAACATAACAAAAATAAAATGCTCCGCTGGGCTCAGCTTGATACAACCGCAGAGGTCGAACCCTGAACAGTTGGGGCAAGTATGGACACAACATTCAAGCTTGATACAGCACTGAATTTGGATTGTGATTAAATATTTGACACAGCACAGGTTTCTGACACAGAATGAATGTGGTCTAAGAACTTAAAAATTTTTAATTTACCTATTCAAACCATATCATTATTATTTGCTTTTATACATGTATATAAATCAGAAATAACCAATTTAAAATGGAAAATTTTAAAGAAAAAAAAATCCCCCCCCCAAAATATTTTGAACCCCCTTATGATTCATCACCCCCAAACTCAATCCCAGCCTTCCCTTTGTGATATGGTGCCTGCAGTACAATTTCAGAGAGATCCATACACTTGAACACAAGTTATTGTCTGGAAACTAGAAAAATGCTTATTTTTGGCCCCTTATTCCTAAACATTTTGGGCAATTACCCCCAAACTCAATTCCAGCTTTCCCTTTGTGATATGGAACCTTGCAGTACAATTTCAGAAAGATCCATACACTTACACACAAGTTATTGTCATGAAACTAGAAAAAATCTTTGTTTTTGCCCCTTTTTTGGCCCCTAATTCCTAATATTTTGAGGCAATTACCCCCAAAATCAATCCCAGCATTCCCTGTGTGATATGGAACCTTGTGGTACAATGTCAGAGAGATCCATACACTAACACACAAGTTATGTCTGGAAGTTACAAAAATGCTTATTTTTGGCCCCTTTTTGGCCCCTTATTCCTTAACTGTTGGTACCATAACCCCCAAAATCAATCCCAACCTTTCTTTAGTGGTATTGAACTTTATGGTAAAATTTCATAGAGATCCATTCACTTAAACTAAAGTTAGAGTGCGAAAACCAATGTGTTTTCGGACGACGACGACGACAACAACAACAACGTCATACCAATATAGGAGCAAAAAATGTTTGCGGTCGTATAACAATTGGAAAATAATGGAAATATTGCTTACACCAACTCTAAGCTGTTTATTGATTAAAAGCAAAATAGGTATCTCCTTAATCCAAGGGATCAAACGAAATGCATTGAATCAAAATAACAATTCTCAATAGCTACCTAGCAGCCAAACATCTGAACAATGGCTGCTTTTGCTAGATTCTGAAAATCAATGTTTAACATAGTTCTACCATTTAATCTAAAAGTAGAAATTGTCCTATAATATTTATCTTTTCCTGTGTTTCCTCATACCATTCGTAATGATATGGTTTGTCTACTCCTTCTGTAAGGAGACCGTATAATAAGGCCACTATTTTGGCCCCTAGAATTCAAAAATAAATAAATGACGATTGTTTCCATAGGATGCACACCACTGCTCGTAAATATACACCAAATTCTGCAATTTTTCAATTTACAATGGGACATACCTCAAGAACAGCCAAATTGAAACTTGATCTTTTTGGGTGGTATTAAGCATTGTGTTTAAGTGTTATAACATTTGGTTGAGGCAAACTAAAGTTAGAGAGTAGAAATAAAGGGACATATCTCCAGAACAGTGAAAGTGACTCCACCCAAATTCAAACTTGATCTGTGTTTGTTGATAATTAGTGTTGTGTATAATCATAACATTTGGTTGAGGCAAACTCAAGTTAGAGAACGGAAACTTATTTTGGGATGTACAGACAGACAAGGGTAAAACTTATTGCCCTGTCAAGCGCGGCAGGGGGCATAAAAAGTATCATAAAGCTACTAAATAAGATCCTTTCAATGTTTATAAGACATTAGTCTATCAGACATCAGAATCTATACTTTTGAATTTTGTCTTGCATATTTGCTGTAAGGCTTTTAACTTCTTGAATTTAGTCTCTTATCATACATCTTTCTTTATATAATTAGCTCTGCTTCTTTTTGTAAAAAAATCTAAACTTCAGTCCCTTCAGAAACATTTTTTTATTATTTTATAAAAATCAGGAGCCTGTAGTACAGTGGTTGTCGTTTGTTTCAGTATATTATATTTGTTTTTCACTTATTGTTGTATATATATATATACATGATATAAATCAGATTATTAGTTTTCTCATTGGATCGTTTTACTTTTGACATTTCAGTCCCTTTATAGCTTACTAAACAGTGAGGGTTTTGCTCATTGTTGAAAACTGAAATGGTAACTTATAAGAATTTGTCTCGTTGGCAATCATACCAGATCTTCATATTTTTATATTTCTCTGTCCATTCAAAAAAATGGCTCTTACATACAAGGATTTCAGTAAACTCTAAAAGTTTCAGTCCTCTAACTTTATAGATTTTCTTTCTGTTCAAAGTATCTTGACATCAATATGTACCTACTTAGATTTGGACATGTCCAGAAAGCAAAATCAATGTATATTTAACATAGTTATTATATCATGTCTGGGTGAAAGAAATCAACAAAATTTTGTAACTGAAATTTTCCCAATTTATTGATATCAAAATAATTGATAGGCACCTAGAGAGTATATATTAAATTCACTTCATCTTCTTTTTTAAATTGTTTAGATTTACTTTTTCCTGTTTTCCATATTCACATTATAATATCTCACATGATTTGTTTGGTTTGGCTCATCCAGCTATATTAATCACATAGTTACCATCAATGTCAATACAATGAATTATTCAACTCAGATTTGTATCCTTGATAAAGTGGATTCATTATTATTCGTGGGGTACTGATCTTCGTGGATTTCGTGGGTATATGCATGTGAACAAATTTAAATGTTCAATAAATTACATATATTTTACATAGGCTTATATGCAAACTTTGGCAAAACCATGAATTTAAATATCCGCGAAAATACAAATTGTTCTCAATCCATGATAATTGGTACCCAAGCAAATAAACGAATCCACAGTATAACATTTTTTCTATTAATAATACCAACCTTTTCTTGTCGTTTCTCATAAGATGATTTATCTTGTGGTTTGGCTCTACCAAGTACATCATTCACATCTTCTCCTTCACTATCACTATCAAACAATCCAGATTTGTGTGTCTGCTGCAAACTGTTATCATCTTCATCACTATTTTCATCACTTTCATCTTCTGCTTCATCTCCTTCATCATTTTCATCATCTGGTTTTTTGCTATTATAGAAAGTACATTAACTGAATTAGTAGGAAACCTTACAATGGCACAATACATGTTATCTTTTTATATGAAACTAGACATGATTTGATCGATCATGAGTCATCATCTTCTATGGGCTGTAACAGTAAATAGAGAAATTCAAATTTCCAAACATCATTTAATAAAGGAGTATTCAAATCGGTCAACAAATCTATGTCTTTTTATAAAATTATGAGGGAAACAAAATTTATTTAAACTGCTTAAGTCTATCCTTGGAGCCTTCTGACAAAAAAACAATAGGCATCAAAAACCAAATGTCAACCTGCAATTATTCTGTTTTGTTTATTTGGCATGGTAACTGCAAATTGTCCAATGTTTCTTCTTTTTCTAGTTATTCCCTACATGTATATTAAATCTTCTAAAAGGTCAAAAGCAGGCTACTTCAACATGTTCAAACCATTTTTGTAGGCAAGTTTTATAAACAAAAATATCCGCAAACTTTCCTTGTAGTTAAGTTCTAAATATTCTGGTAGAACATCTCTCTATCCTTCAAGCGCCCCTACCTTTTAATGTTCTTGAATTTGACCTTTTTCTGTTTCTCAGATTCTACATCATCTGGTGGATCAAAAAAGTCCTTGTATTTAGCTTCTTCCTCCTGAAAAACGTAATGATAGAAATACCTTAGCAAACTTGATATGTCTTTTGGGTTTTTTTTTTGTGTTGTAGGGTTGATTCATTCTCATATAGCCCATATCTTCTTTTATTCTATTTTCATTGTCTTTCAACTTATTCATAACAAATTGCAGAACTTAGAGAAATACATGCAATACAAAGATCAAGCTAAGTCAATAATAAACAATAATTTATCTTGAATAATATAAAGGATTTCAGTCTACATCAAAATTTATAAATTAGAGATTATTTGTTGTCTAAAATACTATTATACCTTTCAATGTTTGACATGCCATCTAGACTTGAATATGTATCAAATTTTCAGATCTAGAGTGCAAAGCTGGCAATTCTTGAAATCAATTAATTTAGATACAGTGTTCATACATGTACCTTAAAATTTTGTTCAAAGTTAAAACAACACATGCACATGATGTACATTTACTTAGTAATCATTTTAAAGATAATTAAGGTTTATAACTGAGATTTAAAGTCATAATGATGCAAAATTAAGGACAGTCATTGAATATCAAGTGCCAAAATATCAAATTTCATTTGTTTATTGTTATGATTGTTTGTTACATGTATATACATTTACATGTTATACAGTCCTGTTACATGTATATACATGTTCATGTTATACAGTCCTGTTACATGTATATACATGTATATGTACATGTTATACAGTCCTGTAAGTTAGGAGCCTGTAATTCAATGGTTGTTGGCTTGTTGCATGTTCATGGCTGTACAGCATTTTAGTGTTTTTGTTAAATGTTTTGTACGTATATCAAAGCGTAAGTTTTCTTGCTTGAATTGTTTTACATTTGTTATGTCAGGCCCTTTATATTTCTAGCTATGCAGCATGGGTTTTCCTCATTGTTGAAGGTATGAAGACCCATACATGCCGTAGTTGCTAATTTCTATGGCATTTGGTCTCTGCTGGAAAATTGTCTCATTGGCAATCATACCACTATTTTTTTAAATGACAGTTGATACATATATATATATATATATATATATGTACACTTCTATAAGATGATTCCTATACAGTTGCCACATGTATATAATAATAATAATAATAATTGATACTTCTATAATATATTGTTATACAGTTGTCTCTGTAAGATAATTGATATACAGTTGCCATATGTACATGTACACTTCTGTAAGATAATTGATATACAGTTGCCATATGTACATAAACACTTCTGTAAGATAATTGCTATACAGTTGCCACATGTACAAATGTACATGTACGCTTCTGTAAGATAATTGCTATTCAGTTGCCCCATTTACATGTACACTTCTGTAAGATGATTGCTATAACAGTTGCCACATGTACATGTACACTTCTGAAAGATAATTGCTATACTGTTACAGTTGCCACATGTACATGTACACTTCTGTAAGATAAATGCTATTCAGTTGCCCCATGTACATGTACACTTGTGTAAGATGATTGTTTTACTCTTGGCAGATGTATATGTACACCTCTATTAGATGTTTAGTATACAATTGCCACATGTAAAAGTCTGTAAGATTTTAAGTTTATACATGTATTGTACCTGATCATCTGAAGACAGATTGGCAAACATGTCAATGTCTTCATCTTCTGATGAAATGTTCTTGTCATTATCATCTCCCTTTTCCTCTCTCTTCTGTCGTCTCATTTCCTTTGCATCTTCCTGTTCAAGGAAAGCCTCCATTTCTGCCAACTTGAAAAACTGATCATCAACAATACTAACTTTACCAGATTTTTTAACAGAACTTTTCTTTTTCTTTTTTTTATCGCTATCAGAGTCTGAGTCAATATGTGTATCTTTCTCATCAACACTTTCATCATCTTCATTATTCTGAAGAGGGTTAATGGAATTAAAATCAAAATCAACATCCTCATTTTCATCTGATTCATCACCTTCATCAATTTCATCTTCAGATCCTTCTAATCTTGATTTTATTTTATCTATTTCTTCATCTGTATCATCAGCCTCATCTTCAACATCTTTTTCTGAATTTTTATCTTTTTTTCGAGTCTTTTCATTTTCTTTTCTGACTTCTTTACCTGTATCTTTTGTCAGAAAGTTTACTGACTGTTTCCCAGTCAAAAGTCCAGCCACATTTCCTAATAGATTATCAACTAAGGAATTATTTTGTAACTCCAGCTCTTGCCAAATTTGTTCATTGTCAAAATGTTTAATAATCAGTTCTGGTAATGCTTGGTCTTGTAAACGATTACTTTCACAATTCTTACAAAAGTCATAGATAAGTTTTGTTGAGGTCTTAAATCTGTCATGACTCTTATTATTGCAACTGAAAAAAAAATGAACAAATGTATAATCAAGTTTGTACATACTTTCATCAACAAGTATAGAAAAAAGAAATTAATATCACTGTATATAAACCAAGGGTAATAGAGATTTACAAGAACGTAGGTAGAAACTGTGATTGAGGACTACATTTTTTTGTACTTGAGCATGTTGAGGGTACACATGAATTGACCATGGTCACCTGATGCACTGATTCCCTGATGTTAACTTTAGCACTGTCCCTTTCTACTCATCTGCATAGGAAGTGACTACGAGACCTGTCAACATTTTTATTTACACTCAAATAGGACTCTAACAAAACTTTTATCAGACCTAATAGATTGAAATTGGTTACTGAATAAAGGGTCTGACATGATAGCCATGTCACACTGACCTTGTCATTTTTGGTGGTTGGGTCTGACGATTTTATACAGCTCTGACAATAGACATCTGATAATATTTTATTGAGTTGAGTTGAAAACAATGTCAATGTACATGATGTAATCAATCCTTATAATCATGATAATAGAGTATTAATTTATAATTTTAAATACTCATTTGATATATTGATTGATTGATTGATTGATTGGTGTTTTACGCCCCTTTCAAAACCATTGTGCTATTTCGTGGCGGACAGTTTTCATTGGTGGAGGAAGCCAGAGTGCCCAGAGAGAACCACCGGCCTGCCATAGGAAAACTGACAATCCTAGTCAATAGACCACTTTCGAGTTTGTCCTTCACCAGAAAAAACTCGTCAATTATGCGCGCCTTTATGACATCATTTACCAGATAGAGGGGATCGCCTGTATTCCTGCACTATAAACGTTCATCAAGTGTCTAAGTGATCATCGTTGTGCAGGATAAACTAGAAATAATGTTTGTTCTGTAGGTACTTAATCACAATTCCCTTATGACAGCAGTGCTGATTGTCAATTATGAGAATTAAATTTGCCAAATAATTCGTGCAATATAGCAACATAGTTTTCCAACCACTCGCTCAACATGGGAACGGAAGTGACGATGCCCCTAAACGCATGAATGATGTTCACTAAAACCAAAGTTTTTGACGGAAATGCATCAAACTCGAAAGTTGTCTATTAAGATTGGAGGGGAGTGCAGGGCTCGACAATAACGCTTGTCCGATTGTCCCGTACCAGAGGAAAAAAAGGTTGGACAAGTAAAAGCTATATCAAGCTTGTCTGATGGGACAAGTAAAATCAATCTGTAGAAAATAAATTAAATTCAACTTTGATGATCAAAGTAATAAACAAAAATAAAATGCTCCGCAGGGCGCAGCTTGATACGACCGCAGCGGTCAAACCCTGAACAGTTGGGGCAAGTATGGACACAACATTCAAGCTTGATACAGCTCTGAATTTGGATTGTGATTAAATATTTGACACAGCATAGGTTTCTGACACAGAATGAATGTGGTCTAAGAACTTAAAAATTTTAAATTGGACATTCACCTATTATGGTCCAATATCCAAAATCTAAATACATGGTTAGATTCAGCATATCAAAGAACCCCAAGAATTCAATTTTGATGAAATCAAACAAAGTTTAATTTTGGACCCTTTTGACCTCAATGTGGACAAAGGTGATAACGGGGTCCAAAAATCAAAAATCTAAATACATGGTTAGATTCAGCATATCAAAGAACCCCATATATTCAATTTTTGTTGAAATCAAACAAAGTTTAATTTTGGACCCCGATTTGGACCAACTTGAAAACTGGGCCCATAATCAAAAATCTAAATACATGTTTAGATTCAGCATATCAAAGAACCCTAAAAATTAAATTTTTGTTAAAATCAAACTAAGTTTAATTTTGGACCCTTTGGACCTTAATGTAGACCAATTTGAAAACGGAACCAAAAATTAAGAATCTAAATACACAGTTAGATTCGGCATATCAAAGAACTCCAAAAATTCAATTTTTGATGAAATCAAACAAAGTTAAATTTTGGACCCTTTGGACCTCAATGTGGACCAATTTAAAATCTTGGGCCCAAAATCCAAAAACTTAATACACAGTTAGATTCAGCATATTAAAGAACCCCAAGAATTCAAGAATAAAACCCCATTGAAATTGGTCAAGAAATAAGCAATTTATACAAAGTATCTTCTTTTGCACAATACTGTGCAATTGAATATTTCTTGCAATTGCGCAATACTGTACAATTGACAATTGCTTGCTATTGCGCAATATTGTGCTATTGGATATTTCTTGCTATTGTGCAATACTGTGCAATTGAAGATTTCTTGCTATTGCGCAATACTGTGCAATTGAAGATTTCTTGCTATTTTGCAATACTGTGCAATTGAAAATTTCTTGCTATTGCACAATACTTATTATATAATAATTTACACATCCTGTTTGGTGTGTATCTCCTACTATATCATTATTATTTGCTTTTAAATATAAATCAGAAATAACCAACTTAAAATGGAAAATTTTAAAAGAAAAAAAAAAGGAAAAAAAAGAAAAGAAAAAAAATCCTCCCCCCTCCCCAAATTTTTTGAACCCCCTTATGATTCATCACCCCCAAACTCAATCCCAGCCTTCCCTTTGTGGTATGGTACCTTGCAGTACAATTTCAGAGAGATCCATACACTTGAACACAAGTTATTGTCTGGAAACTAGAAAAATGCTTATTTTTGGCCCCTTTTTGGCCCCCAATTCCTAAACGTTTCGGGCAATTACCCTCAAACTCAATTCCAGCTTTCCCTTTGTGATATGGAACCTTGTAGTACAATTTCAGAAATATCCAAACACTTACACACAAGTTATTGTCATATAACTAGAAAAATGCTTGTTTTTTGCCCCTTTTTTGGCCCCTAATTCCTAAAATTTTGAGGCAATTACCCCCAAAATCAATTACAGCCTTCCCTTTGTGATATGGAACCTTGTGGTACAATGTCAGAGAGATCCATACACTTACACACAAGTTATTGTCTGGAAGTTACAAAAATGCTTATTTTTGGCCCCTTTTTGGCCCCTTATTCCTTAACTGTTGGTACCATAACCCCCAAAATCAATCCCAACCTTCCTTTCGTGGTATTGAACCTTATGGTAAAATTTCATTGAGATCCATTCACTTAAACTAAAGTTAGAGTGCGAAAACCAATGTGTCTTCGGACGACGCCGACGAAGACGACGACGCCAACGTCATACCAATATACGACCAAAAAATTTTTAATTTTTGCGGTCGTATAAAAACAAGAAAAGAAGATAAAAACAAATATTAATTTGACATGTTTACTTGTGATCGATAATTTAAAACTGGTTCTTTGTCAGATACTTTATAACAGATTAAAGGCATACTATTCTCGGAAACCAGTCTTACCAATCGGAATCTGCAGTGCGCTTTGTAACAAGATAGTTCGGTACCGGCACGGAAACGAATCAGCTTCATGTTTAATAGACATTTCGGCACTGTTGGAGATATTTCGGGACAAAGACAAACCAGTACCTCGTCTCTACCTTATTCTGTTGCTTTATAATAAATATATGTTATTTTATAGTGTGTCTTTCTATGTTGTGATGTTACACTATTGTTTCAGAAAAAGGGTGAAGGTTTGGTACCATTAAAACGTTTAAACCCGCTGCATTTGTTTGCACCTGTCCTAAGTCAGGAATCTGATGTTCAGTAGTTGTCGTTTGTTGATGTGGTTCATAAGTGTTTCTCGTTTCTCGTTTTTTATATAGATTAGACCGTTGGTTTTCCCGTTTGAATGGTTTTACACTAGTAATTTTTGGGGCCCTTTATAGCTTACTGTTCGGTGTGAGCCAAGGCTCTGTGTTGAAGACAGTACTTTGACCTATAATGGTTTACTTTTTTAAATTTTGACTTGGATGGAGAGTTGTCTCATTGGCACTCATACCAAATCTTCTTATATCTATATATGATAAATTTTATTTAACAAAAATATTTTAAAAATAAAAATGAAGAAATTATTGACCATAGAATTCAGAAAATCATATTTGATCATATTTAGAAAAACAAAATTTGATTGTGTTTGAATAAGCATTTTAAGATATTAAAACAAAGCTGATTGTAGTAAGGCATTAATCATAATAATCAATATTTTATCAGCATAAAAGACCAGGATACAAACCTAATTAGTGTAGACTGACAGGCCTACCAGACTGTGCCTGATGTGCAGAGTCTTGATATGACTTTGGCTTTGATGAAAACTAGAACCTAAGTCCTGTGACTAGACATGACTAGATTCAGTTGTTCTTGACTCATATTTTTGAAAAGGATATCAAGAGATACATCAAGAGATACATGAGATATAAATCAAATTATGTTGTATTGATTTAATTCATTTTGTTCATTGAACATGTTGAATTAACCTAAAATGCAAAAAAAAGGTTAATATAAAGGTTTTTTTTTGGACAAGTTACAATTCCATTCGGACAAGTAAGTTTTGGTATGTACTTGTCCTATTGGGCAAGTTGAAAAAAAAGTTATTGTAGAGCCTGGAGTGCACCTGCCACGTGCGGGATTTGAACTCACAACCTCAAATTTGACAGGCAAGTGATACAGTAGTGCGACTTCTTAGTCCACTAGGCCACCGAGGCCCCCTCTCATTTGGTAACAAGACATTTCGGCACCCAGACAAATCGGCACCCAAGTCCGAAGACATTTCGGCATCCATTTTGGACAGTTCGGGATCCGGACATTTCGGGACCAAGACAATTCGGCACCTTATTTTTTTAAATATATATATTAGGAAAAATAAAAGAATTGTTACCGTAATATTATAATCCGTTGATAAAATATGCAATAACAAAATTTGAAATCATCATTTAATTAAATCCTAAATGATTGTGTATGAATAGTAAAACATCATTTAATTAAATCATAATTGATTGTTAGATATGACGGTGTTTGAATAAACATCATTTAATTAAATCATAATTAATTGTAGTTATGCATTAATCAGTATTTTATGTATAAATCTGATAATTTCTCAATAGAGACAAATGAGAGATCAAAAGTGTATAGCTTGTGTTTCAGCTTGTGTTCTCGTTTGATCCTTACATCTGTAAAAACAACTATATTTTATTGTTTTAATATTAAAACCCATAAACATAAAAGCGCGTGCAAGCCATAATGAGTAAAAACCCAGAAACATATGTAACACTCCCAAACGTGTCCGATTCCCCCAAACGTGTCTATTCTCCCCAAACGTGTCCGTAATATTCAATATGGCCCAAACGTGTCCGATTTCAAAACCCCCAAACGTGTCCGATAATTGTTATTCGCTAAAACGTGTCCACTGTTAAACGCCAGAACGTCTCACGTCTTTTAGCGCCAATACATGTATGTCCTAAATAAAATCAATAACGTTTATGGCAATTCTATGATGGGGAAACAGTTGTTGAGGTAGTAATTTATTAGCATTAGTTTGTTCAATGCCGGTTGTTAATGATTATCATAATTGCAAATTTAATTGCAAATTTAATATGTAACATATGAATTAACTTTTAACTGAATTTGCTTATTGTCCAGTTGCAAGTATTTCATGCTCATTAAGAGCGAACATACATATAATTCTAGTGCAGTATAATTAATCGTTTACTATGTAAATTATGTGTCTACAACTAAGTTGACTAAGTTAACTGACCGAAATTGTAAATTTATCCCATATAGGAGTTATTGGCTTGAAAGGCATTTTTTTTTAAATTAAATTTTCAAGTTTTTTTTAAGAAAGTATAATAGATGAAGGGAAACTTTAAGTGACAAAAATGTTCAACAAAATTAGATCTACGAATAAGTTGACAAGACAGCTATCCAAATGACTAAGCTGCAATACAGTCTTCACAAATAAAAAAAAACAAAAAGAATAAGATACTTCTTCGAAGATACCATATACAATATTGCCAATAATGTCATAAATAGTGCAGGAATTAAATTGGTAATTTGTAAAAACAGTCAAACATAATCGCTATATTAACACTAAACTTGTAAATTGAGTTCATACCCACATACATATATCAGTGCCAGGTAACTTTAATGTTTGGTTCACTATATGTTGATCAAGGATAAAATAATTGATTTTATCTTTATAAGCTGCCGATTTGTCTATGTTAGATAAAATTGAGAATGGAAATGGGGAATGTGTCAAAGAGACAACAACCCGACCATAGAACAGACAACAGCAGAAGGTCACCAACAGGTCTTCAATGCAGCGAGAAATTCCCGCACCCGGAGGCGTCCTTCAGCTGGCCCCTAAACAAATATATATACTAGTTCAGTGATAATGAACGCCATACTAAACTCCAAATTGTACACAAGAAACTAAAATTAAAAATAATACAAGACTAACAAAGGCTAGAGGCTCCTGACTTGGGACAGGCGCAAAAATGTGGCGGGGTTAAACATGTTTATGAGATCTCAACCCTCCCCCTATACCTCTAGCCAATGTAGAAAAGTAAACGCATAACAATATGCACATTAAAATTCAGTTCAAGAGAAGTCCGAGTCTGATGTCAGAAGATGTAACCAAAGAAAATAAACAAAATGACAATAATACATAAATAACAACAGACTACTAGCAGTTAACTGACATGCCAGCTCCAGACTTCAATTAAACTGATTGAAAGATTATGTCTTCATCATATGAATATCAGGCACAATCCTTCCCGTTAGGGGTTTAGTATCATACCATCATAACATATATGAGAAGAACATAACCCGTGTCATGCCAACAACTGGTTTTTAAATAAATGTGTTTAGTGCCGATGCAAAGACCCTATAAGTGAATCAATATTAACGCCAAAATATGCAATCTTTAATGACCTGACAACAGTATCGTAACTATATCCCTTCTTAATAAGTCTATTTAAAGGTTTTGTTAGCTTCAGAGGTGAATACTGACATTTTTGTGCTTTATAAAGAATATTTCCATAGAAAATTGGATGTGAAATACCTGAACTATAAGAAGATGCCGATTTGTCTAGGTGCTGATTTGTCTGGGTGCCGAAGTGTCTTTCTCGGGTGCCGATTTATTTGTCCGGATGCCGATTTGTCTGGGTACCGAACTGTCTAGAATTCCTCTCATTTAATATAGACTATTATAGAGTTGCCAGTTGACATTCAATCATTATCAATCGATGTTATTGTTACAATTAATTTTCAGGTTACCTGTAATTGTATCAATCGGTTGTCGAATAGTCAAAACCGTACCTTAATCATTAAATGGATATATGATCAATCTTTCATTAATAATGAAAGATTGATCATATATCCATTTAATAATTTATTTGATTATCTAATGACAACCCTGCTTTGAGATGGTGTTTTTCATTTTCATTTCGTCCTCTTTTACAGGTAACACCTGCCCCATGTAAGTTTTAAGAACTCATATATTGAAGATCCCGGGAAGATTACCTTAAAAAGTCCTCGAGTTTTGAAGTCAATGATGAAAACTCTTTCAATGCGGTGGTCAAACTTCTATGATCCATGCTGACTTTGCATTCGGAACGCAATACTTCCGAATGTCCACAAATTATCTCCCTTGTTGCAGAAAAAAGCGAGGTCAAAATCTAGAGGATTAATATTGTATCACCGAAGCCGAAGCCTTGATCAAAGGTCGAAAATTATATGTTAATAAGGTACCGACTTTTCATATTTTAAGCTCACCTGGCCCAAAAAGTAGTGTAAGCCGGCATCACTTGGCGTCCGTCGTTTGTCGTCCGTCTGTCGGTTAGCTTTCACAAAATTTTTATATTATTAGAAATATTATATTTGAGGTGAAAATGCACCCATTTTAGGCAAAGGGTCCACATGAACCTTAACCATTTGGACAGGTTGCGGAAGATCCTTTAAATGGGTATTATATCAATGACAATGATGGGTATTATACAACAAAGGTATCAATGTTCAATGATAAAAGTATAAACTATGTAAGGAGTAGTAAGGATGTGTGACTGGTCACTATTTCTGGTTTCATGGAATATGACCAGGTAGAAAAAATTATGATGAAATATATGAAAATGTTGCTGATTGAATTATTAGAATTAGGGGATAACTGTCTGTCAGGGGTACTATTTGTACAAGTAATTTTTATTTACTCGGTAAAAGTGACGCTACCCACATTTGAACTTGATCTGAGTTTTGTGGTAATAAGCATTGTGTGGAAGTCTCATAACATTTGGTTGAGGCTAACTTAAGTAGAGAATAGAAACTACAAATTCAGCAATTTTTCTATTTGTAAACATGCATAACTCTAGAACGGTTGTGTATATGTTTTATAACATTTGGTTGAGACAAACTAAAGTTAGAGAACGGAAACAAAAAAATTCAGCAATTTTTATGTTTATAAAGGGACATAACTCAAGAATGGTAAAAGTGACACCACCAAATTTCGTATTTAATCTGTATTATGAAGTAATAAGCATTGTGTATAAGTTTCATAACATTTGGTTGAGGCAAACTAAAGTTAGAGAACACATGGAGAATGGAAATGAAAAATTCAGCAATTTTTTTATTTGTAAAGGGGCATAACCCTAGAATGGTAATCAAACAGCTTGTAAGCACTGAATGGTAAAGATTGCTTTAATTTATCAGAAGGAAGTAAAATTGAATATTGCATTGTATAAAGCATTGGTTGTAGTTGATTCAACTACCATTATGCGCAAAGAAAGATAACTCCAATTTTCAAAGAAGACTTTGAAATATTTTTAGGAATGAAAACGTAGATTTTACAAAGGTCAAGCTTGAAATACAATATAGTTATCTCCATTCTGATGCCTCATATTAAAATAAATTCTGTTTGATAAATATTTTGGCTTAAAAATGCAATAATGAAAAAGTCCGCGAAACTGTTGCATCTTCTTTAGCATCTAAACAATGTGACGTCATATGTATACTCTGGATGTGAAACATAAAAACTAGACGTATTTATACTTTTCGTACGCTTCTGAATGGTTTCAATATTGACAAAAAGAAGATTTTGAGGCACAAAATGTGACTTTCTTGTTTTTTTTTTGAGAAATTTATATATATAATAACATACCAAAAAAAATCTGAAATTTACATGTATGATGATTTTTATCACAAATGCAATTAAAAGCTCAATCTCTTTCATTTGTCTTCAAGCTAAGAAAAACTAAATTGAAAATTAAGAAATAATTCATGTAAGCTTTCTTTTTCTTTTCATTTCATTCATAAATTTAATTGTAATAAAATCATTGTAATCATTTGTACCAAATTTAACTTGATTATTCTGTCTGTTACAAAATGGGCGTCTTTAATTGACAATAAAATATTTGAACTTGAATTTGTAAGCTGTAGATTTTTCGAAATTTTCATATCGCCTGGGCTGTTATATAAGAATTTATCCAGAGTTGACAAAATTAACAAATATAATTTTTATTTGATTATAGCAGAAATTTTGAGTGTTTTTCTCATATGGTTGATTATGTGAAACTTTTAAAATAAAACTCCTTTTAAACTGCTTATAAAACAAAAACAAAGTCTTGCATTTGTAAATTTCCTTTAGAAGGATGTTAAGGGTTTCGCCATCTATTGTTTTTTATTGCTATAATTTTTAAGGTTTCTTTTGACCAGAATGAATGTCTTATTTATGTCCTCATTTTTAAACTAAAATTTGCAAATTCTTTTAAGTGTAAGGCCATTGAAAATAGAATATTTGTTTCCCTTAACACAAGAAAATTTTAATGAGTTGGCAGGCTGAGAAACTTTTAATTTTGTTTAATATTTTTTTGAAAAATCAAACTAGACAAATTCAGTTTTGCTCAAAATAACAGAGAATTTATTTCTTATTACAATGACAGGAAATTCTTGCGAAAATTTTTTTTTTTCGACATAATATCTTGATCTAAATTGTGAAATAAGCTATTTTTTTTTACTCTTAAGATGATAAATGAAACATTTTTAAGGAATTATCAGACAATTAAAGCATCATTGATAAATGTCGTAAAAGAGTCTCTCTCTTTTTATATGCCCGTTTACGGGACGTACATGTAATATGGTATACCGTTATCCGTCTGTCGGTCCGTCCGTCTGTCCGTCCGTCGTCAACATGTCAGACATTAACTCAAAAACGCTTTAACCAAATTGCTTCAAACTTTGGTGAATTGTTTATATCTATTGACATGAGCTCCTTTTCGATTTTTATATATTTTAGATTTTACATTTCCGTGTTACAGGGTTTTATTCATAAAAAAAGGGGGATTTTCCAGTTTTCAGACAAAAAATCAAAAATTCTTTCAGCAGTTCTTATGAAACTTTGGAGAATTGTTTATATCTATTGATGTAAGCTCCGTTTAGAATTTTATAAATTTTTATTTATCATTTCTGAGTTCTGGGGTTTTATTCATTAAAAAAGGGGGGATTTTCCAGTTTTCGGACAATAACTCAAAAATGCTGTCAGCAATTCTCATGAAACTTTGGTGAATTGTTTATATCTATTGATGTTAGCTCCCTTTACATTTTCATAAATTTCTAATATGACATTGAGAATTGATTGAACTTTATTTGTTTATAGTCTGACAACAGATTTACTAAGTATTTCGCAACAGCACAGTGTATTGCACAACAGCAAGAAATCTTTAATTGAATATAAATTCAATTCATATAACCAATTTCAAGTTCTTTGACTACATTTATTCAGAAACCTATAATATGTCAAATATTTAATTACAATCCAAATTCAAACCTGTATCAAGCTTGAATATTGTGTCCATTTTTGCCCCAACTGTTCAGGGTTGGACCTCTGCGGGCGTATCCATCTGCGCTCAGCGAAGCAGTTTATTTTGTTTTTACATCTGTTCAAAGAAAGAATTGACCCGGAGGGTAAAAACAGACCTGGCTGGATTAGGAGAAACCAAAAATCTTTTTTGCATGCATATGGCCTAAGGAAATATTGCACAGCTTTATTATCATGATTATTTTTTTACTATCTTAAATGCAGGAACAAAACATAAACTTTATGAAAGTAAGGAGTTGTGGTATGATTGCCAATGAGACAACTATATATCCACTAAAAAGTTCAAATAAAGTGGATGTAAGCAATTATAGGCAACTGTACGGCCTTCAACCAATGAGATTTGTCAAATTATAGAACTGTAAATGCTACCAACTGCCCCTGAGTCTCTTTTCTTTTATTGTAGATTTACACCTAAGTATATTTTAGAGAGGCAGTATACAACATGTGTTTTTCATGGATGCCTATAGCAGTATTGGTTGTAGCAGTAATTGCTGGTTATATTTACTTCAACAAACCATCAGATATCTACCTCAGCCGACCACTCAACTCAACATATGACTATATTGTTGGTGAGTTCTTTTATCATGTTTATCATGTTTATCATGTTTATAAAGCAAAACAAAAGCAAACAAACTATATGTGTATAGGTTAATTAACTAATTTCTGTGGTCTAACACTTAATTATCAAGATGGGTTGACAACTTGACATTGCCTTTTCTCTTATTGTTCATGTACACCAGTATAAATAAACCAGTTCTTACCAGTTGGCTTTATTTTTGTTAAATCATAGGTTTATATAATTTTTATGTGTTATTTCTTGTAGGTTAATTATCTGTTTGGAATATTTTTCTGGGATTTTTTCATTAAATATTTTGAAAAACAGATTCTACCACTTAACCCTATTTATTATGTAAATTTTATCCTCTCTCAATAGTTTTTTAATAACTTGAACTATCCTGAATGAATATATATTATAATCAAGAGATTGTTCTTATAAAATCTGTATTTGAATTATTAAGATGAATGTATGAGCTTTTTCATATTCCCTAAGGACTATGATCCGGTCCCCTCAACTATGGAAAGGAGAGGGCCAGATTGTATCTCATAATATATGGTGCCTTCCTGAATTTCATGAACATTTTATTTCAGTTGGAGCAGGTTCTGCAGGTGCAGTAGTAGCCAATCGTCTGTCAGAAGACAAAGATACTTCTGTCCTATTGATAGAAGCAGGTGGTTCAGAATTAGGAATTCTAGAGTTTGAAATCCCAGCAGGGTTTATTGCCCTCCAGAGGACTGAGAGTGATTGGGAGTATTATACAGAACCTCAAAAGTATGCTTCACAGAGCATGAAAGAAAAGGTAACTTGACTGGGAGTATATAACTTAAAGACAAAAGGTAACTTGACTGGGAGTATATAACTTAAAGACAAAAAAGATGCATAAGCACATCAAAAAAAACAAAGGTACCTTTATGATATTAAATCCAATATGAAAAAATGCTGTAAAAAGAAAAATAATAAAAATACCGAACTCCAAGGAAAATTCAAAACTGAAATATTACTGCCACTGGAAGAAATATTACAATATTTGTTCATCGTGAAATAAAAGTCATAAAATATTTATGCAAAACGTAACATTTATTATAGTATTGTTCTTAATAATGTTTCTGGAAGAAATTCTTGAGGGAATTATACTTATACACACAAAAAGATGCAGCAGAGGTCATGCAAAAACATTGATAAACCAAAAGTATGCAAAATATGAGGAAAACTGACTTGACAAGGAGCATTGTACATGTTGTACAAAACCAAAAATTGTTCTTCACAAAAAATGAGAAAAAGGTTAACTTGATTGACAAGAAGATTTATACCAACAGAGTTCTCACTAAGACTTTAAGACCATCCAGAAGTCATGAAAATATGTCTGGACTTGTCAGTCAAAAGATGCATCAAGATTGATTCAGCTGATAAATAAATAGGAAGATGTAGTATGATTGCAAATGAGACAACTCTGCACCAGATGCCAAATGACCTAGACGGTTAACAACTATATGTCATCATACTGCCTACAACAATGAACAAAACCCATACTGCATAATGAGCTATAAAAGGCCCTGAAATGACAAATGTAAAACAATTCAAATGAGAGATCTAACGACCTGATTTATGTACAAAACAATGAATGATAAACAGCAACAAAAGACAACCACAGAATTGCAGGCTCCTGACTTAGGACAGGTACATACAGAATGTGACAGGGTTAAACTAGTTTGCTGGAGCCAAATGCTCGCCCTAACCTGTGACAGTGCCAGTGGTGTATCAGAACAATATGAGAACAAAGTTGAAAAGGGCTTAACTCATCAGATCGGTACAAAGCAGAAAAACATCTATCAAAAACACCTGATATAAGAATAAGAAGATGTGGTCTGGTTGTCAATGAGACAACTCTCCACCATTAGAGAGAGTCCAGTTCTCTTCATATCAAACCAAAAATCTATGCTCTACATATCATACAAAAATGACAAAGGGAAGTAAATCTGATATGGGAACATTATGCTAAATCATCCCCTCAGACTTTAATAGAAAAGCTAATTTGATAATCTGAAATATTAAAAAAAAACTTACTGCAAAGAAAATAAAATATTTCCCCAGTTTGACTTGCTTTACCTGCAACCATATAAATTTATGGGCAATGTACTGCCCCATTGAAAGAATTCAATAGGCATTGTTCTCTGTGGAATTTATTCACTGGGACCTTTAAATTTCTTCTTATAGAAATCCATCACTCATTGAATAATTAATCTGAAGAAAAAAAATATCTACAAAATAGATGAAAATACATGTATCAACTCACAAAACTGCATGTGATGTTGTATTTATTTAATATCACAAATATATTTTTAATCTGCTCAATATAAACACAGATTTAATCAAAAAAGATGATTTCTGACAATAATACTTTGGTTTGTTCATGAAATGTAAAACATGTGATTATAGGATAAATGCAAATGTTAAAATGTAAAAAAAATGACCAGATTATGAACTTAACACTGGTATATTTAGTATCATCACTTTAGATACATTCATCTGTATTTAAATATTTTAATGAATGAAAAAATATTTTTTTCATTTTTTAAAACTAACTTCCTGCAAGGCTAATAATATATTTTATCTCTCTAGCATTCCATACTGTATATACAAAAGGCTATTAGGAGTTTAGTTGAATGACCAATATCTTTTAGCAGTGGCTGCTAGTTGCAAAGATTTTTATAGCATACAAAATTTTATTCAGTATGAACAGGTTTTTATTATGATTAATATATAATGTCAGAGATCATACTGGCCAAGAGGACGAGTACTTGGTGGAACTAGTAACCTTAACAACATGGTCTACATCAGAGGTAGTCGCCATGACTTTGATCATTGGGAAAAAGAAGGGTGTAATGGATGGAGTTATAAAGATGTTTTACCCTATTTTATAAAAGCAGAGGACTTTCAAATGGATGAATATGCCGATTCAGGTGAATAAAACAAAATGTATAGGAAAAGTGACTTGTTAAGAATGAAGTTTGTCTAGGATGACAAAGAAATGGAAGAAGGCCTGTTGTCAAATGTCTAAAAGAATAATTTTAATTACCACAATAATGTAAAATGTGTTAACTATTGGAATTTCTACCCAAAAGTTAATACACCAAAATTGTCCTGTGAATGCTGTTTACACTCACATTTCTCTACTAATTTTGAAGAAATGATGATGATGATGATGATGATGATGATGGATGGCTGCTTAACGTCCAGCTGCAAAATTATATTAATATGCATATTCAGGACGAGAACATTTTAATGTAATATGAGTGATAACCCTGTACTAGACTGACACGCTTAGCCAGATTTTTAACATGCTAGTTCATAAGGCAACAGCCCATAGGAAGACATGTCACCTTTAATACCCAGACACATAATTCTGACTCCAAGCCAATCAGTCTTTGCTCTTACTCCTTAATGCTGCGTGCTTAGCCGAGAAGCAGCATATACCAATTTTAAAGTCTGTTTGACCTGGCCAGGGTTCGAACTCACGACCTCCAGCAATCATGGCGAACACGAGACCACTGAGGAGGTTTTGAAGAAATGTGTAGGAATGGTTTATATCAATAATATCATAAAGGTCAATAAGATTGGGAGTAAAATATCGTTGTTTCAAAGTTTTGTTCTGTGTCTGTCTTGAGGGTATAACATGTTTACTTGCCATTAATCATGTGTTTTTTATTAGTCATGAGTTTTTTATTAAGTTGATCTCCTGGTCAATGATTAGAAATGAAGAATCTAAACTTGGTAGTACAATTAGCTCATTATAGAAGGTCTTTGGTGGAGAGTTGTCTCTTTGGCAACCATACCATATCTCCTCATTTTATACAGTGTTCAAAGCATAAGGCTTCTGTGTAAAATAGCTATTTCTTCACCAGGAAATCATTTGAGCATAAATTAAGATGTAGTTAAAAAAGCTGAATCATGTTCATGTGTTGTTTTTTTTGCTTTAATTATGTAACATGTTAGCCCCTTATTTTTTTTTTTTTTCATATGCATTGTATGAATATACCTCCTTGACTTTTATACTAGAGTGAACTACTGGTAACACTTCTTTGAATGTATCATTGAATTTTAGTGCTTGGTATCCCGTCCAATTGTATAACCTGATGAAGGTTATTCCAGAAAAAAACTGTCTGGTGCATAAATTTGGTACATAAGTTAATACATGTATATGATCAAACAGAAACAACGTTAAGCTATCTTAAGCTTAAACAGCCTTCGAAAAGTTATATGACAGAACAAAGAGGATTGTGGGGTAATGTTGGATATCCAAAATTAACCAATAAGTTATAGTTTTATTTTCTTGTTACCATGGTAATGATAGGTACCTGAATAGATAGGACTGTTATGTGACAGGGCTTAGACTGTATCAATGAGTAGTATGACAACTATAATGGTGTTTACTTTTTCACAGGTTACCATGGTAAAGGAGGCTACCAAACTGTATCAGAAAGTCTAGTGACAGAGTTAAGAGACATTTACATGGCAGCATCGGAAGAAGCAGGCTATAAAACTGTTGACTGTAATGGGGAGAATATGATTGGTAAAGTTTGATAAATTTGTCAAAATATAAGATTTAAGATTCAAATTTCAGCAAATGCAGTGTAACCTCTCTGAACTAACTCCATGGAGATTATATATAGGTTTTGTTTGTTTGACAAATGCCTAAAATTACGAAAGATAGTAAACATTGTATGATAAAATCACATTTATTTTTATTTCGAGAGGTTTCTGGTTTACACTTATATATGATTAGATACAATTCAGCGACTCATTTCACCAAAAAAATTTTAAGAGAAAAAATACTTGTAAGTCATAAACATTTCAGTAGAGCTTATGATCAATTTTAGTCATAAGATATTTTTGTGAAAAGAGCCCCAGTATACTTTACTGTTCTTAAAAGACACAGCAGTAGATGGTTTAAGATATAAATAAATTCCAAACTAAAATGAGTGTATGAAGTTGTAATAGTTTTCTTGAAGAAACCTCTAAGTTTACGGCACATTGATTATTTTTATGATGATATATTCTAAATATATCTATTCTAAATATATCTTTTTTAGGATTTTGTAAGATGCAGTCATCTATTAGGAATGGACAGAGGTGGAGTACAGCTAAGGCCTATCTCAGACCTGTCATGGAGAGAGAAAATTTACACATTAGTATCAATTCTATCGTTACTAAGGTAAAATGTGTGGTGAAAGTAAGAGTACTCAAACTAGACACGAGGTAGAAAATTTACATGTTGTTTTAAATCTTTAATTAATAAAGAATATGCTATTACTGTTAAACCATTAATTCAGACTCTAACAGAGAAGGACACTTTACATTACATGTTCATTGCTCTTACCGGCGCCTATATCACCCTCTTCGGTTGCTTATTAATTCTCGTATCACAGATTTGTGACATTAGAGTGGAACTTATCAGCAAAATAACAATGTGAGAGGATAAGTTATCAACAACATCACAATTGAGAGCAGAACTTATTAGGCTTACTTTTTGTAAACCAACCAAGCCTATTAAAGAAGTCAAAGGGAGGTAACAAATATTATTCTTGGCCCCATGATGTCAACAGAAAAAATCTAGTACAAACTGGCATAAGCAATGTTGTCTACATGACCCTCACTTAAATGTATAAACAGTAATAAAGTAGAATCTTTTGACTAAAACACTCACTGAAAATGCGCATAAAAGAAAATAGACTAATAAGATAGACTAATAAATTTAAGATTTCAAAAAAAATGACTGATATTGATATTACAGATAATAATAGAGAATAAAAAAGCTGTTGGTATTGAAATGATTAAAGATGGCAGGAAGAAAAGAATCATGGTGAAAAAGGAAGTAATTGTATCAGCAGGAAGTGTAAATTCTCCTCAGTTACTGATGCTTTCTGGGATAGGTCCTAAACAACACTTAGAACAGTTTAAGGTGAGATGTAACCATGTTAGCTTTCATTTATTATAATGCTTTAGGGAATAGTAATGCTAAAGAGCATTTTGAGCAGTTGAAGGCAATTAAATGGTATCAATGATGTATAATGTCTTCATTAAACTTTATCATGATAAGCTGCTGAAACTTTAAAAGTAACAATGATTTGAATGCTTCTTTTTGTAATTTTATTGGGGTATAAAAGCATTTGCCAGAAGCACATTTTGTATGGAGCATAAGGCGGGGGTATATATTGATGCTCTTACAGTAACACTGTGTGATTTCTTTATGATAATGTAAGTGCTGCTTGACTTAATGTTTTAAATTGGATCACCATGCCATGGACCATAAGATACATTTCAAGTATAATTTTGACATTTTTGACCTTTACTATTCAAGAGTTAAATACTTAAAGTATCTAAAAAAAAAGAATATTTTTTGGTTATCAGAAATTGGAATTCATGTTCAAGAATTGTGTCTCTTTATTATGTTAAAAAAAACATTTTTTTTTATTCTGGTTGATAAGTACCACTTGACAACATCTTTTAGGTTTTATTGTGATTTTGACTGTTTTTGCAGTTACTGTTCAAGAGTTTAACCCCTTATTAGACCACTTTTGAGTTTGTTGCATTTCCGTCAAAAACTTTGGTTTTAGTGAAAATCATTCATGCATTTATGGGCATCGTCACTTCCTTCTCATTTTGAGCAAGCGGTTGAAAAAATATTGAACAAATTATTTGGCAAATTAGTTTCTTATAATTGATTATCAGCACTGCTGTCATTAGGGAATTGTGATTAAGTACTTTTAGTTCTAGTTTATCCTGCATAATGACGATCACAAAGACGCTTGATGAACTTTAATAGTGCAGGGATACAGGTGATCCCCTCTATCTGGTTAATGACTTCATATAAAAGGCACGCTTAATATTGACGAACTTTTCCGGTGAAGGACATAACTCTAAAGCGGTCTATTATTTTAAATAAAGTTTTGTTTTTTTATTCGGATGATTTAAAAAAAAAATGAAAACAACACACTATAAATTTCATGTTCCACTGGACCGATTCTATTAAAAAATTTTTACATTTTGTCATAGACCATTTACTACATGTGTGATTTTGATAGATTTGACATTTACTGATCAAGAGTTATGTCTCTTTATTTAATTTTAAAAATTTGTGGTTTTGCTTGTTTCTGGTTAAAAATTACTGTTTTGGCAGAATCTTTTTTAATTGATACACAATGTCTTTGATCATTATATACAGGTTCAGTTTGAATTTTACTGTGGACATAAACTGTTCTTGTATTATGGTGCTGGCAGTAGTATATGTGATCACATGGTCATCTATATTAGTGTATTTCCCTTTAAAAACACACATTTCTTACAGATCCCAGTGCATGCTGACCTTCCTGTGGGATCTAACTTACAAGATCACATGTTCTGTAGTTTACCTATTTATGCTAATGTGTCATATGGTATAGACATTATTAAAGCTACCAGTATCAAAACACTCCTACAATATTTTCTCTTTGGAAAAGGTGAGTATTAAAAGAGAAAAGTGTATAACTATAATTTTATCTTTAGCATCATTGATTTTGTCAGTGCAATTCTCCTTTTGCATACTGTCAGACGACATATCTAGGAGGTATCGCCCTTAAATGACAAATTTTCCTATTATCTTGAAATCTATAAAAGATAGAGAGAATCTTTAAATAGCAAAAATAATCAGCAAGGCAAGATCTAAAAATAAATTGACTTGGCCGAAATAGTCAGATGACTCCTTATTAGAGTTATTTCCCTTTAATGACGTTTTTTACCATTTTTTTTTAGTTTTTGCTTACTATCTTGCAAAAATCTTCTTCTTTAAAACTACTGGGCCAAATTTAACCAAACCTGGCTACAATCATTATTGGGGTATCAAGTTTAAAAAAATTGTCTGACAACCTTGCCTGCCAACCAAGATTACTGACATGGCTAAAAAAAGAACACAGAGGTAAAATACAAGTTTTGTCTATTATCTTGAAAACTGCTATGAACAGAGAAATTCTGACTTGTGGCTGATATATTCAAAAGATTGAGATTTACCTGCTGTCCATTTAGGTCAAAATTGTCAGATGTTTTCTTAAATGAGTTATTGCCCTTAAATGTCAAATTTTACCATTTTTTTTCATTTTGCCAATTATTTTGGAAACTTTAAGAGATAGAGTGAAACTTTAATGAGAAAAAATGATAAGCAAGACAAGATCTACAAAAAAGTTAAATGACTGAAATCTTCAGAGGACTCATCATTGAAGTTATTGCTCATTAATGACAATTTTTACCAACTTTTTTTTACAAATAAGCAATCATGGCTTAAATCTTGATTCAACTCATTAATGGAGTTATTGCCACTTAAAGATAATTTTTTACCATTGTTTTTTAGTTTATGCCTATCATCTTGAAAAGTATAGCAGATACAAATGTAGATAAAACTTTAAAAAGCAAAAATCATCAGCAGGACAAGATCTACAAATACATCAACATGACTGAAATTGTCAGTTAACTCTTAATATATAGAGTTGTTGCTCTTTCATGATAATTTTTATCAAAAAGTGGCCATTATTGAAGATGCAGGTGAGCAACACAGGTTATTTAGAGACTCTAGTTTAATTTAAGACCATTTAGCTATAAATCCTTTAAATTGCAGCTATCAATTAGTGGTTTTATTCCTTATAAGGAAGATTGATTAGAATTTTTTGAAATGTCAAAATGCTGTCATTGATTTTAAGATAAAAACTTTCAAATATTTTATTTAAAAGTATTGAATTTTTTTTTTCAATACAGGTTATTTGACTTCCTCAGCTTTAGAAGCCACTTTGTATACACATTCATCCAAGGGAGATAAATCTTTCTATCCAGACATACAGCTGCATTTTCTCAGTATATCATTTGATCCAAATATGGCGAAGAAATATAATCCAAACAACATGGATGATGAGGTAAGTTCAAAGGACAAGATAAATCAATTGGATTGTTTTTTTCACCAGGGTGATAATCTGCTTTATTATCAATGTTTAAGTCTACAGATGGAAGTCATGCTTCAAGTCAGGAGTCTGTAATTCAGTGGTTGTTTTTTGTTGCTGTATATCATATTTGTTTTTCATGCATTGTTTTGAACATAAATCAAGTTGTTAGTTTTCTTGTTTGAATTGTTTTAAATTGGTCATTTAGGTATGCTGTATGGGTTTTGCTCATTGTTTAAGGCTGCAGGGTGACCTATAGTTGTAAATTTCTATGCCATTTCGTCTCTGGTGGAGAGTTGTCTCATTTTCAATCATACCACATCTTCTTATTTTTATATTGAAATAAAAGATTAAAAAAAATGTAAATGTGGTTGATCAGATGAACTAACTAACATAGATTTGACATCTCTAAAGCCATTGGAACCATTGTTAATTAAGGGGTAAACTCAGTAAAAAATCGCCCATTGGCTTCAATACAAACCTACTTCTTCAATTAAATTTATACATGGTTTACCTGTAGAAATCACAAGCTTTCATATATCATTCATTTAACTACAAATGTAGCCCCTTCCTTTGCCACAATCAAAAGGCCTGAGAACACAGTTATTTCGTAGTGCATTTCTTTCAGACAATAAATGAAAATTAAAAAAATCCCACCTGCGCTTTCTCAATAATATTTTTACAGTATGGTGTACTTCTGTTGGGAGAAATTATATCAAAATTATAGAAAACTTCATCAACTCTAACTCAAAATATGGACAATTTTATGTAAAGGGGGTCTTGAATTCTTTTGACAGCTTCAGACATACTAATTTTTAACCTTTTTCAGCTGGACCAAATAACTACTTTACTTGAAAATTCATAACCCAATTTTTTCTACAGTGTAATTTGATCCCTCTACTTGATACTTGTGGCAAAAGATATGAAGAAATAAAATAGGAAGGGGTATTAAAAATTGTAACTAATACACTGTCCCACTAGGGACTATATTTGTAGACAATGAAAATTCAATGGATGATAACTGTGTTCCCTGGCCATATGTTAATGAGACAACAACCTTAAGACACAAAAAACAATAAAATCAGAAGAAATGTGATTTGGAGGTCAACATTTGGACGTCAAAACATAAAGAAATAAATTTGGAAGGTGTATGAAAAAAAATTGTAACTAATACACTGTCCACAGGACCAAAACATAAGGGCATGCACCATTTTAGGGCCATTCACATGATCTTGTTTACAAACAATGTAGATTCACAATAAATTCCAACACTGATCCCCATTTAAATTATGATTAAAATGAAACTATCAACTTAAAATGATAAAAAACATACATGGTCATATATCAATTAAAACTCTCAAAATACACTTTCTTAAATACCAGAAGTTCAAACACTGTGAACTTTTCGAAGAACAATGATATGCAAATGGAAATACTGACCGAGACCAAATAAGGACATGAAATTGAGTGTCCAAAAAATAAATCAAACATATGCAAATGATATAAAAGATATAACCAAATACGGAATTCAACGCATATGGGGTGACTTTCCACATGGTGACTTTTGAAAAGTACTCACAATGTTAAATCTGAATATAATATACCTGTTGAAGGAATTATATTATCATAATAAAATACAAATTACCTGTAAGAAAAAATACTATAATAAAATAAAGTCTTATATATCATTATTACCATTTTTTTACAGGTGAAATACAGGTAAAAATGCGGAAAGGTGGTATCCATTTATTTTGGAAAAGTAATGCACGAAAATGCGGAAACGTGAAACTGGATTTTTGCTAAAAATGCGAAAATGTAATGACTATCTATTTCATAACATAATCCTATTTTCTTTCATAAAAAACTTAAGGAATTAAAAACATGCTATTGTGACTTAATGTCGTCATAAAACTTGAATAAAAACCATGGTTATAATTATCTGGTAAAACTAGAATAAAAACCATGGTTAAAATTACAAAACATAATGACTGATTCATACAAAGCAATCAATTTCCGTGGGTTGTCAATTTTGATAAATTTTGACACCAGTTTTTGTTAAAATCCTACCATAAAAAGATATTTCTCAAAATTTGTGTCTTTTTAACAAAAAGTAAGTTTATACCATTTTTTTTGCACCTTCAACCACTTTGAATTAACTTATTATACTTGTTATATGGTATATATCAATTTTGTTGAATTCCTATCTAAAGAAGATCTTTCTCAAAATTTGTGATTTAAAAAAAAATACATGTACCGGGTACTAAGTTTCCTTCAAATCTATCCAAATACACATGTATTGCTGATACATTTTATCGACCCCCTGCATTGTAAATTTTTATTTTAGACTTTTTATTTTTTTGGATGTATGTTTAAGTTTGTTATAAATCAAATATGAGAATTTGAGTCAAATTGGTTAGCATGAATTTGACAACTAATTCCCCTTTAATGTTATTTTCATGATAAAACAATCTGAAGGTATGAATATTTCTATTTTAGTCGATTGAGAATATGATTAATTCTAATATTGATGCATCAATGGTGATTATGCCAACATTGATTCATCCGAAAAGTCGTGGAGAAATTCGTCTTAAAAGTACAGACCCATTTGATCACCCTGCTATAGACCCTCACTATCTAGAACAGAAGGAAGATGTGAATGTTTTGATAGAAGGTTTGTGTCGTTAAGTATGATTACTTAGTTTTAAGCGGGTCATTTTGTACTGGCATATTACTATTTAGGAAAGATTTCCATTGAAATACCTTAAAATGTATTGTGTAATTAAATGTACATTGAAGTTTTTTTTACAAACCAAAGCAATTTAATGTTTCATTTATTTTTTCTGTATTGAACATATTTTAACCTTATTTTCAATCATCAGATTTAATTTTACTCTTATTGGTATGAAACTTTTAAAGTTTTAGAAAAATGTATATTGAGAAAAAAAGAAAATGCTTTTCAACCTATAACAGTTGTTCAGTTGTTAAAAAAAGGGGGGGGGGGCCTTGCAAGTTGATTTCTAATCCTGCACATAACAGGTGTGTTCAACTGCAGTTTTAATTGATTAAGGATGTTGTTCTCTCCTTGCACTCCGAGAGCTGCCAAGAATTAGCCATAAATGCTGAAAGTGGCATTAAACACAAATAATTTATTCAATCAATCAATTGTCAAAACTATACTTTTCTATAAAAATGTAGAAAAAGATACCATTAATTTAGAAAATCTTTGCTTTACCAATATCCTTTTTTTTCACATAAACACACTTTTTGACAATATCGGACAATAGATAGTACAATTTCCGTAATTACCTAATGTAATAAAGACTACAAAAACAAATTGTCAAAATCAATGTATTGTATAACTAACCATATATAATAGATATATTTTTACTGTATAATCTCCCTGGTTAAATAGTAACTAATTTACAGGGATACCTGACTGAATGCTGTGAGTAGAGTAAGTTGTAAAAACAGCAGAGAAATCTGCAATAAAAGATTTATTTTATATAAAAAAAAAGACAATTTTTTCAGTATATGTATTGCCTTTAACAATAAGAAAAAGAAAAGTCATCACATTTGTCATAGGTTTTTTGATTCGAACATCACTGATGAGTCTTTTGTAGATGAAATGTGCGCCTGGCATACACAATTTTAATCCTGGTCTTTATGATGAGTTTACTTTCAGATGTTACAGATGCTACTTGAGAATTTATGGCAATAAGAAGTGTTGTTAAAAATATCTCTTCTTATTAAATTCATATATAGTGAAATCAAATATATGCTATTAAAGCCTGTTTTTACCAAATGATGACATCTGTAATTCTGTTGTAAAAAAATTTATAAGAAAGGAAATTTTACAACGTTGAAATCTGAGACATCATTAAAAACACATATTTGAACAACTCAATAAGAAGAAAAAAGGAAATTAACAATAGGAAAGGGAAAAAGTCATCACATTTTTCATAGGTTTTGGTACTAACATATAAAAAAACACACGCTTCAGGTTAAAGTTTTTGGTCAAGGTAGTTTTTGATGTAGTTGAAGTCCAATCAAACTTGAAACTTAGTACACATGTTTTCTATGATATGATCTTTCTAATTTTAATGCCAAATTAGAGTTTTGACCCCAATTTCACTATCCACTGAACATAGAAAATGATAGTGCGAGTGGGGCATCCATGGACACATTCTTGTTTATATCAGATTTACTAATTAGTGTTACATTGCTTTGTTTTTTCTTAAGTTTTGTTTATTTTTATAGGTATCAGGGTTGCACAAAAGTTAGTCAAAACAAAAGTACTTGAGAAATTTGGAGCAAAAGAAGTGAATCTTATTGCCCTGAATCCTAAATGTTCACATATAGAATATGATTCTGATGCATTCTGGGAATGTGGTATACGTAATGCAGCTCAAACTGTTTATCATCCAACAAGTACATGTCGTATGGGTGCTGCCAATGATCCTACTGCAGTAGTCGACTCTCAGCTTAGGTATGTATTACTGTGGATTCATTATTATTTGTGGAATATCATTTTTTTTTGTGGATTTTGTGGGTAATAGTATACCACAAATTTGAATGTCCAACAAACTTCAAATTCTAAATAGGCTTGTATACAGACTTTGGCAAATTCACAAAATCATATACACGAAAATACAATTGTTCTCCCTATCCACAAACATTTTTGACATAAATCACATGAGTACATGTTGAAAGGTAAAATGAAATAAATTTTTTGAAAGTTTCCTACTTAAATGTTGAATCTGTTTTCATTTCGACCTTTATCTTTGTGTTTTGTCCAGCCTGCAACATTTATGTCGCGAAACAAGACATAGCAATCCTAGATTTCGTTGTCGGTGTAGTCAACGTTTAGGTTCAGTCTGTGGTTAAATTTTTTTTAGAATCAATAACTTTGTCAAACTTTCATTGAATTTTATGAAATTAGGACAGAAGCTTGTTTGTTATCAAAAGACAGTATACGTGGCAGAATTTTGAAAATATTTATTTTTATTTTTCACAGTTAACATTTAAATTTAGTCAAGAAGTTACAGTCTGGGGTTAAAGTTTGTTACACATCAATTACTTTGTCAAACCTTCATAAAATTTTATGAAACTTTGGTAGCATCTAGAGAAAAGTTAGATTTTTTTTAAATTCTGTATTTTACTGATAAATTGACTCACTTTTTTAGTCAACATTATGCTTTTACACTGACAGCAGCAATCGCAGGCGAGACACAGGGTTCTGTGGAACCCTTTACAATTCTTTTTTGTTACAGAAAAATATTCAATGCTCTTTTCTGAGTTGTTCTAGTTCTGACAATTTCCTGCTTTCACAAAACCATAAATTTCAAGTACCCAAGGCATGAAAAGCTTGTTACAATTTTGATATTAAAAAGGAATAGAAGTTTGACATAATTGGCAAAGATCCTTCAATAAAAATTCTAATAACATAACCCAGTCATGTTTTGTGATTGAAATAAATGACTTATGATATTTTTGGCCTTTTAACTTTTTGATTCGAGCATCATTGATAAAGCCTGGTATCTTTGATAAGGTTTTTTTAGGTATCTTTTGGAGTCTTAAATAGTTCTACACTAATTGCATTGGTTTTACCTTAATTTCCTGTCAAAACCTTCAATAATGCAGGCATACAAGCTAGCAGCTGTACTAACTCGTAAATTGAATTATAAAGTTTCCTGAAGAAAATTCAGACAATTGTAAATATCATGTTGCACAATATCGTTTTTCTTTTATATTGTAATAGAAAAACAAAGAACATGGGGTATCCAACCAGGACACAAAATCAGTACAGACACACCAAAAACACACAAAAAGCAAAGGAACAGCGCATTTATTGCTATTCTTCATCTCAAAGTCACAGTTAGGCATTCAACACGCAGCCAAAAAACTCTCACCTCACTGCAAGTTTAAGACAGCCCCTAGCATCGGCTTGAGCAGAATTCTTTGCAAAATATATATATTTTATTCATATAGTGAAGAAGAATAACTTTTGCAAAATTGAATTAGTAAATGAACTGAAACTATAAAAACCAATACCTGACTCATTTCTATGTGCATATAATAACACCCATAAACTTTTCTAATACTGTAAATTCAGAAATTATTGCAAGTTTTTATTAATGCGAATAATGCAACTGAATGAGTATCCCAATAATAAAAACTTGCATTCTGATATCTGATACATATAACTTTATACATATTATCCTAAAATTGCTATAATTTATCTCCCATTTGAGTCCAATTCTTCAAAATTCGCAATAATAAATGCACGCAATACTTTCTGAATTTACAGGAGTATTGAATGAATAAAATAACACATGATTTTATTCTTAGATACTCTAGTATTGACTTCGAATGCTGAAAAGTTTTTTAAAATATTGTTGACCTGTAGATGTATGTTGTTTATATGTATCCGTCTCATTGACATATAACCAACATTTCCTGACATTCTTATAGGCTAATTTTCTTCTTTTAGAACTGAAATTGATATTCTAAACATTTGCAGGGTGAAAGGAATAGCAGGCCTTAGAGTGGTAGATGCATCTGTCATGAGAAATATTCCATCAGGCAATACAAATGCTCCATCCATCATGATTGGGGAGAAGGCATCGGATATGATCAGAGGAAAGGATACAGTAGCAGATATTAGAGCAAAGACAAAGAATTTATAATAGTTAATTATTTGTATTGATTACTTTTGATATGAAACAGATGCAAACATCAGAGGTCTCGGTCATAAAGCTTTAGTCGGTACTCATGAGTATAAAATTTGTGCTCGAAACAATAAATCCAGTATTTTGATTGGTTGATTTTTGAGTCTGAGTATCATACTCAAAGGTTTTATGACCACAAGGTCGTGACTGAAAATTGATAGAATAGTAGTACATGTACATACATGAGAAAATCATACAAATGACATTAGATTATACATTATATCATAAAATTGTGTTTGCACTGTTTTAATAGTCCAGGGGGATATCAGGTTAATTAAGGAATAACAGTACTGTAGTTGAAGAGTTGCCACCGTCAATTGGTGATTTGATGGTCGCAAATGCAGTTTTACTGGCGACGGCGGAAACTATTCAACTAAAGTACTGTTATTCTGATTCTAATGCATTACAAAAAGAAATAATACATTAGAGCCTGAAAAAATGTATAAATTTGAAATAAAATAAAATCCCACGAAACTTCATGAATGATTTTGGCATAAAGATGTCATGGCTAAACGTGACGTGACGTCATACAAATGAAAACTTACAAACTGAAGGTTATTACGTTACCTCTACGATTCAAATTTAGATAAAATCACATCAAAACTGTGATTTTGAAGAGGTGTTGTTTTATTTTTGATAATATTGTAGTAATCAAACATTTGTTGATCCAAGCAATTCAAAATAGCGGGTTCCTCCTTAGTTACGACACGTCAACTGTGGATTTGATGGTAACTTTTAGCCAATGAAAAAAATTGTTACATAAAAATTGCATTGGAATGATCTATTATCACTTTACCTGTGTCACTTCCTCACATAATACTATAATGATCAAGTTCAGACCATTTACTTCAAGACTTTTGAGGAAATGCTATCTACAATTTTGATTACAAAATTAAAATACTTTTTTATTCATCAAAGTAGAAAACAGTGAAATGTGATGTTATTTACTACGCAAAATATTATGCATAAGTGGAAGAGTCCCCCTTTCTTAACAAATATAATATTATATTGTACTAATATCATTATAAACATGAAATAATGTTATGTCGAATTTCAATTTTAAAGCAAATTTTAGTCATATTAAAGCAATTTTACATGTATGAAATTAGAAAAACCAATGATTTACTGCCACTTGATGGTCAGAAGAAATTCTGTATTGTAAATGCAGATTTATTCATAATTTATAATCAAGTAAAAACTTCTAATTTATATATTTACTTTATTAATTTAATTTTATAATTTTACATGTTTGTTTATGATGCATGTCCTGATTGAATCAGATTTGGCAGAGCATCAATGATGCATGTCCTGATTGAATCAGATTTGGCAGAGCATCAATGATGCATGTCCTGATTGAATCAGATTTGGCAGAGCATCAATGATGCATGTCCTGATTGAATCAGATTTGGAAGAGCATCATTGATGCTTTGATTTTTTTACTGTTGTATTTTGATTGTATAAAGCACACTGTTGCCATATTATGTTTATTTTTTTAAGAGTAATCTTTTTAAATGTTGTCTATTACTTTTTTATGATGAGTTTACATTATCAGGATGATTGGTTTTTATGATTTTGTTGTTGTCATAATTTGTTATCAATTTTTGTGGAGCCTGCAACATTTTTCGCATTAGAGACATAACGATCCTCAATTGCATAGTTGGCTTCTTCAGTTCAGTTTGAGGTTTAAGTTTTTTTAAACATCAATAACTTTGTCAAACCTTTATGGAATTTTATGATACTTGGACAAAAGCTTTTTTATAAGAAATCAGTATCCAGAGCTAAATTTGGAAAATACTTTTTTTTCATTTTTCCATATTTTACTGAATTTTTAGCAGTTTAAATATAGATACTGTCTTGGGTAAAAGTTTTTATAACATTAATAACTTTTTACACCTTTAGCGAATTTTGCAAACAAACCTTTGGCAGAAGATGTTTTAAGATTAAGAGATAATATGTAAAGCAAAATTTTTAAAATATATTTTTTAATTTTTCCATTTTTTACTGATAAATGGACTTAGTTTTGATTTGCAGTTAACATTAAGATATAGTCTAAGGTTAAAGTTTTTCAGATTTTAATAACTTTGTCAATCCTTCATGGTATTTAAAAATATATATACAGTATTTTTCCATATTTTACTGATAACATTACTTTGTATTTTCTGCAGTTTAAGATACTGTATGGATTTTAATTGTGTTTTACATCGATTACTTTGACACCTTCATCAAACTTAGGAAAAAGCTTTAGTTACCATTCAGAATAAAGTCTGAAGCAAAACTTTAAAATATATTTTTCATTTTCCTGTATTGTACTGACAGTTGTTTAATTTGCATTTAACATTTACATACAATCTGGGATTAAATTATTTAGACGTCACTAACTTTCATGCAATATTTATGTTACTTGCACAGAAGCGTTTCAAGATCTAGAAATAGCATCTAAAGAACAATAGTAGTATTTTACTGATAAATAGACTTTTAGCAGTCAGCATGACACTTTTACACAGACAGCAGCAATCGCAGGCGATACAGTGTTCCACAGTATTCATATTGGGATGAATAAACATTACCTAAGACAGGGTCACTAAGATAGGAATGACTGTATTGTTTGGATGTTATCCCCAGATGACAAAATGATCAATAGTCTTTTTATTTTAGGTTAAAAATACTCCATTGATTGATGATCATTGATTTGATAAACACCTAAATACAGAAAAGATAGTGCAGTCAAACCTGGTTAAGAGACAACCTGTATTAAGCAAAAACCTGGGTAATAAGACCATCAATTTTAGATCCCTCTGCAGTGCATTTCATATAGATTGAACCTGTATTAAAAGACCATCTGTCTTATGAGACCACTTTTTTGCTCTCCTTTAAGTGAAAAATTAAAACAGGTTTCATTGTACAGATGTACTTTTATTTAGATGAGATATCTCCTGGTATCTTATCACTGGATGTTAAGCAACCAACAATCAATCAATGTCCTGGTATCTTACCACTGGACGTTAAGCAACCAACAATCAATCAATGTCCTTGTTTCTTACCACTGGACGTTAAGCAACCAACAATCAATCAATTTCCTGGTATCTTACCACTGGACGTTAAGCAACCAACAATCAATCAATGTATTTGTATCTTACCACTTGACGTTAAGCAACCAACAATCAATCAATGTCCTGGTATCTTACCACTGGACATTAAACAACCAACAATCAATCAATGTTCTGGTATCTTACCACTGGACATTAAGCAACCAACAATCAATCAATGTCCTTGTTTCTTACCACTGGACATTAAGCAACCAACAATCAATCAATCAATCTTCTGGTATCTTATACTTTAGAAAATGAAGTCAGTTATCCTCAAAACATAAAGCAATTATATTTTTTATGTTGAAAAAGAAAAACAATAAGCGAAAAGATATGTGAAGCTAATTGTTTTTTTATATGTTATGTTTGTCAACCTTCACTCAGGATTATTAAAAATGAACTAATTTTTTTCTTAGTACATAATTTATATTGAATCATTGTTATATGGTTGTCTTGTCTTTTTTTTATTTTCTCAGAATAATTTAATTAATTCAATGAACATTCAGTGGAAAAATTAATTCCATGCACAAGAATTTATCAAACATTTCAATTTATGGTTAATTAACCCATCCATGAGAGCCTCTTAATAGACTGTGATATGAGTATTTTTTAATGAAGTTTTTTTTACCCTGTATAGGTAAATGTTTCTAATAGTTCAGGTTTGATACATGTTTGTGATTTATTAATTTTTTTTAGAATATGCTCAAACATTTAAAGGTTTTTATCAAGAAATAGAATAAAATATTGTTTCAGATATAAAAATAATGGAAATACTGTGGATTCATTATTATTTGTAGGATACTAATTTTCTTCGATTTCGTGGGTACAGGTGAACAATGAATTTCAACGTTCGACGAAGTACAAATTGTTTATAGGCTTGTATGCAGACTTTGGCAAAACAACGAAATCAAATATCCATGAAAACATATTTTTTCCTCAATCCACGGAAATTGGTATGCACGAAAAATAAATGAATTCACAGTACAGTGAAATCTTGATAAAAAAAATATGTGGTTTGCTTCTTGGAAGTTGACATGTCTTTCTGCACACTATTAACCCCAAGCTAGATAATTAAAAATTAAACTTAGTACAGGAAAAATAAAGTTTTAATAACCAATTTAAGCAACTAATATGAAATCACTGTAACTACACAAAAAAAATAACCAGATTAGTAGAAAATGTATATTTTTCATTGATAAAATGTTGTAATACATTATATTCTTCCTTCAAACTAATTCAAATGTTCTTATTTTTGTTCTCGGCCAGAACTTGACTATTGCTTTGCATGTACTTGATTACCTACCTTTAATGAAACTGAAATCCCTTCTATATATATTTGTTTTCACTATATTTAAAGACTTATGTAGAATTAACATATTTTTTTGTCTTTTATAGGATATATAATGTTGTAACCTGTAATTGTCATTGTATGTACAGATCATCAATTTTAAATCAAATGTCATTCAATTTTTTTGAATATGTTAGTTTTTTTAAAAATCAGTCAATAGTAAAGGTCAAATTGACATGCATAAGCACACTTATATTCAGGTTTCATTTAGTTCTTACATTTTTAAATACAAATTGATATAAACATGAATATGATTTAGTAAAAAAATTACTAAAAACTCAAAAAGAGACATACATTGTTGCACTAGCTAACCTAATGTAATATCCTTAATTGTATGCTTAGTATAGAATACAAGTCAATTTTATACTCAATACCATTGTTATGTATCAGTTGTCTCTGATGATATCAAAATAAGTCACTGTTACACAGGCTACTGAAAAACATCTATTCAGATAAATAATAAAGTTTTCCCTGGTACAACGTGTACATGATATTACTTTTTCAATATCACACACACTATCAACCCTCAACCAAATACCTAGAGCAGAGCTCAAAGAGATTAATTTGGTGTCTCAGGTTGATATGGGCATTATATTAAAAGAATCATATAATTTTCTCAATTTTTCAACATTTAATCTGAAAAAAAATTCACCATTGTACATGTACCTCAGAGCAATGTCATATATTTGGAGGGATTTTACTCCCATTTAACAGAGAATTATGCTCATAAGCCAGATTTTACCTCATTACGTGTTTCACATTCTGTATACAACATCATGTTGAACAACTGTTGATTTATCTAAATATGTGACAAAGAGTACAACACCTTACAAGTTTATATCAGTTTCATTCAATACATGGTACCACTCCCAGAGCATTAAGTGGAATTTTTTGGAGTGTGTACACTCAAGATCTATGACAGAGGTGATCAATGATTTGTAACAGATTGTGTCTATGTGTGAAGATACTCATGGTGAAGAGGTAACTGTTTTGTGTTTAAAATGAAAAAGTGCTTTTATGTATTTATTTAGCTTTTTTACATATTTATTGAAAACTATTTCCAAATTTTTTTATAAGCGGAGCTATCTTTATATGAAAATAAAGTCTTAGAAAGTGTTTACTGTTAGCTTTTTATGTATATTTTGCTAATCACTGATTCAGACTTAAAAAGGAATGGTTGGAATCCCTATATTAAGGTTTACCATGAGTGCTAGAAGCTTATTTATCTCTTCTGAATACATTTGATAGTTGTTTTAATGCCTTTACTGTGATCTTAAAATTATATCTCTAAAGTCACAGCAAAAAATACATTAACCGTGTCTTTTTTAGCTCTCTAAAGGCACTTCAAATATGCATTATCATTTCTTGTGTGGCAAAAAGTTTGAATGGTGGAAGACATTAGCTGGGTCTGTTTTTGTTCAGAACCATAAAAAATGTCAAAACCAGTTTGCTTTGTGTCCAAATGTATTTCCAATATGACTCATATCCCATCAATATTTAGATGCATCTATAGACAATAAGAGTGATTTGTTTAGTCAAGTTATCACTAGCATTTCCAAGATTTTTAAAGGTCTACCAGTATTAAAAGCTGCTTGACACAGTCTTGTCCAATTAAATCTCACATGATTCCTAAATAAAGATATAAGTGGTAAAAGAATATAGACATAGTCCTTCATAAGATTCCTGTTATAGCTCATATCCCAGAAAAAATCTTACTTATTAAGCATATCATAGATACCAGGCTTAACATTTTGTACGCCATATGTGCGTTTCTTATACAAAATACTCATTAGTGTTGCTTGAATCAAAAAAGTAAAAAAGGCCACAAGTACTTAGTTGTAGAGCATTGTAAGTTTGAGGTTTGCACACACTAGTAGGGTTATTGGGACAATGTCTTGTTAGTGTGAGATTTGCACACACTAGTAGGGTTATTGGGACAATGTCCTGTTCGTGTGAGGTTTGCACACACTAGTACGGTTATTGGCACAATGTCTTGTTCGTGTGAGGTTTGCATACACTAGTAGAATTGTTGGGACAATGTCTTGTTAGTGTGAGGTTGCACACACTAGTAGGGTTATTGGGACAATGTCTCCTTTGTGTGAAGTTTGTACATGCTAATAGGGTTGTTGGGACAATGTCTTGTTAGTGTGAGGTTTGCACAAACTAGTAGGGTTATTGGGACAATGTCTTGTTAGTGTGAGGTTTGAACACACTAGTAGGGTTATTGGGACAATGTCTTGTTAGTGTGAGGTTTGCACACACTAGTAGGGTTATTGGGACAATGTCTTGTTAGTGTGAGGTTTGCACACATTTGAAGGGTTATTGGGACAATGTCTTGTTCCTGTGAGGTTTGCATACACTAGTACGGTTATTGGCACAATGTCTTGTTAGTTTGAGGTTTGCACACACTAGTAGGGTTATTTGGACAATGTCTTGTTAGTGTGAGGTTTGCACACATTAGTAGGGTTACTGTGACAATGTCTTTATCGTGTGAGTTTTGCACACACTAGTACGGTTATTGGCACAATGTCTTGTTAGTTTGAGGTTTGCACACACAAGTAGGGTTATTGGGATAATGTCTTGTATGTTAAGCATAGTTAGTGGGAGGTTTGCACACTATTAGGGTTGCTGGTACAATGTCTTGTTAGTGTGAGGTTTGCACACACTAGTAGAGTTATCGGGACAATGTCTTGTTAGTGTGAGGTTTGCACACATTAGTAGGGTTACTGGGATAATGTCTTGTTAGTGTGAGGTTTGCACACATTAGTAGGGTTATTGGGACAATGTCTTGTTAGTGTGATGTTTGCACACACTAATAAGGTTATTTGGACAATGTCTTGTTAGTATGAGGATTGCAAACACTAATTGGGTTTTTGGGACACTGTCTTGTATCTAGTTGTTTGTTTTTGTTTGTATGTTTTTTTAATAATCTTTGATGGTAGTTTGTGTGGTCTGTTGTAATGTCCCAATATTTTTGTTGATTTCTATTATCATAGTTTATATACTCTTATTGGGATAAAACAATTCTTAATTTTCAATAATAATTGAGTAAACTTAAATATGTATTTTAAGAATATGTCATAAATATTCAACAGACTGTAAAGCACCTTTTGAAAAAAAGTAATAAAAAAGGTGGAAATCAATAGTTTCAAATGTAAGAAAATATAGAAATTCAAATTATGAATATTTAGATTACATCACTGATTTTTAGTACAATATAGAACCATATATAGAATTTGATTTGAAGTAACTGATAGATTTATTTGAAGTAAGAGAGCTTGGTTTCTGTCTCCTCTAACAGCCAGCCTGCTCTCCATATGGTTTACCTAATTATTATATTCAAATGATACAAAAATGCAAACACTACCAGTTTGTTTTAAAATATTTAAGGTACAATTAATTTATCATTTTAAAAAATATATATATATATATATAAACATTTAATACAATCTGCTGCAGTATTAGTAATTAAGTTAAAATGTTACATCATTGTATATTTTAGTTGTTTCTCTGCAATCATTTTTTAATGGAGAATAATAGGACCATCAAGTCAATTTGAAATTTAGTGCACATGTTTATTATTATGTGAAGTTATAAGGTATATGCTTAATAGGGGTTTTGACCTTGATATCACACGTCACTGAACATAAAGAAAGTGTGAGCAGGTATCAGGTTTAATTTGTTTATTAAGGTTGTTTACTTTGAAGTTGTGGTCACATCAACCTGAAAGATGATTCCCATATTTGTAATGATGTGAACTTATTAAATTCGATGAAAAATCTTTTTTTTAACCCGATGTCACGGTTAAATGAACATAAAAACAAGACTATTCAAGTTGCTTCCCTAGAGATATGAGTATTTTATCTCTTTATAATGATACATGTATGTAATTTTTCCCACGTCACACATTTACTTAAGTATGCTCTCAGTGATTTACTTCTAACTTTACCAAATCAATAGCAATGGTCATCTGACATTATGTCTGAGGATGAATATACTATTCTCACTTTTGTTATACTTCGAACTTGATCAAATTTTCAATAAAGAATATTAATCTGGGAGTCTGTATACGCTGAGACAACTATAACATGTGTTAATAGTAGTTTCAGGTATACGTTTAGAAGATTTTCACCTTCATAGGCCTCTTATCTTCAAAAGTGAGCAATTTTTCAAATATTGAAAAGAATATAGGCCACAACATTTTTGAAACCTAATACAAACGTTGAAGAGTTATGGAATTCTTATATACCTTAATATAACACAAGGTACTTAACTCGCAATTTTGAAAAATGTCACCCGGTCGCGAACTTAGTCTTAAGTTTTCTATGTTGTGTCTTGTGTACTATTGTTTGTCTGTTGGTCTTTTTATTTTTTAGCCATGGCGTTGTCAGTTTTTTTTTCGATTTATGAGTTTGAAGGTCCCTCTGGTATCTTTCGCCTCTCTTTTATTTGCCTTCAAGAAATGAATTTCAACTATGTAGTTCAGCTGTTAAACATTTTTTGCAATGTCAGTCCCAACTAAGAATACAAGATGGTATTTTGTACTATTGGTGGGAAGATCCAATATTACCTAAATTGTTATTAGTGGCTCCAAAAGTACTACAAACAGAATTTTTAGAAAAATCGTAAGTTTTCAGGACATCTTGGGCAAGGTAAAACTCTATCAAGACTTAAGAAACAAGTAGTTTGGCATCATATGAAGGAGAATTGTTTATTGTTCATTAAGTCTTGCAAGATTTTAGCGGCATGAATAAAAATACCGAACTTCCGACCAAAAGCTGACTCGGTCAGTATATATCAGGAGTACCTATGGTTAGAGTCCACATGGATTTATTGGGACCACTTCCTGTAACCAAGCAGAAGAACAAATATTTTACTCATGATTGTTGATCAATTTACCAAATGGTTAGAGTGTTTTCCAATTCCTGGTTAAAGTGCAGAAATAGTTGCCAAAACAGCAGTTGATGGCTTTATCTCAAGATTTGGTTGTTCGTTGGAAGTTCATACCGACAAAGTCAAGAATGTGGATGGTAATTTAATGAGGAACTTTCGTGAGTTATTAGAAATTTCCAAGACAAGAACCACAGCTTACCACCCGGCTGTAACGGACAGGTAAAAAGGTATAACCGTACAATTCTTCAAATAATTAGATGTTTTTTAAATAAGAAACAATGTTAAAGGGATGTACACCTCCAGCAATTAATAGGAGCCATCCGTGCCACAGGGAACAGACAAACAGGGTTTACATCTAACCTTATAATGTTGGGACGTGAAGTTTTCCGATAGATTTAATGTTAGGAACATCAAGTGTTACTACGAAAGATCCACCAGAGTATATCAAACAGTTAAAGGAGAGATTATATCAAGTTCATGATTGGGCAAGAGTTAATTTACAAAGAGCCCAGAAAAGACAGAAGAAGGACTGTGATTTAAAAATGAATCAACAGAAATATAATATTGGTGATGTAGTACTTAAAATAAACTCTGCTACCGAAGTGACTCAGACCCCAAAATTAAAACAACCAACCATGGAAACGACCTTATATCATCACAGAAGTAAAATCTCCAGTGCTATATAAGATAAAAGATATGAAAACAGAGTCTGTGGTTCATCATGATCGACTAAAGATGTGTTTTTTCACAGAACTTCCTATTTGGTTAAAAATATTGAGTAACAATCTTTTACAGGACACTGACAGCAATGTTACATTAGAAAATGATGATTCAGAAGACTTAGACGATATCTTTGATATTTCTGGACTATTTATTTGTTCAGACCAGGTGTCGGATACTCTGACATCGGAACCAAATAGATTATTGATACACGATGCAGATGGTACCAATCTGGAGTCGGATACTCTGACTTCAGATCAGTTAAGTTATCCAAAGGAACTGGGTTTAAACGAAGATCAGAGACGTAGACCAGTTATCCAAAATATGGACAAATAATTAGACCACTCTTCTGACCTGGACCATACAAATATATATGATGTCCAAGAAAGTAACGCAGAAACATCTACAGCTAGTAGGGGGAAACGGAGACGTCAGTTACCAACATATCTTGTAGATTACGTGCAAGATTTGGAGATAGAATAGACCATATGCTGGATTATATTGGTAATGTATATATGTATAATAATTGGTTCATGGTTTTTAATAATATCTGTATTCACTGAATTTTTGGCATTCACTGAATTTTTGCAGTATGGATGAAGATGCAGATTTAGATATTGAAGACTACATCTCCGACAAAGATGAAACAGAAGTACAGAAGACTCAAACGAATCATATTAATGGGGCAACTTTAGTAAGGAAACGAGGTCGTAGCTGTCCATTGTGTAAAGGTAAATTCACACACCCTAGAAGGCACACTCTTCGCTCACATTTATCATGGTATTTGGCTCAAAGTACAGTTTGATGGAGTTGCACGATTCAATTTGGACAAGCAAGGTTTGTACAGATACATATGAAAGAAGTACATTCATCAGATGATGCTGGCTGTAGTATGAAGAGTATGCAGAGAAGTGGGTAGAGATGGTAAATGGCTATTTGAAGCACATATCAAATGCATTAGGATTTAAAGAATTTATTGAACGTGTGATTATGTTAATCAAAATAGAAACTATAGAGATTCATGTCACCATTCCACCTTTCTTGATCAAGAAGTTTCTCCTATTCTTTCATTCAACCGTATAAACCATTCAGAACCGCATACAGCATACAAGAAACCATACCCAGCAGTCTCTTTATCTTCTCTTCTTCATTGGAAAATACGTTCTTTACTTGTTTTGGATTCTGGGTACCTTGATATAACTACAGATCAAAGATTTGGTGAAAAGATAGCTAATCTGCACAACGTTTCTACAGAGGAGGTGGCCAGAATAACAACATAGAATGCAACTATTAAAGTTATATAAGATAAAAGAACTGTAGATAATTACATCACTTTATGTATTAGTCCTATAACATATGACCTCTGGGGCATTATTTTCTATTTCTATTTATTTCTGATGTTTTCTTTTAACTTATTTTGCTATTTTATTTATTTATTTTTTTTTTTTACTATAAACAGATCAATGTGCCACCAGAGCATTAAAAGAAATAAAAAATGAAAATATCAGTATAAAAATGTTGAAAATTGAATAAGAATGTGAAGTCATATGTTATAGGACTATTCAGTGTGTTTAGGATAGGATTTAGCCTGTGTACAGATTTTACCATTTACTGTTTGATTATTTTGTGATTGCGATATTTTTAATCTTTGGACATATGTATATATATAAGTCTTATGGTGGAATTAAATGGAGATGCGTAATCTTGCTGAAAATGGGGAAGAATGTTGTATTGGTAAAGTCGCTGTGATATAAAATTGGGCCTTCCTTTACTTTAGGGGTCCCAACATTACTGTTAAAAAATGGAGGGTCCCACAATATATAGTAAAATTGAGAATGGAAATGGGGAATATGTCAAAGAGACAACAACCCGACCAAAGAGCAGATAACAGTGTATTTAAAATGCATTATGTCATTGTTTTATTATATATTCTGTTGTATTGATTGTTTATTTAGTATTGGCTTGTATATAGGTTGTGGGACCCCTTAAGTAAAAGAAGGCATTATAGCACTCTTTTACTTTAGGGGTCCCAAATTTTCAGCAGCCCAATACTTCTCATCCACTTTACTTAATATTAATAAGTAATATATATACGACAAAAAGCAAATAAAAGAATGTGAGGAAGTAAAATTTAATGCACTTACAACAGGTAGAGAAGTAGATATTTTATATTATTACAAAAAAAGAACTTTTATGGACCGGGACCCCTGAAGTAAAATCAAAAAATGTCGGGACCCCTAAAGTAAAAGAAGGCCAAAAATTAAGAATGGAAATGGGGAATGTGTCAAAGAGACAACAACCCGACCAAAAAGCAAAAAAACAGCCGAAGGCCACCAATGGGTCTTCAACACAGCGAGATAATCCCGCACCCGGAGGTTTAGTGGTAATAGCTCAAACCGGAAATAACGATCAGCTGATAGCGGAAACAGTACACGATTTAGTTACCTGTAAACAGTAAGGGGCAACAACGCATTAACTCAATGCAAGAGAGGGACGAAAGATACCAGAGGGACAGTCAAACTCATAGATCGAAAACAAACTGACAACGCCATGGCCAAAAATAAAAAGACAAACAGACAAATAATAGTACAGATGACACAACATAGAAAACTAAAGACTAAGCAACACGAACCCCACCAAAAACTGGTGGTGATCCCTGGTGCTCCGGAAGGGTAAGCAGATCCTGCTCCACATGTGGCACCCGTCGTGTTGCTTATGTTATTACAAATGCGGTAAATAGTCTAATTCGGTAGGTCACATTCGTGAAAAGGGAAGGGTATTGTAGTTACGACATAAGGAACATATCTGATATCATCTGTGAAACGGTTATTCCATAACGGTCAACCAACTCGTGATGGCGTCCGTAAAATTTACGAAGGGATGATTTCAACTTCACCATTTGGAACTCTTGGTTTAATAGCTTCTTGTGAGCAGCAATCCTCTATCAAGGAAATCATGATGGGAAACACAAGCCCGGGAATATCGTATCAATTGGGAGATATATACTCGGTATGCAGGCGCTGCTGCAATGTTGCTACATAGAAATGGAAAGTTCACAATTGGGAAGCTGAAATCATCTCTTTTGTCGTAAAGTTTTGTTTTCAAACGACTCTCATTGTCAATTTCTAGATGTAAGCCAAGATATGAGGCAGACTTAACTGTATCTGTAGTATCCTTTATCTCTAGTTCGATGGGATAGATTTGTTCAACATAGTCACCAAATTTTGTGTTATTTAGTGAGAGAACATCATCTATATAGCGGAACGTAAAGTTAAAGGATATTGCTAACTTCTTATCTTTCTTCCTAAGAAGTTCCTGTATGAAGTCAGCCTAATAATAATAAAGAAACCAGACGGCAAGAAGAGGGGCACAATTGGTTCCCATTGGAATTTCGACCGTCTGTTGAAAAACACGTCCTCCAAACGTAACAAATATGTTGTCAATCAAGAAATCAAGCATCTTGATAATGTCAGTTTCAGAGAATTTTTTGTTTGAATCAGAGTGATTCTTTACAAAGTAGGATTTATCCCTCCCGAAGAAAAGATACTTGTACCTACGTTGGTCATTCTTTTTAATGAAACAAAGTAATACCAACTCTTTCAATTTGTCTTTTAGTTTGGAATGGGGAATGATTGTGTAAAGTGTAAAACATGGCGCCTAAGCGAGAAGATGTAATTTTAAATTTCCAAAAAGGTTGGTTATGCAGATCGTATCGAGTAGAATATTATGCTACTTTGCCATAATTTATTTTAGATTATGATCTTTCGGCTTATATATATGCCTATAATAATCACACGGTGCAAATATGTTAAATCTGGCTGCAAAAAAGTTGTGCTATTGAAAAATTTTAAAATTGAAATCCCCGGTAATTGGGATTTCAACTTTTTCTATTTTCTGGCGTATAAAAGCCAAAATTTCTTATTTTTTTTTAACTTTTAACTTAAAATATAATTGATATATCATTGTTACATAATATTGAATGTTAAAATAGTAAGATCGGTAAACAAAATAACGAGTTTTCAGTTGCACATGTTGCATGTTATTATTTTATTGATATGCTAATGAAACACAACATCAATAATTGTTTACCACCCAGTACATGCCCAACTCTAGAAATAGTCCCTTATTCTGAAAAGGATGTTCAGAAGCAAAAGTGATTTGCAATTTACAACCATAATGCAATAATTAGTGTTTAACATGCATGATGTACAAAACAATATACTTGTTCAGTTTGAATGTTGTTTTATGCAGTGTGTTTGGTAGCTATCAGAAGGTATAATCCGTAGCCAAGGTCCATCTGATTATCTATCCCAAATTTATATGTACATGTAGATGTCATTTAGTTCTTTGTGTCGTATGGTTGCTGTCTCAGCATACATTGATATATAATACCCTTGCAGTATCTTTTTTATTCACATTACTTTGTACTTATTTCCACAATAGCAAAGCTCCATAAAATAGGATCCCCATGGCTAAATTGCAATTACCTATTTAATAGAAATACATTGTTATGATTGTACATTCCTCTTCTACTTTTACACATACATGTATATATATACAGTTTGTATTTAAACTGCCTAAGTGGTCTTGTACTGTGTTATAGAATCTGTAGCATGCTGGCATGAATCATGGGATGTTATAAGTTGGATCTGGGGCCAAGTCAATCTATTGACTTGAAAAATTGTGTTTGCTGTTTCTCTGCTAAGCACCCTGCTTTAAGGGGTATAATTAGAGTAAATACTTGGTCAGCTGAGGACAGTAATTAAACTGATGTGGATCAAAGAGTTGAAAACCCTCTAAGCTAGATAATGTTTAAAGTGAAATAGGTAAAAAGTCTGTACTATCCATAAATTGTAGCTCCATCAGTAGGGGAGCCTGACCACCCTAAATCCACCTCTGTAAAATGTCTGATATGGTAGTGTAATAGTTTAATTTTTTTTATTTACAGATTCTTTATTCACTGTTGGTCACTTAATGTAAGTGGAAAAAAATGATTGAATATAGATATTAAAATGTCTTTAAAGTACAGGTGAAATAGGTGAGTTTTCTATGTTAATCACAGTGGTAAAAGAGTACATGTAAGTTTACGAAGGGTTAAAATTGGCCCTATGATTTTGATGTTTTTGTAAACCGGCCAAAATACTACAAATATCACATAGAAATAGTTGTGATATTACTATTAATATAAAATAACTTCATTTTAGCACATCACATTAGAAATGAAGAAGTATTGACTCTTTAAGTATGCATAATTTGTGTTGTAACGTCAGATAATGAGATTTGGTCAAATTTTCAATAATTCTTAACCGTTTTTAGCATAATCTACTTTGGCCGCCACCCACGATCCAAAACGTTTTTATGTCTAGGGATTCAATATCATTTGCAACTTTTGGATACAGAACATTTTGGATACTAGGTTGCGGCCAAAGGTTTCCTCGAGCTTTTAGGTCCTAAAAATACACAAAATCATTGCATTTTGACAATATATCTAAAATGTGGTGATTTTGAAGCCAAGAATGTACTCTTATGAAGAGATTTATTTTAACAAAGAGGTAAGACTTTTGAAAAAGATCCATTTAAGAACAAAATTATGGCCATTTTGAGAATATTTGATAAATTTGAAATTCAAGGCCATATTTGGCCTAAAGTGAACCTTGTCCTTTTTTGTTCTTTTTGAATAGGGGACATTTCACTTGTAAAATTAAATCCTTGTTACTATTTTGTTCATAGTAATTGGCCACTGTAGCATTTGTATTTAAATGAGTTATGTTTTGATTTTGATAAAACAGTTAACCTTTAGTTGTTATAAAATGTTTTATTCTTTATTTCGTCTCTCAATTTCTATTTTTGCAGGAGACTCATCTGATTGTGGAAGTTTGTATAATGGAAGGAGTTACATACAGATGCTGTTTTGAATCATAAGAAATGACTGATATTAATTAATTTCTTCAGTTCCTAATTAGTTTCTTCAGAAGGAACAAATTGTGTAAGGAGTTCTATATTCCTATTCAAAGACCTAACTTTTTTTCCATTTGAGTGTATGAAAGTGAATTAGTTGAATTCATTTTGAATACACAGCTTATATAGTTTTATGAACAAGTATATGTGACTTTCTCTAATTCAAGACTAACAAAAGCTACCTAGATGTTCCTGAATTAGGACATGCACAAAAATTCAGCAAGTTATACATGTTTTGTGAGATATAAACCAATAAGTAATTAATGTGGAATAAATAAACACACTGATACATACAGGAAGTCTATTTTAAAAAAATATATGTTTGTTCTTACGTTGTGCTGTAACATCAGAGTCCCATGTTAAAGACAGGATTTTGATACAGTACATAAATTTTATCCCTCCTTGCACAACTCAATAGTTTTAGTGGTTGTCATTTGTTGTTGTGTTCATGTTTGCTTTCGTTTATTGTTTTTAGCTTACCTTTCTCATTGCAATGCAATACTCTCCGAATGCTGGATACTATCCACACTGGTTTGTGTCCACACTTAATCTATATTATACATTAAAAACTTAAAAGCAAAAGAAAAATTTTGATGAAAAATTTAAATAAAGACTACATGTAAGCGATTCAGGCCTTTTAGAGCCTCTTGTAGAAGATGCAATAGATCCAAGTGAGTGACACAGACTCTCTATTGCCTCTAGTTAAAAAGCTTCCCTGAAACTACTGAACCAATTCAAACCAAAGTGACATGATCGATGGTCCTTAGCGGTGTGTAAAATATAGCTTAAATATTGTATGTCAATAAAAGACGAGTTGAAACAAAAAACATCAGCATTTAAGGCGCATGGAGCCTGTAGTTTACTGTTTTGCTGTGCTCACTGATAACAGCTTCATGCCAGGTTCAGTGCTGGGCTTATATACTTTGTTGTGTCTTTCTGGTGAAGTATTGTTCATCTTTAAAATGTCACAAAAAGTGGGTCAACAATAAAATTGACCACTGTCTCGAGTAATACAGAGGACAGGGCGCTAACAAACAGTATTAACCCTGCTAGGTTCTGAATGCGTTTGTCTTATGTCATGGAGGGTCAAATTGAGAATGGAAACGGGGAATGTTTTGAAGAGACGATAACCTGACCAAAGTGCAGAAAACACACAATGGCCACCAATGGGTCTTCAACACAATTGCTCCTGTATTTCGGTGATTGTCGTTGGTTTGCTGGCTTTCATATTTTATTTTATTTTCGTTTCTGATTCTGATTGTATGTTTTCAAAACAAGAATCAAAAGAATTTGTAAAGATTTGGGGTGGTTCACAATGCTTACACAATTTTATGCTAAATATGATATATTATCCAATTAAAGGGGGCGTACGCATTCTACGCCCCCCAAAATCAATACATAGTTGTATTGAGGTAAGGATGGACAAGAGGACCCGCCCACCCTTATGGGGGATTCATGTCTCGTGCATATAGACTTTGTATGCCCACTCCTAATGTTTTTGTGGTTCCCCCTTTTTAATCCTGGATCCGCACCGGATATGGTATATGAAACATTGATTGAAGATGAAAATAGGGTGAAATATGATGTAAAGCAATGTATATATATATATTACTCTACAAGAGTTTTTAAAACACACGTTGGAGCTTGAGCAAATGCATGTAGAGCAGGCCTAATCTTGTCAAATTCCGTTTCGTCATCAATACAAATAAGTAGGATTATTTATCCAATGAAAGAAAAATACTTGAAATAACTATCGGATCGCTTGCCAACATGGTAGTGTAATAAAAAAAAGTAAGCCATGCATGATATGAGATAACGTGTTAAGGGAAATCATGAATTTATACAAAATATATTCATTCGTATATCTGCGTATCCTTGAGTTTTAGATAGAGTTTTGTGGAAGGATCATTGAAGTACCACCTACCGAGAGTTCTTTTTTTTTAAATTCATAATCAGAAAAATTACAATCAGTTAAACTGTTAAATTCTTTAAAAGGAATAAAGCCTAAAGGCAATGAAAGCTGGCCTTGTGTTAAACTTCAACACAATACCAATATCAAAGGTTACAGCTACAGCTTTCAAAAAGAAATAGAAAGGGAGTCATAAAATTTAAATTGCATGAATAATAGCCCAATCATTTATGACATCGGAGTCAATACTTTCTATTTCTGTTTTCTGATATTTCTTTACTTAATTTACTATTTTTTTTTAATTTACCATCTATATACCGTTTTTACTATCAAATGCACACTTCCCTCCCCCCCCCCCCCCCCCCCCCCCCCCACAAAAAAAAAAAACTTATAAAGAAAAATGAAAATATCACCAAAAGACTTTAAAAAAAAGATAATGCCGCACGTTTCAGGACTAGTGTAACAAGAGAGCACGCATTTGAAAAAAGACTACAGTGGAAATCAACACGGTTCGAATACACCGCGGACCAAGTATAACGTGTACAGGAAGTATTGCAGATCGACGACAAACTATCTGCTACTAATTCGTTAAAAAAAAAAACACACACAAAAAACAAACAAAAAATTCAGAAAAACAAATAATTAAAAATAAAATGAACACTGCCGGTAATGGTTATACTATCTATAATGTCTAAAATGGAGGAACGTTCGAAGCAGCGCGTGGTTCTGATTAATACGCCGCCTAGATAACAAAACTGTGTATTGACCTTTTATTAATAGAAAAACAGAGTTCAAATATATATAAATATTCATGTTATAACGTATTGTCATACTTGCGTCAAAACTTTTAAACCAATAGAATAACACAAATTATTTTTCGAACACCTCTGATATTTTCTCATAAGTTATAATCAAACCCGGAGAGGTTCGAAAGAAATCTTTCCAGCATATTAACATTGATTTCCTCCCCCTTACTTACAGTCCCCTGCTGTAAACAACTTTTGTGTCTGGACGTACTTTGGAACTACTTATAAACCTGAATGAAAACCTTGTTGGATTGATACTCCCGACAATAAGGTCACTCATCTATATATACATATTCATTTATTTAGTTTAATTACTACAAATGGCGAAATGTACAGTCCTCAGACATAAGTTTGTCCGGCTGGGCTTTGCACAAATTTGTGATAACACTAAACAGTGTTTGGTTCCACAGTTTGGTTCTCTTTTAAAACTTCCTTTAAGTATAGTTGAAAATTGTGTACATGCAAAAATGTACAGTATTTGTACAAATGTAAATTATGTTAGTGTAACGTTTTTAAATGATAGTAAGTAGGTTTTATTATTATTGTATAAGATTACTTATTCTAATACAGTTGTTAAGTCATTCATTCATCTATAACGCCATCAAAAAGAGTATTTGTTTTATGTCAAATTAATCATGTTATTAATCTGGTGGATCCAGGGTGGGGGTCCCCCCCCCCCTTTGTGGGAAAAATTTGGTTAATTTTATAGGGAATCACTGAAGCATGACTGTAGCTGGCCACCTCTTATGGCAGTCAGTGGGGCCCCCTTATAAATAGTTCCGGATCCGCCACTGCCTACTGCTCCAGACTTGTGTTGACCTCAGCTCTGGGATCTGGTTGCCACAGTGCACGTGCCTGGTTATTATTTCTTTGTTAGGAGTCATTTAACCATATTTGTAATCAGGTTACTAGGGCATATAGAGTGGTATAAAAGAGAGAAATAGCTGTAAAAATAGGAAAATTTTGTGTACGATAGAAGTGTATGTAAGAGATTTGGGATTATGCTACCATATTGTTGAGCCTGCAGTTTAGATGTTTTAAATTTTATAGCTATTACTTTGGATTTGAATTTTTAAAATAATAGACTTTGCGTTTTACTTCCAAGACTTCGTTCAGACTACACCAGGATCCATTTATTTATTTATGTGACCAGGATTCCCTTATCACGCAACTTGTAGATTTCTAGGGTAACTCTGTAAAGTGTATCATTGGGATTTGTCGTCCGTGTACGAGTGAAAGGCAAGACCTGAAACTTACATATACATATATACACCCATCAACGAAGTCAAAGGGGACTTTAGGTTTGCACTCTGTCTGTCTGTCCATCTGTCAGTCCGGCAAATCAGTTTTCCACACTTTTTTTCTGTGCTTGAAGATATTGATTTGATATTTGGTATATAGTTTTATCATGACACGTAACAGATCAAGTTCAAATTTTGTTCTGGTCTGATGATTTTGTCCAGAATTATGGTCCTTGGACTTAGAAAATTCACTCAAATAATCAGTTTTCCACACTTTTTTGTCATGCGTAAAGATATTGATTCGATAATTGGTATGTTTTTTTATCATGACAAGTTGCAGATCAAGTTCAAACTTTATTCAGGTCAAATGATTTTGGGCAGAGAAAAATTTACAAATGTATGGTCCTTGGACTATGAAAATTATCTCAAATAATCAGTTTTCTACACTTTTTTCGTCATGCTTAAAGATATTGACTTGATATTTGTTATACATGTATGGTTTGCACCATGACAAATTAAAGATCAAATTAACATTTTTTTCAAGTACAATGATTTATAACCGGTTGGGGACTATGTACATGATGTATTGCAATGCAATACTCTCAGAATGCTTATTTTAATTGCTTTAGAAATTATCCCCTTTATTCTTGAATTGTACTTTCTTAATATATATATATCCATAATAAAGGTGTTTCATGCACTCTTGGAGCAGCTATTTATTATGTGTCAATGAACACAAGAGACAAAGATTATGTACATTTGTAAGTAAATGAATGATAAAAACCAAAAATCTCCAAATGTCATTGTCTCAATACTGAATTTCACAACAGCAACTAAAATACACAAACAGATGGATTTAGTCCTTCTATTCAGACACCTATTGCATTTATTAGCTGACTGAATTTTATAATTTAGTAGCTACACTGTCACATGTTTATACACTTATTGATATTTTCGATCTACTAATCAATGTAATTATGTAAAATTTGAAATAAGGTGATGTTGTATGATTGGCAATGACAGATGGTCTGGATGGGGGGTCCTTCAATTCTTTACATTTTAAGCCTGTTTTCTCTTTTCTTTATACATTTTGACATTTATACTCTATTTTTTATATTTTAGCAACCCATCATTCTCCATTCTATATATTTTGGTCTTTTTTTCTTTTGTTTACTTTTCTGACATACAATTATTCTCCATTCTGTAAAACCCATCCAGACTCTCATGAGATAAACAATACCGGTATATTTAAGCAGAGACTAAATGAAGTGGATGTAAGCAACTTATGGTCACTATACGGCCTTCAACAATTGGCAACACATATCAAATATACATTTGCAAGCTGGAAAAGGCCCCTACACGACAAAATGAAATTTTAAAAAAAGTAATGTGAAAAACCTACAGCATGTTATGTATGTTGTATGACATAGCAAGTAAAGTTTAAAAGTAGAATAGATGTTGTAAAATAGGCTCTCCAAGTTAAAAATTATTCTTCAAATCTAAAATTCTTTTTTTCCCTTCAGAATGCCAAAGAGGAAGAGAGGTAGTAAGTTAACAAAAGGAGTTAAAAGGAAAAGGAAGCCTTTGCCATGGCCAGCTGTTGATCCTATTATGGAAGAGATATCTAGATCTGTTGCAGTTTCAAACCACACTGATGATGCAAAGGATGAGCAATGTTTAAATCAAGACACATCTATGCTCAAGTTTGTACATTTTGAGGAAATTACTATTGCATCAGCCAAAGACAAAGGGGAACTCTTGTTAGTTGAACTCAAAGACCACACTTATGCAGCAAAAGAACAACCATTTGAGAGTGAAAATACATGTAGGCCCGAATTTGATTGTCAGGAGGACTATTTTCTAGCACCAGCGGAAGGCACAGAGCAACAGATCACGCAAGAAATTGAGATATTTGCAGTGAATGAGACACAGACTGAACATGCAGAACCGTGCCTTCCTCCCTTTCAGACTTTATGCGGTTTGTTACAAGTTAGCATCAACGATCCGTATATCCTTAGCTGTACAGATAATGAAATTCGTATAGTTGAACTGTACCAGATCAGTAGCAGGGACATTAGCATAAAACTCTCAGTTATCATTGACAGTAACTTTTGTGCCAAAATATATGTACATAGGAAGGAAGTGTCAAGAGACAATGATATTTGGACAGGACTGCCAACTAAATATGATAGCGTAGAATCAGTGAGAAAATTATTATCACGTCTTACTTGTTTTTCTGTCTGTGTCGGAAATCCCGATGAGAAATATCAATTCATTACTCCAGTTGGATGTGGAATCAGTGACAAGGTCACCAACACGATTCGCAGCTACAGGGAAGGTAACTTCAGTGCCACATCAGGGACTTTGTCATACGTATCAACAATCAGATCAGTTCATTGTTCATTGTTAGTCAAGGGAAACCGCTGTTCACAATGTTTAGATGAACGTCGCATGTTAAGAAAGAGACACCAAAGAGCTGTAGAGCGTCAGAATTTGCCTCCAACAACTTTTATTCACAAGACATTTCAACATAAAAACATGAGTAGATCAAACTTGATAGAAAAAATCACCCAGCAGCAAGATGAAATAAAGTCAATGTCATTAGAAATTAAGAAACTGAAGAGAAAATGTAAGCAGGAAATTCTCTAGGATGGTGTTACATAAGACCTCTAGTGCAGAACATTGAATTAAAAGACTTGGTGTCCACATGTAAAGATGAATTTAAGAAAGCAAAATAGACCCTTACAGTGAACAAAGACTTATTTGGGAACAGCAGTGTAAATTTGAGACGTCTGGCAAAAATGGTATGAGGTGACATCCAATGATATTGAGGTGGTGTCTTTATAGGAGGAAAAAAGTGCCAAAACTTACGATGCTATGAGAGATTCTGGATTTATACAAATAATACAACTACCCAGTGCAAGGACCCTATTTGATTATTCACACTTTACTCAGAGTGCCTTGGGCTTTCAGCCAGATGTTACCAAAATGTTACATGAGGAAGCAAAGAAATTAATTTTAGGTACATGTATGTATATGTACATGCAACACTTATAAACTGTAGTGGTCAGTCTTGGTCATCATTATATGGCATTATGATTAAGATTATTTAAAGATGCATGGTACAATGCAAGTACATTGTGACAAATAATTTCTGCAAAATACATTTTGTATTTAAATTTACATTTAGAAACTCAAAAATTGAAAAGGATTAGACCCCAATTGTGGAGGTGTTGTGTTTCACTGTATATAGTCTATATATATATTAATTATAAGGAAATATAAAAAAATTAACACATACCTTTTTTTTCTGTCAGGAGGCAGGCAAAAGTACTGAGTTTTTTTATACCTTATATAATTAAGATAGTTCATGTTATTCTTTTATATCTATTAAGAGTTTATTAATAACTATACCCCCCTCCCTGCCTTTTCAAAAGATGAATGATCATGGTCAGCATGGTCAGGTCAGAGCCTAAATCATGAAAGTGTAACTGACAAACTTTAACACATACATATATTACAAGTTGAGTGCACCTGTCCTTTCTGGGAATAAATTTTAAGTCAATTGTCAGGTAGAATTGTAGCTACAAAAAATGTATATATATATGTGTATATCATATATATACACATACATCTAGCATTGTCTATGGAAGGAAAAGAAAGGTGAAAGATACCAAACATGCCAAATGGACATTCAAACTCATACAAGTCATTAAAAAAATAAGTTGAAAGTAAACTAAATAAACTTGAGAATGGAAATGGGGAATGGACATGTGTCAAAGAGACAACAACCCGACCAAAGAGCAGAAAACAGCCCAAAGCCACCAATGGGTCTTCAACACAGCGAGAAAATGCTACACCCAGAGGTGGGCTTCAGCTGGTCCCTAAACACTACTAGTTCAGTGAAAATGGATCCAGATGTCACACTAAACTCTGAAACATATAAATGAACGAAAATTAAAAAACATAGAAGACTAAGAAAGGCCAGAGGCTCCTGGCTTTGGACAGGTGCAAAAATGCGGCAGGGTTAAACATGTTAAGTGAGATCTTGACCCTCCCCCTATACCTCTAGCCAATGGCTAGTAAATATAAACAAACACACAGCAATACGCACAGTAAAACTCAGTTCAAAAGAAGTCAGAGTCTGATGTCAGATGTCAGAATAGGTAACAGAAGAAAGTTAGCAAAATGACAATGATTCATAAACTAACAAAGGACCACCAGCAGTTACTGACATGTCAGCCCCAGACATCAATTAAACGGATTGAACATGTTGAAAGACCATGTCTCCACCACACGAAAACCAAGCAATATGCATGGCAAAAATGCAAAAAGACCACCATGACCAAAAGAAAAATAACAGTAAACAAAATTAAATAAGGATAAATAAATACATGAAATATGCAGCCTCTTTTGTAAATATTTAATTTGGGTGAACTTGTGAATTTTTTGAAATTTTAGAATTACACGAGCGTGGTTTGGATTTAAATTTTTATTATGTTCAAGATTTTATTTAGTCATATCAGAATAAGTTGATCTGAATTGTTTGACATCAGACTGATGAAAAAAATATGTTATCGGAAATATTTATTGATACTTACTTGTAGTTGCTGTTTTTGTTGAGCCTGCGAGTTTAGTCGCAGAAAGCTCGACATAGGGATAGTGATCCAGGGGCGGCGGTGGCGTTAGCTAACTTCTTAAAAGCTTTAATTTATATTTTAGAAGGTAGAAGGCGTGGATGCTTCATACTTTGTATATAGATGCCTTATGTTATGAAGTTTCCGTCTTTCATATGTCCATTGTCCTTGACCTCATTTTCATGGTTCAGTTACTAGGTACTTGAAAAAAAAGTTAAGATTTTTTGTAAAGTTAATTTCTTTCTTATTATGAGTAATAGGATAACTATATTTTTAGTATGTGCGTACCTTGCAAGATCCTCATGCCCGTCAGACAGTTTTCATTTGATCTCGACCTCATTTCATGGATCAGTGAACAAGGTTAAGTTTTCGTGGTTTAGTCCATATATCAGATATACTTTAAGCAATATGTCTACTATATTTGGTGTATGGAATGATTGTAAGGTGTACATGTCCAACCAGGTGACCTTGACCTCATTTTCATGGTTCAGTGGTCAGAGTTAAGTTTTTGTGTTTTGGTCTTTTTTTCTAATACTATATGCAATAGGTCAACTATATTGGTGTATGGAAATATTTTATGATGTACAGGTCAACTATATTTGTTGTATGGAAGGATTGTAAGGTGTATATGTCTGTCTGGCAGGTACATGTATCATCTGACCTTGACCTCATTTTCATGGTTCATTAGCCAATCTTAAGTTTTCATGGTAAAGTTAATTTCTTAGATACTATAAGCAACTATATTTAATGCATATATTGATTGTAAGGTGAACATGTCTGTCTGGCATGGTTCATCTGACCTTCACCTCATATTCATGGTTCATTGGTTAATGTTTAGTTTTCTTGGTTAAGTCTGTTTCTTAGAAACTATAAGCAATAGGTCAACTATATTTGGTGTATTGAATGATTGTAAGGTGTACATGTATTTCTCGTTTGGTTTATCTGACCTTGACCTTATTTTCTTGGATCATGTACATGTTAAGTTTATGTGATACTTGTAGTAAAGCTTTATATTTAGGACTATCAACATAAAATCAATGGTTAGTAAAGAAGGCCAGACATTTCAGCGTGTGCACTCTTGTTGAATATTGGTGTTGTTTTATACTCTTTTTTAGAAGTACATACAATTTTAAATGATTTAAAATGTGTCGACTATCGGTTTCTTTTTCATAATGATCCAGTGCTCTTGTTAGAAATTTGTTGACTAATATCTTGATACATATATATGTATGAACATGTATGTACAATTATGTGACCAAAAAATTTGAGATTTTATTATTATTGTAGGTATGTTTGATGAGAAGTTCAAAAACTATGTTGGCATATTGTTTGATGAGTTCCAGATAATGAGGACATAGTTTATGACAAGAACACAGGAGAATTAATTGGATACTGTGATTTAGACTCTATATGTAACCAAATCTGATAGCCATAATTCATATTTAAAAACATAATATATATACACATGGTAATCTACATGTTGTACATGTAAATGTACATTTGTATCTGTTCATATAACACCTAAGGTACCAAACACCTTGACTTAAATTAATTTGGCTTGTTCAATTTTCACAAAGTTTTTACAAAATATTTACTATGAGCCTTTGACAAAAATATAAAAAGTTTAATAAACTTGAACCAGTCCACAAACATTATCTGAAAAATTTCATGAGATATTTAGCAGTTTGACTAACACTTATTTTAATCATTGAGAAGCTTAATATTTCCTTAACAATAGAATGTGATTAAAACATTCAGATGATTTTTTATGCCCCCGCCGAAGCAGAGGGGGCATTAAGTTTTACCCTTGTTCGTCTGTACGTACATACGTACGTACATACATACGTCCATCCGTACATCCCAAAATTAGTTTCCGTTCTCTAACTTAAGTTTGCCTCAACAAAATGTTATCAAACTTATACACAATGTTTATTTATACCACATTATACAGATCAAGTTTGAATTTTGGTGGGGACACTTTTACCATTCTTGAGTTATGTCCCTTTATAAACATAAAAATTGCTGAATTTTTCGTTTCCGTTTTCTAACTTTAGTTTGTCTCAACCAAATGTTATAAAACTTATACACAACTGTTCTAGAGTTATCCTTGTTTACAAATAGAAAAATTGCTGAATTTTTAGTTTCTGTTCTCTACTAAAGTTAGCCTCAACCAAATGTTATGAGACTTACACACAATGCTTATTACCACAAAACTCAGATCAAGTTCAAATTTGGGTAGCGTCACTTTTACCGTTCTTCAGTTATGTCCCTTTATAACTATATGATATGCAAGCGGGGGCATCATCTGTGTCCACATGTGGACACTATCCACATTTATTTTGTATTTCCTTTCTTCAATTTTGTTGGATTTCTCTTTACACATGTTAGATGCCAAATTTGTAACCCTATGGTCATATGCTGTAAGAAGAGAAATTATTGTATATGCATGTACATTAGAAATACATATGTGATAATTAAAATATTATTTATACCTATAACATGTATAATGATCGTTATACTCTTTATCTTAGTTTATAGTTTGAAAAAGGATGGAATCATATGCAGTGATATTTAGGTATATAAAAAAAAAAAATGTTCTGATTCTCAGTCACACTGGACCTTTTCAATTCAGAATAATTGGATGTAGGCAGGTTTTTTACAGATGTTATTTAGTTTATCCTTAAGCCACTCCAAATTGTTTTATAGTATTTTTAGATTTGCTTGCTGTAGAAAAAATATAAAAAAACTTAACCAAAATGTGCTGTCATTTCCTGAAGACTTCCATTGCTCCATGTTAAAGTAATCAATAATTTCATTTGCCCATTGTTGAAGGTTCTCAGTGACCTACATGTATACTAAAAGTTGCTTACATCAGTGTCAGTTGGACTAACAAATAGTTGTCTTATTGGCAATCATACTACATCTCACTAGTTTTATAGTGATATTTAAATGCCCTCGCCGTAGTGAGGGGGGCATTAAGGTTTATCCTTGTCTGTCCGTCCATACGTCTGTACGTCAAATTTTTTTTTTTAAATCTTTAGTTTGCCATAACCAAATGTTATGAAACTTATAATTGATACGATATTTCCTATCATGATTTCCTTGATAGAGGATTGCTGCTCACAAGGAAGCTATTAAACCAAGAGTTCCAAATGGTGAAGTTGAAATCATCCCTTCGTAAATTTTACAGACGCCATCACTAGTTGGTTGACCGTTATGGAATAACTGTTTCACAGGTGATATCGGATATGTACCTTATGTCGTAACTACAATACCCTTCCCTTTTCACGAATGTGACCTACGGAATTAAGACTATTTACCAGATTTGTAATAACATAAGCAACACGACGCGTGCCACATGTGGAGCAGGATCTGTTTACCCTTCCGGAGCACCTGGGATCACCCCAGTTTTGGTGGGGTTTGTGTTGCTTAGTCTTTAGTTTTCTATGTTGTGTCTTCTGTACGATTATTTGTCTGTTTGTCTTTTTATTTTTAGCCATGGTGTTGTCAGTTTATTTTCAATCTATGAGTTTGACTGTCCCTCTGCTATCTTTCGTCCCTCTTTTATACACAATGCTTATTACCACAAAACACAGATCAAGATTGAATTTTAGTGGTGTCACTTTCACTGTTCTAGAGTTATGCCTCTTTGCAAATGGAAAAATTGCTGCATTTTTAGTTTCCTTTCTCTAACATAAGTTTGTCTCAACCAAATGTTATAAAAATTATACACAACCACAAAACTTTAGTCTAGTACACATTTGGGTCACTTCTACGGTTCTTGAGTTATGTCCCTTTATAACGTTATATACAAGCGGGGGCATTATCTGTTTCCCATGGACACATTCCCCATTTATTTACTGTTTATTCACACACACACACAAAAAGTACATAGGAGATCTTCTCTGTCATCAAATTTTTAAATCTATGAAATAGAAATATATGCGAAAATATATTTTGAGCTCAAATTATTATACATGTATAAATAAATGTGTCTGGGCGGACAAATATTACCATTATAAAATGTTCATGGTTAAAGAATTTACTAGTATGTTTAGTGGTGAGTCCGATGTCAGTAATTTATGTCCCCAGACAAATTTTCCTAAGAATTCATGTTCAGGTCAACAATATTTCAAGGTAAAAACGTCCATGTCCTTTATTTTACTCAGAAAATGTGAAATTAAAGAAATCATTTGCATGTTAACAATGTATTTCTTTAATTCTTATGTTTTTATGTTCTGTAACAATTGTGCATTAATCTTTTAATCAGTCAGGATTCGACTTCGTCAAAATTTCTCCCAATTACGCCAGCCAATTTGTACAATCGTAAAAATGGAAGCCATTATAGGGATGACGCGCTGCCAATTTAGCTCTTGAAAACCGACGAATTTATCCACATAGCGCCATAACGACCCTTACATGCAAGTTGTATTTTAAAAGACATGTGTATCTCTATTAGCTATTGAGCATCATTTAATGTACTTATGCATTTAGTCAACTTAAAAATTATTGTCTAATCGGTTGTCAGGTGTAACTTTCGAAAGTTCGAAAACATTTAAAAAAATTCGAATTAAATATTTCGTGGAAGGGCAGACTAAAAATTTTCAAAGGTTGAAGACTAATAACCCTAGATAACTCACACATAAAAAATAAAGTTTTTTTGAAGTCATGCATTTAAACGATCCACTTGAAAAGTCTTTCGTCAAGTACTTTTAGTAAAAATTTGTTATTCGAACACACCTACTCTGTTTTTATGACTCATCGGAAAGGTATTTCACTTGACCCACATATTTCATTTTTTAGTACTGTGATTTTTTAATGATATTAAATCAACCTGTAGCCTAAAATATAAAACTAATAGAATATGATGCGAGATCATGTATCAAATATATTTGCTTTATAATTTTTCAAGACAGAATGGTTAACTCAAACACGCCTGAACATAGAAAGGTGCACTCGACTTTCTCTTTTTTGATGAAATTTTTGCTCCTTTTTGGGATTTAAAAAAAAAAAAACTGTCGCCGGGGGCAATGCTGCAATAAAGGATGTATTCTTCTGCTGTTTCAGTCATGTTGAAATCTCTTTCGGGATTTCTTTTCCAAAACATGTGATACAAGTGGAAAATATCAATGAATTTTAAAAAATATTATAATCAAACTGAACTATGTGAAAAAATTGTGTACTAACAATAAGTAGTTTTTGAGATATATATTTTTTTAATTTTGATAAGCAATCCGGTCAGTGTAATCAGCCAAAATGTTGAGAAAATTGGTGAAGTGTACAAAGAAGTGATTTTACCAAAAATATGTACATCCCACGTCATTTTTTTTCAAATTCTTAGATATGTATTTTTCAATCATTCATTGCAAAGAAGTTGATATAATATGCTTTTTGTTAAAATAAAAAATCCTAAATTTTAAAAATTTACAGCATGGTCAATTTGACACGAAAAAGCAACAACATTTTATAAACTTTCTTATATTAACACGATCTATAATTCGTCTCTTAAAGCTAGATTATTCAGATTGGTCCACTTCGTCTTTTATAGCCAAAGAATGAACAAAAAGTTTAATTTTATAACTTTGATTTTTTTCATGCTAATAGCCCAAAAATTTATATCTTTTTGTGGATTTTTTTTCGGCGGAATTTCTGCTTATGCACAATCGACTGTTTTGTGAAAATGTGTCTATAATTTAAAAGTTTACAAATATCTCGAAGCTCCAAACTATAATTGAAGTAAAAACACATTTATAAGATGCATAAAATTCATGTCCTTTAATTTTATAGGAAAATTTGTAATGAAAGAAATAATTTAATTTTTAATTGTTATATGTTTTAAAATTGTTTAACAGACAATAATATTTCACTGTATATAAAAAAAAATATGGGTGTTCGTTTTTTTATATAATTAAACGGACTTGTATTCATAGGAAAATGGATATCACAGACTTTAATGATGTACATAATTACAATTGTTCATTTTTAAATTTATTATTTATTAATTTAAAGAATGTCTTAAAAATAAAATTTAACGGCAGTGACTTTTTCATTGAAAAAAAATGAGAATACGGATATATAAAAATTTTCATAGGAAAATAAGTGCCAGACATAATTTACTAGGAATGGGATTATTTTCATAGGAAAATTTATCCTTGGACTTACATTCGTAAAATTAAGGGCACGGACTTGATTACCTAGGAAAAACAGAATTTCACTGTTACACAAGTACCTGATATATACGCTTAGTCGCTTTGAACAATAATATTCACACGAGAATCTTTAGCACCGTCTATAATGACAACCCAGACAAAGTATTAAAAGAGAGTTGGAACTATTCAAATGATTATAAATGATTAAATGTTGTATTTAACATAGATACTTAGGGACAGGACAATTTTCTTTTAGCCCTCCCCCTTTTTTCCAAATCTTTTATTTCTTGTTTTCTATTAATTTCAATTATTTTCGCATTTATCTTTGTTATATTGTGGACTGACGTATCAAATGAAAGCTTGATGACTTGGGATCACTGTAGAACCCTTGTTGAAAGTTTCTTTTAAAAAATAAGGAAGTATATTATAAAATTATAATAGGAGGGCTCATTTGCCCTGTTGTTCAGATCAGAAGTACCTGTTCAAGTTTTGAACTATCAAAATTCCGGGAACCAAAACTCTCTAAAATGCTATTTAGGTATATTGATTTTTTTAGCACAGGATAATGTATAGTTTTGACATGAAATGACTGCCACTTTATTTGAACTTAAGACAAAGTAGCCATTAATGCTCGAAAATTGCAGAATTTAACATAGAAAGCAATGCGGCTATGAATTAGTGGCTTTATACCATAATAGTCCCTTGTTATCTGGTTATATTGAAATAAATATAGACGTTACATGTTTACTAGATAAGTGTATTTTACATTAAAAAAAAGATCAATTGTATTAAATTTAGTCTTTAAACTGAGTTATTTGAGAATTGATATTTATATATCACTGCGTTCGAGTCTCCGGCTACAAAATGCATGCCCTCTAATAGTGTTTGCACCAGAATCAGGCGTGTCAAATCGCTCGGGTGTACATATGCATTTCAGAGAACACATTTTTAATCTAAATAAATTAAAGAATTTGTTACTCACTGTACTACTTATCATACCCGTTGCTACAGCTACTGCCGAAGTGTCGTTTATTTTTTGCGTTGGGTAAAAATTGACTTGCGAATAACTATGCACCAGAAGAGACTATCCGCATTAGGGTTGATGCATATTCATCGAGAAACCCAATTAAAACTTTACAAAATTCTTTCATACATACAAATATATTGTTTGGAAGTTTGGCTATAGAACACTTATTAAAAGACAAAGCACTTCCTAATTTTAACGGTGATGGTGTTTAACGAGCCCTTAAATTTAGATACGATTCGGGTAAAATATCGATCCTGTATATACATTTATAATAAAAGGTAACCCCATTCAACACTGTAATTATATCCCTGAATATTGTTTTTCATCGGTATAAACATTGATTTTGTTATCAATTAATTATAACCCAACTAAATTTTATTGTTATACACATACATGTACTTCTTTAAAACTGAGTTTTACTGTGCGTATTGCTATGTATTTCTTTATTTTACATTGGCTAGAGGTATAGGAGGAGGGTTGTGATCTCAAAAAACATGTTTATTAATCCCGCCGTATTTTTGCGCCTGTCCCAAGTCATGAGCCTCTGGCCTTTGTTAGTCTTGTATGTTTTTTTAATTTCAGTTCATTTATATGTTTTGGAGTTTAGTATGATGTCTATTTTCACTGAACTAGTACACAATATTATTTAGGGGTCAGCTGAGGACCACCTCCGGGTGCTGGATTTTCTCGCTGCGTTGAAGACCCATTGGTGGCCTTCGGCTGTTATCTGCTCTTAGGTCGGGTTGTTGTCTCTTTGACATATTCCCCATTTCCATTCTCAATTTTACATGCACATTCACGGTCCTCAGGGGCGGATCCAGCCATTTATATCCTAATCCAGGATAAAGGGGGGGTCCAACTATATGTCCCCATTCAAATGCCTTGATCGCCAAATAAAAGGAGGGTTTCAACCCCCGGACCCCCCCCCCCCCCCCCTCACGGATCCGCCCACTGGTCCTATAATATGCCGATATTTTTGCCATTGCAAAATATCGGTTTTTTTAACTGTTAATCCCGTCTTAACTCTAAGTCCACTGGATGCTAAATGTGTTCTGATTTATATCTTAGTCTTAGAAATACATTTGTTGTATTGGTTATTATTGGCTTTGAACTAGCATTCAGTAACTGTGAGTACTCTCAGATATCTACCTTGAGTTTTGTGGGAGTTTTTTTGTTAGTTTTTTTGGTTGTTCATTGTATCGATCTCATGAGTTAAACCCTTTTCAACTGATTCTTAAGTTTGATTTTATGTTGTACTGTTACACCACTGTCCCTGGTCACGAGGAAAGTTTGGTGGCAGCAATCATGTTTCGGCCGCTACATTCTATATATATGAGCATGTCACTTTTCAGGAGCCTGTAATTCAGTGGTTGCCGTTTGTGCTGTATATCATATTTAATTTTCTATTATTGTCTTGTACGTTTCGGTGTCTTTAAAAGCCTTTTCACTCAAGTTTTCTTTATTATTTTATGGGATCTGAAATGCGATACGTGGTTTGCCTTCTTGTATTACACCAGAACATCTATGAACATTTCCAATCACAATTTTAGTATGCGGTATGGGTTTTGCTCATTGTTGAATGCCGTACTATGACCTATATAGGTTGTTAACTTCTACTTTACGGTCTTTTGTAGAGTTGTCTCATTAGCAATCATATCACATCTTCAAATTTTTATATAGTCTCTAAATTAAAAAGAGAATGGTAATGGGGAATGTGTCAATCCAGGTAAGTTTTTTATTTTCTGAAACATACCTTTATAGTACTTTTATATATCTAGGTCCTGCTATGCCTTAAAACTTTCCTAGATGCATCAGTTTGTCTTAACTTATAGCAAATTTTGTGGTGTAAAAACGAAATCATACTACATTTTCTTATTTTCATAGTGCTACAATATCAAATCAGTAAAAATACAGAATAAAAGTGACATGCCAATTTGTATCTATTTCAAAAGGAAACGTTGTTCAAGGCAATCCGGTTAAGGTTCATGTGGACCCTTTGGCTAAGATGACTGCGTTTTCACTTCAAAATTAACTCGGAGTACAGACAAACCTGTGCATCTGGAAAAGTTTTAAGGCATAGCATGCCCTATAGATACTGAATAAAATTCAAATGTATTGTATGTTTTAGAACATTTAAAACTGAACTGGATTTTGCAGTGCACTTTTTTCGTCCCTGCAGAAGATGATAAATCAACAAACAATTGAGTTTCACTTGATATGGTCCACTCAGGTACAGTTTAAATACACAGTTTAAATCACCAATTATTGTCACGTATCTATTGTCCATCTATTGTTCATTTCAATCAAAACAGTTCACTTCAATTATTACCTGTGGGGAAGTTCTCAAACCTCTTTACCAACTTAGTTTATTTTGGCACCTTCTGGAGGAATGAAAAAAAGTGCACTGCAAAATCCTGTTCATTTTTTAATTTTCTAAAACATAGAATATATTTGAATTTTATTTATCTAGGGCATGCCTTAAAACTTTTCCAGATACACAGGTTTATCTGTACTCAGAGTAAATTGTGTGATGAAAATGCAGTCATTTAGCCAATGGGTCCACATGAACCTTAAATATTTCATCAGGGTAGAAACAACCCCCAAAATGAGGGATATCCCTTAAACAAGGGACTGTCCCCCAGACAAGGGGTTATTTTGCTGTTGTATAAAAGAAAAGATAAAAACTTTGCTTTTTTTTTTAACTTAAAAGGGGAAACATTCATTATATTTGGAACAACTTTTCTAAAAGAGGGATACCGGTGACTTATTTTTTAATAATAAAGAAGATATAAGTCAATGAATATTACAAAATTCTTGGACAATGTTTTGACAATATAATTCAAGATAGATGTATAGTTTCTTTTTGAAAAGTTTCTTCAAATAATATAAATATGTGCCCTTTTGTACTAAGACGTGGTTTTAACAATAAAACCCATTATTTATCACTTGAAATATACCCCTCACAAAAGGGATAGTCATTACACTGAGGGGTTACCCCTCATTTGAGGGATCATTCCCAATCTGTTAATTGTGTTTAAGAATATTTGCTCCTCTTGTTTTTGAATTTTTGCAAGACTTTCGGAATCCTCTGGTTTTATGTAGTACCATTAAAACATTTTGCCCGCAAACCCATACTTTTCTTTTTATAATTTTATTACATATAGTTTAAAAAGCCATATTTGAAAATCTTATAAAATCCTTGTTATTTTTTCAAAGTTTTTGAAAGAAAAAAGGTGCCAATGTTATATGTATGAAAAATCTAGAAAGAATCATTTCCTGCCAAATTTTCAATGGCTTATACCGCGAAAACAAGCACACGGACCCTTAATTTTTTTCTGCTTTTTTAATTCCATTTTCTATATACTGTCAATTTATAACAGTCTTTTAAAAAGTTTGTTATTTTTAAACAGAGGACCAAACATCCTTAATAAAAACATGTGGATTCGATGGAAATAAAGCCAAGATTTTTACAAACTCACAGACATGATTACAGAGATTTTTGTTATAAAATTTTAAATATAGATTTCTCATTTGTTGGTCCTTCAGTGTATATAAAGTGCGAATCCAGTTTGTTCATTTTCACTGTCGTATGGGAGTATGTCTATTGTAGAATAAAGGATGACGGGAAAAACTGCGTTTGTTTACTTTTTGAAAATACGAAATAATTGATTTGAATGTATGTTTTAACACAATTTCATTAGAATATAACTTCTTAAAGTATAATAGGAAGGTTAAAGTCCAAAAAAGTGTAATTAAAGCAGCTGAATCCATTATATTGTTTACTGAATGCGATTCATTTTAACTATAGATGCGATGAATTATCACTGTAAGTGCAATCATTTCTGATGTGGAATTTTTGGAGGTGCGATGAATTTTCATTGTTGTTTTATATGATAATTCGACATGCAACAACTGAAAAAAAGTCTTTAAATGACTTTAATATTGATTATATTTACAATTTGAAATGCAATCTAGTCGTAGATGCTTACTTGAATATACACGGGTATAACCAACGTATGGTTGATTTCGGACATTGTGCGTTGTATACCGTTCGTCGATATTTTTTCTGTACGTTCGTAGTATGTTTTCGTCATAGTTCTGTACCGTTCGTAAGTAAAACATCGAGAACATAATTAGCTGTTTCTATTGAAATGCCTATCTTGTGAGGGTATGCTCTTTTACCTCTGTCCTTCCATCCGTCAGTCCGTCCGTCCGTCCCATTAATATTTTTCGTCGAATCTTTCTCAGGAACTACAATACAAGGATTTCTGAAATTTGGTTTCAGGGTTTATATAAGTCGCATTTTGTGTAAGAGCCAAACATCTATGCTCTTATTGTAGTATAATCAAGTTTGAGTTACACCGAGTGTTTGTTTCGCGATGTTTACAATTGATTCACAGACCTGTCTATTTAAAAAAGTCACAGGGTGTTGATGTAATATAGATAATATACAATGCTGTCAAGAGCAGTACACTTTTTTTTCGTACACATTGAATGCTTAACTGAACAGTACGTCAAGTAGTCTTTGTTGAAAATATTAGGACGGTCTATCTACCAAAATCGCTTCGCGATGCAGCGATTAACGCGTCCGGAATCAATTGTACGGCGGTTATACCCCGTGGTATAGAACCATTTAAACATGTAACAATAAACTGTATTTAATATATCCTTGTATTCTTACAATATCGTATTTGCTTATTTGTAACAACGATTTCTGAGAAATTCAAACATAAATTAAGGTGACTCGATTGTTGCTCGAACTTTCTTTACTGAATAAGATGTATATACAAACGGCATGATAAAAATCAATTATCCAGGCACCCAAGCGTCAAATGTAAGGCAATTGTCTGTGCGAGATGAAAACGTTACCACTCACTCAATCGTTACACTCCAGTTCTATTGTTATACTTCATAGTTTCTATTTCTGAAACAAATGTAAATTGAATAGATCTATGGTTACGAATAACAATGGATTTTGACCACAGTGTGTGGGTGACGTGCGGGGTTTCTGGAAACCCCTGCTTCTATACATCCTGAAAACATTGTCCATTGTTATTCATAACAATAGAAATTGTTTTTTAATAGCATGAACATAAGAGATTACGAATAGTGTTCACTACAAGTTGTTTCAAGACATATTAAAAAAACATATTTCAGGAAATTCCAATAGCGAAAAAAATATATAGCATCTATTTCGAATAAAAAAAAATCATTTCAATACTCCTTTGCTTGAAGCTACAATTTTAATCCCATATGGCAATGTCTTAAAGAACATATATGTAAAGAACTTTTATTTGAATTATACATTCAAAACATATAGTTTTCATTTGGACTAACTTAAAGTTTTAATCATAAAATAAATATTAATGTTTGGATTGTTGAAGACTAATGATGGCACCCAGGGGCGGATCCAGCCATTTTTAAAAGGGGGTGCCAACCCAGGATAAAGGGGGGGGGGTTTCCAGCCATATGTCCCCATTCAAAAGCAATGATCGTAAAAAAGGGGGGTTCAAACCCCCGGAACTTAAAACAGGTTTTGTTATTCAGCTTGTTGATATTGAATCAAATTCCACTATGCTGTTTTTGTGATGCGATTCATATTTACTGTCAAATAAAGATACTTCGGGATACGGCGTGTCTGGATAAGAAACCCCTACGGCCTCCGGCCGTCGGGGTTTCTTATCAAGACACACCTATCCCTCAGTGTATAACTATTACTGAAATGAAGATCGTTTTGTGACTGCTTTGTGTTATCTAAGATGCATCCATTAGAGCTATTTTCCTAATGCTACATATAGATCTGGATCTGGATAAATTATTAGAGAAAATAGAATTGACTATATAAGCAATAAATGCCTTTTTTACGGAATTTATTGATATATTACCTCAGACTTTCACTCACTAAATATGCATATATAATCAATCCTTCTGACTTCATAAATTTTGTTAGAGAGTCGGCTGAATTAAGACTTTATATAATGAAAATTAATTAATGTCCTTCTGTGAAAATGCATCGCATGTACAATAGAAATGAATCGCCCTAGAGTGAAAATGAAAGTCTAGTATCTTTATTTGACAGTAAATATGAATCGCATCACAAAAACAGCATAGTGGAATTTGATTCAATATCAACAAGCTGAATAACAAAACCTGTTTTAAGTTAAACAACATTAATAATTATTTTAAAAGGTATACATTTTTCTGCAAATGAAACTCAACTGCTACTTTTAAATCTCTTGTGTGGTCTGTTCGTGAACTATTCTTAATATTTATCTATTTGTGTATCAATTTTACACCTGGATGGCTGTAGGCGCGATGAAAACCCGTCCGCATCTCATACCTATATCATGAATTTATAAAAACAATACATATTATATATTATTTCTTATTTTGTTCAAAAATCATGAATTTGTCGTCTGTTTATTTATCATTCTACATCAGAAATTCATCACGGATACAATAAAAATGGCATTTCAGGATTCGCACATTACAGACACTGGTCCTTGATGTGCTAGCGTTAATTGTTTACAGAAAGTCCTAAACAACCTTTACAATCCAAAACTTAAGTCGAGTGCACCCTATACTAGAAGGTGTAGTTCAATAAGTCCATTTTTATGCGCCCGTTTACGGGACGTATTATGGTTTACCGTTGTCTGTCAGTCCGTCCGTCGTCAACATGTCGGACATTAACTCGAAAATGCTTTAAACAAGTTGCATGAAACTTTCAGTGTATATAAAGTGCGAATCCAGTTAGTTCATTTTGGTCCATTTTCACTGTTGTATGCGAGTATGTCTATTGTAGAATAAAGGATGACGGGAAAAACTACATTTGTTTACTTTTTGAAAATACAAAATAATAGATTTGAATGTACGTTTTAACAGAATTTCATTAGAATATAACTTTTTAATGTATAATAACAGGATTAAAGTCCAAAAAAGTGTTATTTAAGCAGCAGAATCCATAATATTGATTACTGAATGCGATTCATTTTAACTATAGATGCGATGAATTATCACTGTAAGTGCAATCATTTCTGATGTGGAATTTTTGGAAGTGCGATGAATTTTCATTGTCGTTTTATATGATTTTTCGACATACAACTGAAAATAGTTTTTAAATGACTTTAATATTGATGATATTTACAATTTGAAATGCAATCTAGTCGTAGATGCTTACTTGAATATACACGGGTATAACCACGTTCATATCATGAATATTCAAATACTGCATGGTTAGTTAAGTTATGAAATCACACGATAGTTCCCGAGAATTCATCAACTGGGGGCATCACCCAAGCATGCAGTGGCAAAAATATGATAACTAAATCACGTATTAGCGTTGACATTTACACGAGGAGCAATTTTGACTGGAAATAATTATTAACGAAACAATGTTGATTACACTGACAGATTAAATAATTAAAACAGACTATTTTGACTGTTAGGTTGTTAATTGATCTTGATTGATCTTAATTAAAAATTAAACGGTTTGATATGTCACCTGACTTTGCATGTCACCTTCACGCAATTATGGACAGATTCACGCTGTGAAGTACACTTAGCAGATATATTAAACAAGTTACAAATATAAGCGAATGCAATTTCATTACCATAAATAAGGTCATAAAATTAAAAGTCAATCAACACCTAGGCCATATGGAATCACAAAGTTTTACCTTCAACTATTAATCTCACCAGGCGACAGTTGAGCAAAATGTACCCTTATAATTATGTTCTGACAGTTCCCGTTAAAACAGATGTTGAAAATGTTAGCCCTGTTTGCATACGTGAATCTAATTTACACCAAGGTATTGTGTTGAATGCAAATGCATCAGATATTTACAATTTAGAAAGGGGGAGGGGGTCTGTGTCTTTCAGCAATTTATCTTGTCTTATGGTGAAGCTTACATAATATAGTATGCAGAAAATCTTATTACTTTAAATGACATCTTTTTGTAAGAACTTTAACATTTCTTCAGAAAGTAAATTTTCTCATATATATATATATATTTAGTTAGCCCGAGATTACTCTGACGTCCAACGGCTGTTTTGCCAGACAAACTGGGCCCCAGCTTGTCTGGCAAAACAGCCGTTGGCCCAGCTTGTCTGGCAAAACAGCTGTTGGACGTCAGAGTAGTCTCGGACTAATGATATAGTATGACATTTGATTACATACTTTTAATAAACAGTTCTGTTATATATATATATTTTTTGGTGTCAGAATATTAACGTTAATTGGAAGAAAAATGATAATTAATACGAAAAGAATATTGTAATATTATAATTTATTTAGAAAAAATATCCCCCCCCCCAAAAAAAAAACCCCACAAAAATAAAAAAATAATAGTTGTCGTCTTGTCGAAAGCAAGAAGATCTGCAGGATTTATGCGTGAAATAACTGCCTGTTTGGTTCTTTTGACATACATCCTTCTTTTCTTTCCATAAAGGAGTAATTAACTGTTACAATTTAACTGTTAATACTCAGTTTAAGTGTGAATTTCTGTCTTTTAGAGGTGGAATCTTATTTGTCAGACATACGTTAACTGGCCCTTTTAGCCATAAAACATTACCGAAAATCGCTTCACCAGTAACTTACTTGGAGTTATTTATAACGGAATACATGCTATACAATATTTGAAAAGAAACGCGAATTTCTGGCAGTTAGGGGTTACTGATAGATGAATTGATGGTTTTCTTGCGTCCAGTGGCAAGTTAAATGCATATTCAGGTCAAGATCATGATAATGAGATATGATTGTTGAAACTGTTTTGTTCTAGGTTGAGCTGGACTTTTCACGTGTTGGTTCAAAATGCAACAGTCCGAGTAAAGACATTTTATAGCTTATAAGTGGGTGTGGCTATTTTGCTAAGCGTTTAAATGCATACGACGACCTGATGCTGTTTGTTTCTTATGGGAATGTTTCTTTTATGGGTTAAACGATCAGACTAATTATACAATATTGAAAACATAACATTTATGAAAATATGATTATATTTTATTGAAAACTTCTCATAATGTCATTCATGATATTAGCTTTGTGTTATGATTAGCGACAACTTTCCAAAAAACTCCGTTTTGCATGAGAATGACACGAGCTGTGTAACGTATTCAACTGTTTATCTATATCCGCCGGGCACAACCCAAGAAGAGTGATGTGTAGTATCGCCGTTGAATGATATGCTTTTTTTGGCCATTGATGCCATTACGTCAGCACGTATCAGGAAATTATTCTCAATCTCCAAAGATGATATTTCTGCACATATTCTTCCTCAAAGTACTTGAAAGCTTTAAGGGACTTGTAAGCCCTCAATTCTTCTTTATCAAACGTTTTGTTGCGGTTGTCAGTAAGGTAAGTTTCAAGTTTCCTTCAAATTTCTTTCCAAACATTCTCCCTTAATTTTCAAACACAAGGTCTCGAAATTCTACACAATATGTTTTTCCATTATTAAACATAAACATTAACAAACAAGTTGCTTTCTTTAAAAAAAGAAAAGCAATACGTGAACCCGAGACTGCTGAATGGTCATCTAATATTTTTTGCTGAATTTATTTTTGCTTTTGATTTGAAATAATTGACTGTTAAAAGAATGAGGTAATGAAGATATTAAAACACCTTTATTGAAAATATGTTATTGTGTGTAGATTCTTGCACAAGTCAATGAAAAGCACTGTTGGATTTTAGTTGTAAATAGAAAATTGTATGCAGCTACCATTTGAAATGATCTGTTAAGGGTTGACTATTTTATTTATTACTTGGGAGCGTACATCATTTTTTCTCCGTGTTTTATGTACAAAGACCTAATCCTATTGCAATTCTCAATTTCTGAAAACTGGATGTCTAAAGCAAATTGCACAGACCTATCAAGATATAAAGTTCAGCACTCAGTTTGCTTCATTATCTGGATGCGTTTATTTTATTTTTCATATCTTCATATTTTGTTTCCTGGATACTTTCAATTATTCTTATACTCATTGAAGCTGTCTGTACTCATGGAAGAGGTTGTATAGAGAAATTGAAAGCCCAATTTCCATGTGAAGTGTAACTCTGTGACTCAAATTATAAGAATAATTCGTATTTTGTTCTTGAGAGTAACACACCCGCTTTATTAGGACCTCTTATATACTGACACTTATTTTGTCAGATAAAACATTTCAAATTTTAAGGATTTCCTGAAGTAACTTAAATCAATTCAAAATCTCGACAGGAAGACTTAGTTTTGAAAAATATCTTGTTTTCATAAGTCTTGTGAATACCCGAACATGCACTCAAAAGAACCAATTCATATTTGGTAAAAGTCAATAAACTTATCATGGACACGTGGTCAGGATTGAAGTTTTGTACGCCAGACGCGCATTACGACTACAAAACATTAAAAAAGGCCAAATATAGAACAAATTTAGGAGCATTGAGGACCCAAAATTCCGAAAGGTTTCGCCAAATACAGCCAAGGTAATCTATTCCTCGGGTTATTCTTAGTATTTCGAAAATTTCAAAGTTTATAATAGGACAGTCACTCAAAAAGAAAGAAAAAGATTAGAAAAACAACTAGATGTCGTAGTACCTCAATGATGAGCATGCTCCAAAATCACGTTAAGCTCTTAGTGCCGTGTCCTAGATTTAGATAAGAAATGCAAAAAATCACCTACCACGACGTGTGAAATCAATGTTTACGCATGCACGTAGTTTTCTTGCGCAAGAAATAGTAAATGGCAAGCATACGCACTGATATTCTGGATAAGAATATGCATTTGCGCCATCACGTATATTTATTCTAGGTTAAAATCTAATGAAAAATTAAAATTCAATTAACATACATTCCTAACTGTTAATAAATCTTTTCCAGAAATTTGAAATATACTATCTATAAACAAAAACGTCAAGTATTTACTAATGGCAATTTTTTTTATCAAATTAATCTCTTCTTCAATTCTAACTTTCTATTTTACTTCTATACAAAATATAAGCAGAGACTTATCAAACCATTCGTAAACGGTATAAAATTAGTAAAGTAAACGTAGTAATTATGATTATTGTAAAATATTAATTACGTTTATTGTGAAATGCAAGGATTCAAAATTCTTGAGTTATAACCATGCAACTTTTTTAATTGGTACTCATATGTTGCATATGATTTTCATAAATATATAAATATATTCACTGTTAAAACCCGCGGGATGATCATAAATATAACATTAATTATATTCTATTAATGATAAATTTAGTTTCATTTTAATCTTTAATAATCTTAATGAATGTTCCAATGGTCTGTTAGTATCTATTAATGAAAATAACTATTTTAGACCCAATACCGTTTTGTTTAATTATCTTTCTGTTTTCCGACCTAACATAAATATCTTTAACAGTAATATCGTTTTGTTCATTTTCTTCTTGTATTCCGACATTTTCTCAGGCTATGGTGGAATTACAAATATGACATGTTAAACGTTCAGAAATAATCAGTTTATTCTGGGATATAATTTAATGTTAGTATACTATTCCCATGTGCATTGTCACAATGGACAATATGCCGTTGTATAAATGACCATAAATACTACACAAACAATGCGTTTAAGGACCGTCTCAAAACATGAATTATATCAGGAACATATATATTGTTAGATATACTGTTCCCAGATTATATACACTTTCAAATAAAAACGCATATGCTGTCAAAAGCAAACAGATTGTAATATATAAATAACTTTCTTACTGCAATCTATTCTTTAATTTTTTATTTTCCGATCTACAAATGAACTTTAATTTGGTTGTCGAAATATTAATAAAATGTCACGTGGTAACTTATCAATAGAGGGACAGTATCAAAGATATAGATAACTACCTGTATAAATGATCGTAAATTTTCGAGACGTTCCGAGAATCTTGTTTCCGAGGATATCGAATGGCCCATAGAAGCTTCCAAAACTCGCCAATATATAAGGGGTTCGCGCATAACAGCTGACACTCAACGCCTTCACAGGTAAACGGAAAAGCGGCGTCCTTAATTAACATCGAATATTGATTTGTAACATATGACTTTGCCCCCAGTTCTTTTAAATCTCGCATATTCTCGCATGATTTCAATTAAACACTCAGAATTCTAGATCGCGAACAAGCTATCCCGAAATTTTCGAACAATTATTAATAATAAACAAAATAATTTCAGATTAAAAAAAAATAAAATTTAGAAATTTTTTGCCAACCCCCCCCCCCAAAAAAATCCAAGTGAAAAAAAAAATTTCTCCAATATTTCCAAAATAATCAAATTTTCAAAAAAACAAAAAAAATTAAACATATAATATTTGAAAAAAATGCACAGCAACGTCGGTGTTGAAAAATGTGTAGTGGAAGTTGGTCATAAGATAAGTTTCCCGGGAATAAAAAAAGTAAACGAACGCTAAATAAGAAATACATTCGTTATCTCGGTGCAGTCAGGGTGTACAGAATTTTACACTGGTGTTAAAAATGCATACGCCCTTCGGCTGCTCCTCAGAGTGTGTATCATGATTTTCAACACCGGTGTAAAATTCTGTACACTCCTGATTACACCAAGATAGCTAATACTTCCATAGACAAATAGTAAATGAAACATTAAGGATATATTTTCTGTAAAAAAAACACATTTACCCGCTTAACATACAATGTGTACGTACGTCTCAGTCAAACATATCTGAGCTCAAATAAAGATTATTTACATCACTAAATACAACTGTATTTACTGTATGGAATCCATATCGGAACACTAACATGCATTTTCAGATTTTCAGATTTCTGAATGCAAATGAAGGATGACTTTTTATGAAATGTACGTGTTAATACAACATCATCAAACTGGTTTGATGCATTGTTTCGTGTTATTTGAACCTTTCCATTGTTTTTTTTTAAACATAAATGCACTGACATATTGCATGTTAAGCCATATGAATTTTGTTTTTTCACTCGATAAAACAAGGACACACTCGAAAAAACACGGACATATTAAAATGAATTTACTCTCCGAAATGTCCTTTTCAATGCAAAAACAAGTATTTTTGTAAAGTGTCTGTATATCTAAGTATACATAAATTCCATGTGCACATTTCTGTCGACATTTGCATTGGTATGTGTATAAAATTGGCTTTAATCTATATTTTGGACTAAAGCATTGTAGAGGAGGTGGACAGGGGGGTATTCAATTCCCGCTTCCCTCCCCCTGCTTCCCCTTGACTCCCGTCCCCCCCCCCCCCCCCCCTCGACTCCCGATTCTCTCCCCTCGACTCCCACTTCCCTCCTTTAACTTATCATTTCGTTCAGTTATGCCTCTTTTCCCCCTTCACACAAGAAAATCTAGAACTGTGAACATACCTCCGTTTCTCTAACCAGTCCTTGCTGGTAAAGGGGTTGATCTCAATGATCCTCAATGGACATGAACATCGTCACATGCACACGAGTATCTAGCATACCATACAAGAGGAGTGACAATGACAAGATGCACAGGGATATAAAAAAATCTTAAGTTTAAGGGTTACAACTTTGGGAAAACTCGATGGACCGGGTCATTCTACCGAAAAAATCTACTAATTTTCATGTGTATCCAAAATACTCTGTCAATGAAGTTGCGATGTCAAGATAGATCAAGGTGCATACTGGATAACCTCAAAATTATTGTCCAAATGGGTATAACTCTAGGAAAACTCAATGGACCAGAATATTCAACCTCCAGGCACATCACGAAGTTCTAACAACCTACTGATTTTTATGTGTATCCAGAAAGCCATGTCAGAGGAGTTGGGATCACAAGGTGTATACTTTATAGGGTCAAACTTTCGAAGTTCAAATGTCCATAACTATGGGAAAACTAATTGAACCAGAACATCTTATCTATACTTAAGTTTGCATGTCATGGTCAGAAACATATAATGCAAGATATTGGAAAGTCCACTATACGGCTTGTTTTTTTCAAAATAAACAAGGTACGATCCCCTCCTTACCTTTGAAACTTCTTTTTATTCATTTAACATATTTCTTAACCAATAAGTGAATTATTTTTCCTATTTCGTGATTTAGTTTTAAAAAAATTGACTAAAAAATTAAAAAACAAAAAAGATATTAGGGGAAAAGTGGATGCTTGACATGAAAATATTGGAAGTTTAAAACTACGAACTTGTTTGCTTTTGAAACTCCTTTTTTATTTCTGTGAGCACAACTTTCTGGTTTTAAAAACTTAAAAATTTGATAATTTGTTGATTGAGTTAAGATTACTTTATTTTGATTATTTCTTACGTTTTCGAGATATTAGCGATTTAATTTAGAAAATAAAATTTTCTAAACGCTCTGTTTACGGATGACATAACAGAATACACAAATACACAGATGAAAAGACTTGCCGTAAAGTTTGGAACGTGCCAACCAAATATTTAGCTATAGGCCGACTGTTCGGGCAGATTTTTTGAGGTATCAACTTATTATCAAATGAAAATTTTTATATTTTTTTTATAATTTATTGTTCAAACTTTACAATTAACACCAATAAAAAATATAGATAACTTTAAAATCTAAATGTAATAATCTACTGTACTGACAGATTTATATATAAATACATAGATTGATTTTCATATTTCCGAATTTAGAACTGAAAACTTTAAAAAGAAATAACAATATCATTCCAGACACTTATTTTTAAGAAGATATTGAACTTTGTATTTCGATTTGAAACAAATGTCTTCATAAGTTAAGACATAATAAGCTACTGTCGTGGCAGATTTGTTTTTACTTTAAAAGTGAAAAGTATTCAATTTCTTGAATTTTTTTTTATGATTGTGTCTGTAATTTTATAATAATATCAAAATAGTATATACCAGACAATTGCATTAAAGAAACTATTTCATTTATAGTTAAAAATTGCGTTGTTTATTTCCGCCATTTATACAGAAATTTAACGTAATAGGCTACTGTCCTAGCAGATTTTTTTGGTGTTAACGAAATAAAAGTCCATAAAATTTTGTATTTTCATAAAGCTTATATTTTAAACTTTCCAATGAACAAAAATTTTCTTATCTGACATTCATTTTGAAGAAGCCGGATATTCATCTTTATATTTGATTTTGAGCGAATTTCAACAAAATTTCTAATGTAATAGGCTACTGTCCTGGCAGATTTTTTTACCTTTAAAAGACGAAAAAATATTAAATTATAAATTTTTGAAATGATTATTCCCTAAACTTTATAATAGTACAACAATTTTATGCCAGACAGTTGTTTTGGAGAAATTATTTCAATTGTAAGTAAACTTTTCTCGGCATTTTCCGCCATATTTTTCTTAAAATATAAAGGGGCACTAGCTGTTAAAATCATGTTCACCGATTTGGCTCAAATTCTCATATTTGATTTATAACAATGTAAAACATTTATCCAAATTATAAAAAGGCTAAAATAAACAATACACCGGGCATAGGCTCAAAAATTTGTAGCTTCGTTTCGTGTGTATTTTAGTCTAGACGCCATCTAATTAACTGTCGAGTTGACCTCCGATTACCTCCGATTGCCATATAAGCGATATAAACATAAACATAGATATACATAGATAGCAGACTCGTGCATTTGGATTTTTCTAGGTCTGTTTAATTTCATATTATAGATTAAAAATATATGCTAATCATCGTTTTTACCTGTATAAGAATGATTTTTTGTGGATCGAATCAGTCAATCAAATGATTTACCTTGGTTTCACTTTCAATGTTGACATTCTTTTCCTTTAAATAATTGAACACGCACAATGCATGCGGTACCCATCTCTAGCTAAGGGGTTATATTGAAGTTCACATGAATACGGATTCAATGAGGTCGAATTATTCACTTGCAAGTGAATAATTCACCATTTATGATTCTTAGCTTTCATTAATGATTGAACAAAAAAAAAAAATCATATTTTATATTTTTATATATCTCGTAGTTAGTGCCCCTTTAACTGTCGTGGCAATTTTTTTTTTACTTATAATTTTTTTATTTTTAAAAACTTTACAAATAATGTAAGTAAATATCCTGTTCTTTATCATACAGTTTAAATTTTAACAATATGTTGAGTAAAACGAAAGTTACAGATGAAAACTTATCGAAAATAACTGTCCTGGTTTTTAGACCTTCCCGTTGGATACAGATACAATACGGTACGCATGGAAAACACGGAAAGTCCAGAAACAATCTTTTTCGCATGCAATCTTCTGTAAAAAATCTCCAAACGCAATAAGATGGTCATAAAGAATAACAGCACCTTTTATCTTGTAAGATTTTTTTTTAATACAGCACTGAATCGGTTTCCCTGTTTCCTCGAATTCTTCATATTCCCGTCCCCCTTACTCCCGGTTCCCGCCCCTCTTACTCCCGGGTTCCCGCCCCCTGTGCATCCCCTCATTGTAAGGCTATATTAAACGTTTTTAGAACAAAACAATTTAGGGTTGATAATATCTTTTTATCAAAAATAGTAATTTACCTTCTATGATCTTGTATATAAGGTTCTAGCATCTTTTTTTTTACGTTTTACCAGAAAGGAAGTCTGTTTGTTTACATTTTGGATCATATATTCACTCGAAAAAACCCGATCAAATCACTCGAAAAACCACGATCCCAGCCGGACACTATACCTACCGTGATATTAACAAATGTGAGTCATTATTGATTTTCGGCTTAGCTCGTCAATCCCTATGGGACCGTGATGATACATGTAAACGTGTAAATGACGGATTATATCATAACTGTTCATTTATAAACATAATTTATGAATTATTTCGGAACTATTGCGGGTTATATCTTATATTGTGTAAATAATTATATAATCATATTGATTTTCTGGTGGGTTTGAACAAACCCCTACTGAAAAATGGTCATTTTCAGTCTATTTTTCGATTTTAATACGACCTTGAGAGGTGAACATTAACCTCTTCTTCTTCTTCTTTGATAAAGTAGTTAAACTCAATAATGAGTACTCAATACTTGTGCGTTACGTAGGTGCTGGTAATGTCTATTTACAATAAAAGATCAAAGACCAAAAAAAAGAATATATGGTGCATTCTGTACATTTGGTGCAGGATAAAAACATTCCATCATCTAAGTAACCAGTGTCTTGAAAGCTACCATTGTGTTTTTTAGTCATTCGAGTATTACCTTATAGTTCCAGCAGTCCATCTATATTAACTGACTGCAAGTAAATGTGAAACAAAGCAAGCAAGCAAGCCAGCCACACCTTTAAGCTACAAGCATTAGGAAAATAGCTCTAATGACGTTTTATTAGTATGTGATGTAGATTTAGACCTAAACCGAAACCGAAAACTTTTTCGGTGACGTGGATTGACTTAACTGTCCAAGATATATGTATTCAATGATGGCTTGGCATAGGAAAGGATAAATTTTATCCTACATATAGATCTAGATCTGGACATATTATTAGAGAAAATAAAATTGACTATATTAGCAATACATGCTATTTTTACGGAATTTATTGATATATTACCTCAGACTTTTTTCACTCACAAAGTATGCATATATAATCAATCTTTCTGACTTCATAAATTGTGTCAGTGAGTCGGCTGAATTATGACTTTATATGATTAAATTAAATTATTTAAATGCCCAAAAAGGTGCAAGCCAGGGCCGACCGTGCAAGACCCTCATGGGTAGTCAAGGTCGTTAAAAACCACCCTCGTCATCTTTATATGATGAAATTTAATTAATTTCCTTCTGTAAACAGTGAAAATGAAAGTCCAGTATCATTTTTCGACAGTAAACATGAATCGCATAACGAAAACAACATAGTGGAATTTAATTCAATATCATCAAGCTGAATAACAAAATCTGTTTAAGTTATACAACATTAATAATTATGTTAAAAGGTTGATTTGATGTCAAGGACACAAGTTCAATCTAGGGTAAGAAATGGATCTTTTTGTTTTCCGTTTTTTAAAATAAGAAATGGACCTTTTTTAGTCAACGTTAAAGTACAGTGTGGGGTGAAAGATATTAAAACCTCAAAACTTGGAGGTTTAATCGCTTCCAAACGTTACCCACCACTTCCTTTCTTTACATGTCCCATCCTATATCTCCGTGGTTGTCGTTGGTTGCTGTCTGTCATATTTGTTAACGTCTATTGTTTTTTCATAGCTTCAGGCCGTTGGTTTTCTCAATTTTTTGTCATGGCGGGACCTTTTATAGCTGTCTTGTACAGAATACGTTTTGCCTATTGTCGACGATCGTACGATGACCTATAGTTTCTTACATTCACATATTGTGTGATACTTGTCGTTTGGTTATAATCATCATGACTACAAATATTTTTTTTTTGTATTTTACTGATCAATGGACTTCTTTGGCAGTTTAAACACTACACTCTTAAACTTAAAGCATCAGTCGCAGAAACATTAAGTTCCGAGGAGGCCTTTGTCATTTTTTAAAAGAATGTAAATCATCCTATTAAAATAAAGTTAATATTTGCTTGTTTGCGAACAAAATGTGTTATATTTACAATTGACATCAAAGATATTTAAGGTTTCGCAATAATCGAAGATAATTCGAAATACGCCTTGTTACTATATGGTTGGTTTTCTACTTCTTAAACGCTTTTTAAGTCATGTTTTGGTTCGCTATTTGTAAGAAGGTAGTGCCACTAATATTTTTGGAAAGTGATGGAACTTGACGGAATCTCAAGAGTAAAGAATCTATAAGATAATTATTTATTTTAGATATCCATTAAATTAAGATCATAGTTACCTTTACATGTAGCTGGGTTTTTTTTTATATATATTTTTTAAATTTCTAAATGTTTTTTGGAAATGATATATTCAGTTGTGTTCGAATACACCAATCTAATGTATTGAATACTTTCGTCTCCTCTCAATTTATAAGTTGTTTGTAACAGAGATTTTGTCAAAATATTAGTACAAAACCGTAAATGCGATAACAACATCATATCATGTATAGATTATCGGGTTTTCTGCACATTGATACTGTAAGATATCAACCGCGATCTACAATTTGGATCCTTTTTGGCGAGTGAGCGCAGCAAACGAGCAAAAATGCTTCACACTGTGTTGAGCAGTTGATATTTTACGATATCTATACACAGAAAAACGCGACAATCACATTCTGTTTATCGCGCTATTTTTGGTCCTTTTGCCCCTCCCTCAAACACTTTTACGCCAGACGAAAGTTAGTTGGTTGTACCTTTACTACTATTATATGCACATAGACATAGGTGAGCGACACCGGCTATTTAGAGTCTCTAGTTTTGTGTCTTATGTTTTTGTACCTTACTTTCTCCTATTTTGTTATCAAGCTCTTAGATCTTTCTTGTTTCCTTATTCATTTGATCATTTCTTTTTACATTGAATTTTTCACATAAAGCTGTCATTGTGAGCATTCTGAATCATGGAACGGCTTAATCAGGTAGTTGGAAAGTCTTACCATGTAAATTGCTTTAGTTTATATTCCTTTGCCTCCTCTAATAATTTCTCAGTAACTCAAAACTATTTTTTTCTGTCCATTTTTTGTTAATTCATCCTTTAAGATATAAAGCTCTTATCGTGATTTTCCTCCACCAAGAGCGCTCGAATTTATCAATCTGAAAACAAAGGATGTATAAATAATAGAATATTAGACGCAAATGATATTTCAATTAAAATTTATAATGAAATATCCCATAAGTTATGAAATTAAAAGTCAAATTCAATAACTTCAAAATGCTTTACAAGTGTAACAAAACCAATGCCTTGCTTTTGGTGCATTTTTTAGTCTTGCACAATAAAGATGCTGCCACTGCAGACATGAACTGCACATCAAACTTGTTGGATAGGGTTTTTTGGATAGTTTGTTTATGATTTGTTGTTTAACAAGAATAACACAATTATGTTTTATTTGTTATTATAGGTTTGAAATATTATGCAATACATTAGAAGGCACTTGTAAGTGCAAAGTGTACACCAAGTTTGGTTTAAATCGTTGAAAGATGTTAAATGACGTCTCTGATATCCAAGTAGAAATCTAAAAGCAAAGTAATGAACTGTGCAGACAGAATATTTCGAAATTTATATGCACAGTAAATCTGTGCAGAATTTCAATACTAAAAATACAGAACAAAAATTGAAAAAGTGACCACTCTCTCGTGCTTCAAACTATAAAAAAATCTAGAACCCAACAAAATAAGTTACCCTGTGGATAGCCGGATTTTATATTTCTCGTTTAAATATACCGTTTAGGATTTCACATGTATTTAGGGTTATTTTGAAAGTATCTTAGACCAGTAGGAAATGTAAAGTGCATGATCTCCACTGCAAACAACAAAATATAGCTCGAGAAATATAGAACTGAAATTTGTGGCATTCTACGCATGTATAGTTCGCAAATATAACTTTCTGGTAATTAAATAGTAATTATGGGAAAAAAATAGAATTAAAATAAAACTACAATATAACGTTATCTCAGGCATACGACGTGAACAGCAGGCTATATATAAACATCAGGAGATGTGGTATGATTGCCAATGAGACAATTCTCCACCAGATACCAAAATGACACAGAAACTAACAACTATTGGTGAGCATACGTTCAAAATATAGATGGGTCATTATAAAAAAACATGCAAATATATGTTATTTGGTCTTTTAAGTCACAGACATGAAAATAATTATTTATCAAGATAACACTTGTATATGCTAGTTATGATTGTATTGTGATACACTATATACAGTTTATAGAATGAAAAGTTATAAAGACATCCTTAATATTTCTGAAACCCTTGGATATAGCCAGAATTAACTAGTATTTTTTTCTGTAGTTCTTTTCAGACCTAAAATATGACTATAATTCATATCCTTTTTTTTTATTAGGATTTATCACTATTTATTGCATTCAGTTGATAATATATACTGTTGAAACAACTATTTGGATAGTGTATGTTGGTTTTATAATATAACTTTTCAACAAAAAGAAGAGTCTCATTTTTTTTAAGTTACTGGTGTAACCAAAAGATGTATTTCGTTCTTATCTTAAAACTATGTACATTTACGATTGGAGGCACGCATTTGAGATGACAAGCAGCACTTACACTAATCTTGTGAAGTTGTCCGTCATTCAACATCTTTCAATCGCGATTTATATATGCAGCTAATCGAGGAAGTTGCCGTGTGTGTGTGGGAAGTGTTGTTGTTGTTGTTGTTGTTGTTGTTGTTGGAGGGGGGGGGGGGGGGGGGTTGCTCCCCAACTTTAAAAAACGTAGGGGAAACTATGTTTAGTTGGAACTCACTGGGGGTTACTTCCTATTATTGGGTATACGAGGATGTGCCAAAAATATGGGTCATATTTTTGCGAGATTTTATATACAAATGAACCTCCTTTTTAATGACATCCTATATAAAAATGCATTTACATCTTCTTATATCTATTTACGTTTGATAACTGTATATTGATTTGGGGTATGATCTACATATCATATATAAATATGCTATTGAGAATCTTTAAACTTACATTATTAATGGTAAATTATTATATTAAATTAAATCAATTTGAAAGTTCACATCTCACACCCAATTAAACATGCAGTTAATCCAACAATATACATGCGTAAATATAACGATAAAGTATATGAACCAAACGATGTGATTTGTCTATAAAAACTTAAGTGTAGCTGTATATTTATGAATTATGAGAGATGATATAAATTTAAAGTGCTCAAGTTATGTAAGCATGGGTCTTATTTTAAATATTGTATATAAGTATAGGTAATTCTTTCTTAAATATTTATATCCTGACTACAGGTACTGAATTTCATTGAATGTTATATTAAAAATGGTACGTTTTTTGAGGCAAAAATGGCACATCCCTACCAAAAAAAAATATCGACGTTACCCCCCAGACCCCCTTCAAACCCCCTCGGTGACACTGGATGCTCATTTTCCAAATCCCGCTTTTTGTAATTTTTCCCCAGTTCTCAATTTTTGATCCCCCTGTCGTTTTTACGTTCTTTTCCCCATACCCTACCATTTTTTTTACCTCATATATCCCACATCCAAAAAAGCTCTTTCTCCAAGACCCCATTTTTACCCACTATATATATATATCCCACATCCAAAAAGCACGTCGACCCAAGCAGAGACTTTCCATACTAAGTAGTATAGAAAGTCCGAGGCCTGACGCAAGTTACGATAGATCTATATTTTAATTAGAAATCAATTGGGTTTCAAGAAAGATTGGACACAATTTTGGAGGAGACCAACATGGTGACAGGTCTGAAATATAAAAAGGCGACGTGGTATGATTGCCAACTCTCCACAAGAGATCAAATAACACAGACATTAACAACTATAGGTCACCGTACGGCCTTCAACAATGAGTCAGCTATAAAAGGCCCCGAAATGACAATTGTAAAACAATTCAAACGAGAAAACTAACGGCCTAGTTTATGTACAAAACAATGAACGAAAAACAAACATGTAACGCAGCAACAAACGACAACCACTGAATTACAGGTGCATGCAAATAGTAAACGTAACGTTTGTGTTAATCCGTATGTTGATGTTGGAAAACTGTCTTTGATAGCGTTAACTAATGCCTTTTCCTCATCTGAACCAATCACAAGATTGCTATAACTAAGCAATGTATCAGTACTTGCTGATATACATAATAAATAATAAATGATATCACAAATAAATGTAGCAATTAGATCTATGTTTCAAATTTTTTTCTATCTATTTATTGATAGAATATTAACTTTCTTGTCGCTAAAATTGTTTCCTTTTGCATATTCTTTTAATATTTATTTGGAATAAGTAATTTTAATAAAAAAAAAATGTTTTCTTGTCGCTAAATAGTCTTCTTGTCGCTTCTTGTCGCTAAAATTATTCTTCTTGTCGCTTCTTGACGCTTCTTGTCGCTAATTAGTGAGACCGGTTCCGGGTCACAATTTGGCACACTGAAATTGGCGGGAAGTTCACAATTAACATTTGCAAGGAAGATATATCTACTTTGTCTTTGAAGTTCTTAACTGCTCAAAGTAAAGTGCACGGAATGATTCTGTTGGTGTAAAAAGTACCAAGTTTGATAATACATGTAGGTAAAGGAACACTTATATTCACCTGATGAAACTAATCACTTTTGGAGTCGCAGCAGCCTTTTAAGGTTCATCCACAGGGGTTTGTTACAATTTGTTTTTTTCGGGGTTCGTATGGATAGTAAACCGGCAAATTGTAACAAACCCCTGTGGTTCATCATTACCTTTTGGCTAATATGGCCGCATTTACACCACAAAATTTACTCTGAGTACAGACGAAACTCTGCAACTGGAAAAGTTTTAAGGCATGGCAGGAACAAGATAATTACATTTTAAATGCATTTGATGTTTCAGAAAAATATAAACATTTCTGGATGTTATTCTTTTTTTTTTATTCCTGCAGAAGGTGTCAAAATAAACTACATGTTACTGTTTGTAAGTTGGGAAAGAGGTTTGAGAAGCTCCCCTCATATAATAAATGTGAGTAGGATTGATTTAAATGGACAATAGACATCTGCAAACAACAGCCTGAACAGGTGATTTAAACTGTATAATTTAGTGGACGGGACTGTATCAAATGAAACTCACGTGTTTGTTTATTTTGCTATCTTCTGCAGACTGGAAAAAAATGCACATCAAAATTCAGGTACATGTAAGTTTTAATTTTCTGAAACATAAACTACATATAATCTTTATACATCTAGGTCCTGCCATGCCTTAAAACTTTCCTAGATACATCAGTTTGTCTGTACTCATAGTAGTAATTGTGGTGTAAACACGGCCATATTTTTCAATTCCTTTTGATGAACCTTAACTTAGTCCAAATAATTATTACGTCTTGAAAGGCTATTTTAGTTTTTTGCTTTGACGCCTTACTGCGACGGCAAAGTAAAAAGAATAAAATAGCCTTTCAAGACGTCATAATTATTTGGACTACCTTTTAACTGTTCAAGACGTCAAATTATTTGGACTATGTACACTCCGAAGTCTGAGGCAGAGCGGTTTTCTGATTTCATTTGGCCTAAGTATGAGGTAAAATCTAAAAACTGACAAGACAGAGAATATCCAAAGTGTTTACTATTCACAATGGGTTTTCAGTTTTGTGCCAAAATATATACATGTACTTGTAACATGAGAGCTACATGTAGCTTTAGCATGTTCAGGTTCAGGATGCACATAATTCCAAAAATTTCATTGTCTTTCAGCCGTGCACAGGGTTTAAGCTAGGATTTTGAGGGCTTTAGTCACTTTTGTGCGAGATGAAAATTAACATTATTTTGGGTAACAGCAAGGGACCAAGGATGTATGCATATTACTAGCTATACATGTACATCTTTGTCAGACTTTGAAGGACTAAGGCACCAATTGCATGATTTGACTGATGTGTCACTAAAATATGAAGATTAGGATATAAGATCTAAAAATCTAGTTCAAAATTTTACTTCAATTAGTTTCAGGGGACATTCCTGATCAATAAAAGTTGGGTTCCTTTTTTTAAAACCAGGAATCACAGTATAAATGAACTTGTTGAACTTTGTAAGACTATTACACTACATAATCATTATCCTTATAAAACGTTTAAATTGATATTTTGAATTAATTTCTATAAAGTTGGAACCAAGGATTTGTACAAATTCACATGGAATGATTCTAATAACTGTAAATTGTAAATTAATCGCGAATTGATCATGTTTACTTTCGATTTTCAAATGAAATGTAAACGGGAAGTGACAAGTAGATAAAAGATTCAGAATGAATCCGGATTCATCTACGGATTGGTTCGTGTTAAAAAAAAGGCAGGAAATTATATTTTTTTTATTTCAATTTGCTTAGTAAGAACTATATTTGTCTCTATCATTTATTTTGGCACTAAATTTATTTCGTATTTTACGTTTTAGTGTCTATAGGAATACTTTCACGCATGCGCAGTATATCGTAAAGGAAGCACCTGTTTGACTCGTTGATGATGATGGAAGTTAAAGTTTTAACGTGAAAACATTTCTGAACGTTTTGAATAAAGTTCTATCTTTTTAATCGAAATTGGACGTTTTATATCAAAGATGACGAAACTACGACAAACGAACTGCAAATTATGATCGTTTTAGAAATATTGAAATGAAAAAGCGAACTGTCCGGTGGAAAACAATTTGGTTCAAATGACGAAACTACGACAAACTAACCGCAAATTGTGGTCGTTGGCCTTGAGAAATATTGAAATTCAAATGCATACTGACTGATTTTACTGGGGAAAATAATTAACCGGATTAGTGACCCATCCGATGGCGATAAACGGATTAGCTGTAATCACAACTTTATAACACCTGTTGTAAATGTTAATTAGCTGAGGGTCATAAACTTGTCAGAAACATGTAGACAGGTAGAATTATAGTATTTTCATGCGAAAATATTTTTACACTTTCCAAATTTAAGTGACGAAATTGATTTAAAATTCTTTCGTCATTTTGAAAACAGTTTCGTAAATTACGAAAGTGACGAGCGCTAGCAAAATCACTGGCCGTGCATAATTGTAAATATATATAGTTGGTTTTGTTCGATATTTGTCTATGATATGCTGTTGATCGACTGATTTAGGAAAGTTAATGTACACAGATAATGTACATGTAACCTAAGTGATAATGGGGTAACCAAAAATGGTCACTTTTGGTCTTCTTCCGACCTGCTGTAAAACACTTGCAAAAAATTTGGTGTTCTTTTGGCTTTATGAGATGTATGAATTAGCAGTCATGTCTGGTCTGAATAGGGATATTTAATCTGATGCCTCTAGTAGAGAAACAGGGTCCGACACTTACGGTTGTCCGATTGCCCGGGGCAAGCTAATGCCGTATTCGGACAAGTAAAAACATCATCTTGGTTGTCCGATCGGGCAAGTGAAAAAAAAAGTGTTATATGATTAAAATTTCACAAAATCAATAGTGTCTGTTGTTTTGTCCATAGATTACTCAGTGATAACACCGCACGGTCGAGTAAAGTGGTCTTAAACCCCCTTCAATGTGTATATTTCGTCAATTGTTCGCACTGAATTCCCCATTTTACCAAAAATAGATCACGTTTAAAAATATTGGCCAATCAGGCGGCCGCGGCGTTGCTTCTTCATTATCGTTATCCATCGGGACACCACTCGGGCGTTTCCGACGCACGTGTTATTCCCACCGACCAATGGAAAGCGGAGGTCTATTTTCGTTGTTCTAACTTTATAATTTGACATCGGATGTGTATTTCCCTAAGATGGAAAAACGTAAAAGCTTGAAAGAGAAAATGAAATTAAACTTTAACAAATTTGTCAATTGTTGTCAGTTTATCAAGAAGGGTTATTTGAAATGGCATTTCTTAGATAAATTATTATGAAATAAGTATCTCTATGTAAATGATCCAATTCCCGTATATTCATCAATCTTTTCCCTCCCTCCTCGGCTCATATATGCCTCATAGTATATTTTCGTACTCCATAATCAATTTACACCCCATATACATGATAACTATATTTTATCTGCATATACTACATTACAACCACAAAAATAGCATGTAAAAGTTTGGGCATGTAGATTTCACTTTCGGACAAGTAAAAGTAATAGGGCACTTGCCCAACTGGACAAGTTGGTATAAAAGTTAATGTCAACCCTGAGAAAGTGCTCTTCAGACCTTATTAACCCTTACAGCAACTCTTTGAGGGTTACATACATTGTAAGTAGCCTAATGCCAAGTTTAATTTCTGTTCTAATCAAATATACCATCATTTAGTAGAAATTACCAGTTGCTTTCCAAATGTTGGTCCTTCCATCCCAGTTGATTCCTATTGCAGGACCTGCCTTTTGAATTAACTGTTAGTTTGTTCTAATCCTGTCAGAATATGCATGAAATATTTTACGCAAACTTTAAATTAACCAATCAAAAAAAAAAGAAATGCCTGCTGTTTTATGGTTATGTTAAGTTTTCCTGGTCAAGTTTGTTTTTAAGAAACTATCATGACTATAATTAGCAATAGGTCAACTATATTTGGGTGTATGGAATGATTGTAAAGTGTACATGATGTACATGTGTTTCCGGTTTGGTTTATCTGACCTTGACCTCATTTTCTTGGATTATGTTAAGTTTATGTGATACTTGTAGTAAAGCTTTATATTCATGACTATCAACATAATATCAATGGACAGTAAAGCAGGCGCGACATTTCAGCGTGTGCACTCTTGTTACATTAACTTTCACTCAATATTCATTTAAAATTAAAAAACAACTACATTGTAAAATTTGTTTATCTTACAACTATTTAATGCATGTTTTTCTTGCGCACCTTTACAAATATATAAAAATAAGATGTGGTGTGATTCCCAACGAGACAACTCGCCACAAGAGACTAAATGACACAGAAATTAAAATGTTTACTTAAGATTTTATCCCAAGCTGATACTAGACAAAGTGTCCTCTTGTTAATTTATTTAGGTAAAAATTGGTTAATTAAGTCAATAATGTACTGGATAATTGATTATAATAAGTTCCACGATGATCATGTTGAAATATTAGTATTGCTTTTTTTTAAAGATTTCAATACTAGTATATGTTTATATCAAAACTATCAAAATGGAAAAAGGTCCGGTTAAGTGGTTACATTTGTAGCTTTTTTGGTATTTGATATTCTGTCCTTCCGCCGGCTTTTCCCATTTTCCCATCACAAGACAAGTTCTAAAAGTAAGTGGCTACATGGTCAAAATCGTCAGTTGTCTCCTTATTAGAGTTACTGCCCTTTGATGAAGATTTTTTACCATTTTTTTGCGTTTTTGCCATATACATGTGTATCTTAAAAATATCATAGATACTATAGATAGAAACTTAAATAAGCAAAAATGATCAGCAAGACAAGATCTACAATTCAGATAATATGGAGGAAATCATCTGACGACTCATTATTCATGTTATTGGATTTTTTGTCCTTTAATGACTATTTTTTTACCATTTTGTTTTTGCGTTTTGCCTTATATGATAAAAATTATAATAGATCAATAGGCACTTTTAATGATCAGCAATACAAGATCAACAAAACAGAGATTTTTGTCATGAATTCTATTCTCATCTATAATGTTGGAGAGTGTCCTTTGTTGAATATGCACATAGACCAAGGATGAACCACACAGACTCTTTAGAGCCTCTAGTTTATTGCTTACTGGGAACCTTTGCACAGTAAGCCAATACCTTACTACCTGAGCTTATAGGGTAAACCTGGCACTACCACAGGCAGAGCTCTAGATAAGAATTCACAAATTGGGGTTTTTACCCACCAATTTTTTATTTAATTGAGTGAAATAGTTTTTCAATTGCATTAAGGATTCCAATTTACCCCTCAAGCAAATATCAAATTGGGTTTTTCACCACCAGGCTCTTTAATGTATTGGGTTTTTTCATAAACACGATATTGAATTTGTGTGTTCACTCATCAACTTAAATTAAATATTATATATACTCTTGAACTAAATTTATTTTATTTTCTTGTCTAATTTTATTTAGATAAATCTGGATTCACTTGTCCTTTATTAGAACTTTTGGTTTCCGATGCTGACTTCATATAAGCAGTGATAACTCAGATAAGTGATTTGGCCTTTCATGTTCCAACTTAGTTCAGACGAGTTCTGACACGCAAACACGCTCTGGACGCGCCAATGCACGACCCCGTACGTTCAAGGGACGCTTTCTGATAACACTAGGCTAGCTGAGTGTTGTTATCATCATATTTCCTCAGCTCCCAAAAAGAACTATTCTAATATTTTTACCGGATATTTACTTTCGTTTTAATTCATTGCTAAGTGTAATGGTAAATCCCGAGAAGTACAAAAAGAATTATGACGACATGGCTATAACGCAAATTCGATAAAGACAGAGAATATCGAAATGTTTTTATCACTACGTGTACCTTTTAAGCAACGTAAAATTTCAACAGGTCAACGCTCTATTTTTAGAACGAAAGTTTTCAATATTACAATAATAGATTGATGCGACGACTATGTAATACATAAGGGTAAATAACGCAAACGATAGCCACTAAAAGCGTTAAGAACTCATGGTTTTGACAAATTAATGGGTTTTTCTTAGCATGAATTGGGTTTTAGAACGCCGCAATGGGCACTTGCATTGGGTTTTCAATTATTTTTATTGCGTGATCACGCAAATACGCAGCTTATCTGGAGTTCTGCACAGGTATTGACTTGGGTCAGTTAAGTGTCTACTATGTCAAGGGAAGCACTGCTACAGTTTTATAGCCTTCTTTTACTTGTGGTGTTCCTGTACTTTATGGTTATGTTAGAGGTTTCAGTAAGTTAGGTAAAAATTTAAGGGTTACCTTAGCAAACATGTGACAGAGTTGTCAAGTTGCAACTGGAGATTTGAAAAATTGAGTTTGGGCCTCATTACTGGAGATTTTTTATCAGCATTTTTTCTGTGTTTTCAGTTTTAATTTTGATTATAAAAGTCTACATGTTTCTCATTTGAGATCAAAATATAACTATTAATGTATTCTCTTAACATGATCAATGAAGAACTTAATTTTGTCATTGTCATGTTAAGAATTGCTGTGAACAATGATTATTACCGTATTAAGGCTTGTAAAGTCAGAACTGGTAACTTGTCGGCACACCCCTTTTGCCACAAGAATTTAGGAAAAAACTGTAAGGGCTTCAAAATAACTTATAAAACTCCAGTAATTTCAAATCATGTGTGATCATTTGCATTTTTTTTATGGAAAAAACTGTTTTCCATCTTAAACAAGAAGTTGAAAATACTTGTAAATGATTCTAAAACAATCCACGAGTGTTAAAATTCGTCAAAATCACAAATTAACAATTTGGAAAGTTGTACCAGTACAAAAAATGTATTTCACATTAACTAATTAAAGTTTCGTATAGCACTAGTAATTTGAAAATAATTACAGTGAGAGTATGCAATAATTAGTAGGTTAATTTATTTATTATATACTTAATCATTCCAGTAAATACAAGCGGATTCCAGTTTATGTTATGCAATGCTATGAAAAGAAAACGAGTAATATGTAATGAGGCATTTAATTTTGATATTTATCGGTTAATATGGGATTTCAAAATTCAAATTGCGTATTAATATGGATTGGGTAAATTATTAGTTCTTAAATTATAAGCACGCCCTCTACATTTTCAATAACAAACATGGCTGATGTAAACAAACCTTGCGAAATCAAGTTTTTCTCTTATAATCCGCACCCCTGTCTGGCTATTTTAGTTTTGGAGAAAAAAAACTGGACTTTCTAAGCCTGAATACAGTACATGCATGTAATACAAGGAGATGTGGTAAGAAATGTTGAACTATTGATTTAAAAATATGAAAAAAGGAGTTTTCAAATATCCCTTCATGAATCATGATCATGATAAATTTTTGTTTAGTAAGGTTTGGTATGGTTAGAATTTATTAGAAGGAAATTTGTTTATTCTTTCTTGATAGAAAAGTTCAGCTTTTACCTCTGCTCCAGCTGTCATTTGAGATTAAATATTGTTGTCCATCTATGTCTAGACTCTATGGTTTTTGTCCCCTGCAGATGCCTTGAGGGGGTATGAAAATACCGAGCGTCTTTCCATCTGTGAGTCCGTCAGGTCTTTTTAGCGCTCTCACATGTACAATTCGTTACAGATTTTTATAAAACTTATATCAAACGTTTTTATCATCAATGCCTCGAATGAGTTCGAAAATCAAAGCCAACAAATAATTTTTTCAAATAATTCCCTTGGAATCATTAATTATATGGAAAATTGCATCGTTAGCGCTCTCATATAATGTCATGGACCAGTTTGAAAATCAGTGCCGATCCATTATTTTTAAGAGTTCTGTTCCTTAGAAATGTTAATTATTTGGAGTATTGCAATGTTAGTGCTCGCATGTGTACAATTTTTGTCAGATTTTTATGAAAGTTATATCATAGGTTTATAACAGCAATGTCTTGGACAAGTTTGAAAATCAGTGTTGATCAATTATTATACGACCGCAAAAAATTTACGGTCGTATATTGCTATGACATCGTTGGCGGCGTAGGCATCATCGACCGAAGACATTTGGTTTCTGGACAATTACTTTAGTTTTAAGTGTATGGATCTCTAGGAAATTTAAGCGAAAGGTTCAATACCACAAAAGGAAGGTTGGGATTGTTTTTGGGAGTGAATGTCCCAATCGTTTATAAATTAGGGGCCCAAAACAAGAATTTTTCTAGTTTCAGCCAAATTCAGGACAATAACTTGTGTATAAGTATTTTGATTGCTCTGAAATTGTACCACAAAGTTCATTACCATGAGTAGAAGGTAAGGATTCATTTTTGGGGGTAACTAATTGCCCAAAACTTTCAGCAAAAAGGGGCCAAAACAAACATTTTTCTAGTTTTCAGACAATAACTTGTGTTTAAGTGTATGGATACATGTCTCTTAAATTGTACCACATTAATTTTTACAAAAAGAAAATGTCTTTAAATGTTATTTTTTTTGGAGTGGGGGGTGAGGGGAAAAAAATTGTTTTGGGAGGGTCAGTTTTTTATGCTCCCGCTGTAGTAGCGGAGGGTGCATTAAGTTTTACCCTTGTCGGTACGTCCCAAAGTTTGTTTTCGTTCTCTAACTTTAGTTTGCCTCAATCAAATGTAATGAAACTTATACACAATGCTTATTACTACAAAATACAGATCATTTTTGAATTTTGGTGGTGTCACATGTACTGTTCTAGAGTTATGCCCCTTTACAAATGGAAAAATTGCTTAATTTTTCGTTTCCGTTCTCTAACTTAAGTTTGCCTCAACCAAATGTTATGAAACTTATACACAATACTTATAATCACAAAACTCAGATTAAGTACAAATTATGGTACAGTCACTTTTACCGTTCTTCAGTTATGTCCCTTAATAACTTTATATGATATGCAAGCGGGGGCATCATCTGATTCTGTGTCCCATGGACACATTCCCCATTTATTTTCTTCAAGATTTAAGAAATTATCAATTTTCCCCCCAAAAAATTGGGGGTCATAATTTTTTGCTAATTCTTTGTATAAAGTCTGAAAACAGATTTACTAAGTATTGCGCAACAGCACAGTGTATTGCACAACAGCAAGAAATCTTCAATTGAATATAAATTCAAATCATATTTGTAACCAATTTCAAGTTCTTTGACTACATTTATTCTGTGTCAGAAACCTATAATGTGTCAAATATTTAATTACAATCCAAATTCAGACCTGTATCAAGCTTGAATATTGTGTCCCCTACTGTTCAGGGTTGGACCTCTGCGGTCGTATCCAGCTGCGCTCGGCGAAGCACATTTATTTTTAATAGAGTTATGCTCCTTAGAAATATTAATAATAATATGGAAATTTGCATTGTAAACACTCTTACATACATGTACAATTTTTGCCAGATTTTTATCAAACTCATATCAAAGGTTCAATGTCACGGACAATTTTTGAAAATAATTGCAGATCAAATATTATTAATGAGTTATGCCCATTGAAATATTAAATATATCAGAAATTGCTCTTTAGACTTCAACTCTAAGATAATTTAAAAAAAATATTATTGACCATGAACAGATAAAATATGTGCAACGCAGGGGACATTGGACCTTTTTTCTTTTACCCCTCTTACTTCAAGGCTTTCCCATTGCGATAGTTTTACCCTGTTTGTTATACAGCCAGGTGTTCTGTTGTGTGTACATTGCAGTTGTGTTTTGGACAAATCTCTTCTCTTTGCACTTGTTTTATCGAATTGATCTTTTTTTTTTTGCTTGATGGATCTCAAACTCTGTACAAGCATACATTATTCCTCTGTGACTTACCATGGTTGTATATATACAGCTGCTTTAAACGGTTTCGAGCTTTCTTCCGTCCCTCCTGATTAAAATTTGTCATTCTCCATTTTAAGCTCACCTGGCCCAATGGGCCAAGTGAACTATTCTCATCACTTGGCGTCCGTTGTCTTTTGTCCATCGTCTGTTGTCTGTCGTCGGTTGTCGTCGTGTGTTAACTTTTACAAAAATCTGGGCCAAATTTAACCATACTTGGCCACAATCATCATTGGGGTATCTAGTTTAAAAAATGTGTCAGATGACCCAGCCCACCAACCAAGATGACTGTCATGGCTAAAAATAGAACATAGGGGTAAAATGTAGATTTTAGCTTATATCTCTGAAACCAAAGCATTTAGAGCAATGAAATTTTCAGACAAATCAGACAACCCGTTGTTGGGTTGCTGCCCCTGAATTGGTAATTTAAAATATTTTTTGCAGTTTCTGGTTATTATCTTGAATATTATTGTAGATAAAGATAAACTGTAAACAGCAATAATGTACAGTAAAGTAAGATCTACAAATAAGTCAACATGACTAAAATAGTCAATTGACCCCTTAATGAGTTATTGCCCTCTATAGTCAATTTTTAACAATTTTTTGTAAATTTTTGTAATCTTTTACAAAAATCTTCTCTGAAACTAGAAGACAAATTTAACCAAACTTGGCCACAATCATCATTAGGGTATCTGGTTTTAAAAAATGTGTCCGATGACCCTGCCTACCAACCAACATGGTGACATGGCTTAAAATAGAACATAGGGGTAAAATGCAGATTTTGGCTTATATCTCTGAAACTAAAGCATTTAGAGCAAATCTGACAGGGATAAAAATGTTCATCAGGTTAAGATCTATCTGCCGTGAAATTTTCAGACAAATCAGACAACCCGTAGTTGGGTTGCTGCCCCTGAATTGGTAATTTTAATAAAATTATGCAGTTTTTATACGACCACAAAAAAATTTTGTGGTCATATATTGGTATGACGTTGGCGTCGTCGTCGTCGTCCGAAGACACATTGGTTTTCGCACTCTAACTTTAGTTTAAGTGAATGGATCTTTTTGAAATTTGACCATAAGGTTAAATACCACAAAAGGAAGGTTGGGATTGATTTTGGGGGTTATGGTACCAACAGTTAAGGAATTAGGGGCCAAAAAGGGGCCAAAAATAAGCATTTTCTAGTTTCCAGACAATAACTGTGGAACGGTGTATGGATCTCTCTGAAATTATACTACAAGTTTCCATACCACAAAGGGATGGTTAGGATTTGCTTTGGGGGATTATGGCTCAAACCGTTTAGGAATTAGGGGCAAAAAAGGAGGAAAAACAAGGTTGTCCTGGTTAATGGACAAATACTTAAGTACAAAACATAATTTAAAGCAGTGTAAGGGAGATAAATCAAATACATCATTGAAATTATCTCCCTTACACTGCTTTTAAATTATGTATAAAGTAATGGTTAATGAACAATAAAGATAATTTAAAACAGTGTAAGGGAGGTAATCCAAATACAATGTTTTGGTTACTTCCCTTACACTGCTTTTAAATTATGTTTAAAGAAATGCATATTTATAAAGGAAGACCAGTAAAAATATCTGCAAATGTTGCATCTTTTTTTTTTTACAAAAAAATCCATATGAAAGATTTGACACTATATTTTTAATTCTATTATAAAATAGATTAAGTTAGCACTATGGTAAATTTAAATGGGTAATTATGGTTGCCAACTCCATCGGAAATTTGAATTGAGATTATGACCAAACGTGAGGGAAAGAATTTTTTGGGGGAAAAAAGGGGGGGGGGGGGATAAAAAGAAATTGTGGGAGGTCAATTTTTTCTCATTTCAGATTTCAGAAATTAAAAAGAATTATTCTTCAAATATTTTTTTTTTTTCAAATTTCAAATATTGAAAAATTTCAAGAAGTAATCTTTAATTGCACAGTATGGGGCATTGGATTTGTAAAATCTTTGATCACATTTATTTATTTGTTATGCCGAATCTAACAGTGTATTTAGATTTTTAATTTTGGGTCCAGTTTTCAAATTGGTCTACATTAAGGTCCAAAGGGTCCAAAATTAAACTTTGTTTGATTTTAGCAAAAAATGAATATATGAGGTTCTTTGATATGCTGAATCTAAACATGTATTTAGATTTTTGATTTTTGGCCCAGTTTTCAAGTTGGTCCAAATTGGGGTCCAAAATTAAACTTTGTTTGATTTCAACAAAAATTGAATATATGGGGTTCTTTGATATGCTGAATCTAACCATGTATTTAGATTTTTTATTTGTGGACCCTGTTATCAAATTGGTTCATATTAAGGTCAAAAGGGTCCAAAATTAAACTTTGTTTGATTTCATCTAAAATTGAATTATTGGGGTTCTTTGATATTCCAAATCTAACCGTGTATTTAGATTTTTAATTTTGGGTCCTGTTTTTTAAATTGGTCTACATTAAGGTCCAAAGGGTCCAAAATTAAACTTAGTTTGATTTTAACAAAAATTGAATTCTTGAGGTTCTTTGATATGCTGAATCTAAACATGTGTTTATATTTTTGATTATGGGCCCAGTTTTCAAGTTGGTCCAAGATAGGGTCCAGTATTTAAACTTTGTTTGATTTCAACAAAAATTGAATATATGGGGTTCTTTGATATGCTGAATCTAACCATGTATTTTGATTTTGGACATTGGACCATAATAGGTAAATTAAAAAAATTCAAGTTCTTAGACCACATTCTTTCTGTGTCAGAAACCTATGCTGTGTCAAATATTTAATAACAATCCAAATTCAGAGCTGTATCAAGCTTGAATGTTGTGTCCATACTTGCCCCAACTGTTCAGGGTTTGACCTCTGCGGTCGTATCAAGCTGCGCCCCAGCGAAGCATTTTATTGGTAATTATCTTGAATATAATTATAGATAGAGATAAAGTGTAAACAGCAATAATGTACAGCAAAGTAAATTCTACAAATAAGTCAACATGACCAAAATGATCAATTGACCCCTTAAGGAGTTATTGCCCTTTATAGTAAATTTTTAACAATTTTTGATAAAATTTTGTAATCTTTTACAAAAATCTTCTGCTCTGAAACTACTGAGACAAATTTAACCAAACTTGGCCACAATCATCATTAGGGTATATAGTTTAAAAAATGTATCAGATGACCCCGCCTACCAACCAACATTGCCGACATGGCTAAAAATAGAACATAGGGGTAAAATGCAAGTTTTGTCTATTATTTTTTGAACCATTATAAATAGAGAAAATCTGAAAGAAGCAAAAATGTTGAAAATATGAGCTCTACCAATTGTCCATATACGTCAAAACTGTTAGACAAATTCTTATAGGAGTTATTGCCCATAAATTACAAATTTTACCATTTTTCATTTTTGCCTATTATCATGAGAATTATGATATTTAGAGACAAACATTTTTTTTCCGTTATGCCTTATATGATTTAAATTATAATAGATAAATAAACACTTTAAATCACAAAAATGATCAGCAAGGCAAGATCTATTAAAAAGTCAAATTTTGCCGATATAGTTAGTAGACTGTCACTCTTCATAGGAGTGATTGCCCTTAAATGAGGATTTTTTTTGCCCTCTTCTGTGTTTTGAGCAAAAATTAAAGAAGATAGAGAGAAACTAAACAGACTAAAAGATCAGTAATACAAGATCAACAAAATAGAGATTTTGTCATGAAGTCTATTCTCGTCTACAATGTTGGAGAGTGTCCTTTGTTTGATATGCACATAGACCAAGGTGAGCGACAGAGGCTCTTTAGAGCCTCTAGTTTATTTGTATACCAGCAATGTAAATCTTTATTTTTTCTGTTTTGTGTCACGGTTGAAGGTCAATTTTACCTGTAAATTCACAGATTTGGATGATAAGGTGGATGGGTGTCAAACATTAAATCAAATTATGTTTGTCACCTCAGGCTGATAGTTTAAGGACTGTAGTAAAGTAATATACAAGTGTATTGGTACTTTTACGAAATTTAGAGTTTCTCTGTGTGTTTAACTATGTTTTAGCTCACCTGGCTAAAAATAGAACATAGGGGTCTATCATCTTGAAAACCGCTATAGATAGAAACTGACAGGGCAAAAATTGTTTAGAATGCTGAGATCTACCTAATGTCTATTATATGAAGACTTCTAATATGAGAAATTGCCCTTAAATGAGGAATTTTACCAAATTTTATGAAAAGATGGCTTTGAGCCATCTTATAGCCTTTAGTGATCTTTAGAGTTTAGGGTTGGCCAGACATTCATTTCTACTTTCCAAGCCTCTCATGTCAACCATTTTTGTCGAGCCTGCGACTTTTGTCGCAGAAAGCTCGACATAGGGATAGTGATCCGGCGGCGGCAGCGTTAGCTAACTTCTTAAAAGCTTTATATTTTAGAAGGTGGAAGACGTGGATGCTTCATACTTTGTATATAGATGCCTTATGTTACGAAGTTGACATCTGTCACATGTCCATTGTCCTTGACCTCATTTTCATGGTTCACTGACTACTTGAAAAAAAAGTTAAGATTTTTTGTAATGTTAATTTCTCTCTTATTATAAGTACATGTAATATAATAGGATAACTATATTTGGTATGTGCGTACCTTGCAAGGTCCTCATGCCCATCAGACAGTTTTCACTTGACCTCGACCTCGTTTCATGGATCAGTGAACAAGGTTAAGTTTTGGTGGTCAAGTCCATATCTCAGATACTAGAAGCAATAGTTCTAGCATATTTGGTGTATGGAAGGACTGTAAGGTGTACATGTCCAGCTGGCAGGTGTCATCTGACCTTGATCTCATTTTCATGGTTCAGTGGTTATAGTTAAGGTTTTGTGTTTTAGTCTGTTTTTCTTATACTGTATGCAATAGGTCTACTATATTTGGTGTATGGAATGATTGTAAGGTGTACATGTCTAGCTGGCAGGTGTCTTCTGACCTTGACCTCATTTTCATGGTTCAGTGGTCAAAGTTAAGTTTTTGAGTTTTGGTCTTTTTTTCTAATACTATATGCAAAAGGTCAACTATATTTGGTGTATGGAAATATTTTATGATGTACATGTCAGTCTTGCAGTTTTATTTGACCTTGACCTCATTTTCACGGTTCATTGCCCAGTGTTAAGTTTTTGTGTTTTGGTCTGTTTTTCTTCAACTATAAGCAATAGGTCAACTATATTTGTTGTATGGAAGTATTGCAAGCTGTACATGTCTGCCTGGCAGGGTTCATCTGACCTTGACCTCATTTTCATGGTTCATTGGTCAATGTTTAGTTTTCTTGGTTAAGTCTGTATCTTAGAAACTATAAGCAATAGGTAAACTATATTTAGTGTATTGAATGATTGTAAGGTGTACATGTATTTAATGTTTGGTTTATATGACCTTGACCTCATTTTCTTGGATCATGTTAAGTTTATGTGATCGTTGTAGTAAAGCTTTATATTTAGGACTATCAACATAATATCAATGATTAGTAAAGAAGGAGAGACATTTCAGCATGTGCACTCTTGTGTGTTTTATAGTTTGAAACACCTCAAAAAGTCACACTGATATGATGAGAAGGATATAAACAAATGAAAAGATTGACAATATACACTTTGTTACACATTTCCCTTTCGTATCTCGTGAAATTATTGTTTTTCGAGCCCTCCCTTTTCCTATTTACATTTCTTTTACAATACGGAAAAATCAGTATTTTGAGATGTTCCAAATTTTTCCAATCTAGTGACATCATGGTGGGAATACCAAACTTTGTAGAAGCAGGGATATCCTTTTACTCATTATTTAAAGCATACATGTGCAGAAAATTAAATCGTGTAAGATTATAAAATTGGTATTTGTTTATTAAACATAATTATAAATGGAGTTCCTTCAGGAAACCAAGAACTATCTATAATTAGTACTCAAGCAAAGCAAATAAGCTCACGAACTGTAATTGTGACCAAGAGGACTTTTTTTTCTTGTTATAAATCATGCTTTTTGTTGAGCCTGCGACTTCTGTTGCAGTAAGCTTGACATAGGTATAGTGATCCGGAGGTGGCAGCATTAACTAACTACTTAAAAGCTTAATATTTCAGAAGGTAGAAGACCTGGATTCTTCTTACTTTGAATATAGATGCCTTAAGGCAGTCTTATGTTATGAAATTTCTGTCTGTCATATGTCCATTGTCCTTGACCTCAATTTCATGGTTCAGTGACTTGAAAAAAAAGTTAACATCTTTTGTAATGTTAATTTCTCTTTTATTATGAGTAATAGGATAACTGCATTTGATGTGTGCGTACCTTGCAAGATCATTATGCCTGTCAGACAGTTTTCACTTGACCTCAACCTGATCTCATGGATCAGTGAACAAGGTTAAGTTTTCATGGTCAAGTCCATATCTCAGATACTATAAGCAATAGGTTTACCATATTTGGTGTATGGAATGATTGTAAGGTGTACATGTCCAACTGGCAGGTGTCATCTGACCTTGACCTCATTTTCATGGTTCAGTGGTTAAAGTTACATTGTAAGTGTTTGTGTTTTGGTCTGTTTTTCTAAAACTGTATGTAATAGATTAGGTCAACTATATTTGGTGTATGGAAATATTCTGTCAGTGTGGCATGTTTTATTTGACCATGACCTAATTTATTACTGTTCATTGCTCAATTTTAAGTTTTCGTGTTTTGGTCTATTATTTTTAAACTAAAAGCAATAGGTCAATTTAATTTGCTGTATGGAATGATTATAAGGTGTACAAGTCTGTCTGGTATGTATCCTCTGAACTTGACCTCATTTTCATGGTTCATTGGTCAATGTTTTAACTTTTCCTGGTTAAGTTAATGTTTGTTCCTAAGTCACTGAGTGAGTATGCAACTATATTTTATCCTTGGAATGATTGTAAGGTGTACATGTCTGTATGGCCGGGTTCATCTGACCTTTACCTAATTTTCATGGTTCATTGGTCAATATGAATTTAAGGTTTGATCTGTTTCTTGTATATTATTAGCAATAGATGAACTATGTTTGATGTATAGAATGATTGTAAGGTGTACACGAGTTATTTGGATTGCCAGGGTCAATAAGTGTATTGATTGACGGAGAACTAAATGATTAGGCTCTTATGGGTAATGAGATGTGGGAAGTTAATTTTTTAGAATTTATTAATTTCCTGATTTTGACAAATGATTTATTCAAGATTTATGACAAGAATATCGAATACTAATGAAGCTTAGTCGGATTGAATTGAACAATTTCGATATTTATCTTAAATGTTTCTTTTTAGACAGTTTTAATGTAATAACAACAAAAAAATAGTATCCTGTTCCGTTTTGTCATCCTAATTTCCTTTATAAAGACAGTGAAATATCTAATATAAATCTATCATCTGCACAATTGATTTGACTGATCAGGGTCAAATTCCAGCAATGATTGACATGAGAAAATAAACGTAGAGGCTCTTACGGGGAACGTGATATCGGAAGAAAAATAAGTTTATTTTTTAAAACTGATTAATTTCCCGAGTTTTAAGTAAATTACAATTGATTTGTACATGACCAATATCTAGCATGTTGAAATAAACAATTTTGATGTTCATAGCTAATATATAAAAATAATGTGCCATATTTTTTATCCGTAATTTTACCTATTAAAACAGTGAAATATGTTACAGGATTATATAATCCATAAATCTTTAAAATGTACAGGCAAGATTACAAATTTATCAATCACAGCTACAGATTAATTAACGACCTTCTAGCAAGGTATTACACAGGTAATATCACTGCAGGGGTTAATTACAGTCGGGCAGGACATTTATAGGAGCAAAACTTAAATTGTACTGTATTTCTGGCTTGGATTATCTGACTTGCCCCCATTTTCTTGGATCATGTTAAGTTTATGTGATACATGTAGTAAAACTTCATACTTAGGACTATCAACATAAAATCAATGCTCAATAAAGCAGGCCAGACATTCCAGCGTGTGCACTCTTGTTATGTAATGAATTATAGACATTTCATACACTAACCATTTCATGCCTCATGGTATTTTTATATGTATGCAATTTTGTTATATTTATATTTCTTAAATAATATGAACAAATCAGTCCAAATAAGGATAAATCAGCATGTGCAATACTGATGACATCGCACTGTTGATTGACTTTCAATGTTGATATCAAAACTAACATTTGGGACAGTCATCAGAGATTTGCAATATTAAACAGATTTATTCATTTCTGAATTAACAGTGAACAAACCTCAGTCTTTGTTCCTGAGTTGATTTAATTCTGCCAAATTGACGTATCAGTTAGCATGACTCAATCACACATTAATCTGATGACAGATGTTCAGTAGTTGTCGTTTGTTGATGTGGTTCATATAATTGTTTCTTGTTTCTCGTTTTTGTCTCGCCTTGACGGAGTTAAAGAGCGAGACATAGGTAAGGTGTTTCCGGCGTCGTTGGCGGTGGCGGTGGCGTCAACAATGTATTAGTTTGTGATTAGGTCTAGTTAATGGTGAACCACTAGTGGTAGGTCAATGATATTTGGTATGCAGTTGTATTAGCATTGGCACATCTCATTACCATGGAGATTATTTGTCCCCGCCCCCTCAGTCAAGGTCTATTGACTTTGAAACTTTGCTTAGTTTACATGTATTAGTTTGTGATTAGGTCAGTTTATGGGAAACACTAGTGGTAGGTCAATGATATTTGGTATGCAGTTGTATTAGCATTGGCACATCTCATTACCATGGAGATTATTTGGTACCATCCCCTCAGTCAAGGTCTAATGACTTTGAAACTTTGCTTACTTAGGTCAGTTTATGGGGAACCACTAGTGGTAGGTCAATGATATTTGGTATGCAGTTGTATAAGCATTGGCATATCTCATTTCCATGGAGATTATTTGGACCCACCCCCTCATTCATGGTCTATTGACTTTGAAACTTTTCCTTAGTTTTCATGTATTAGTTTGTGATTAGGTCAGTTTAAGGGGAACTGTTAGTGGTAGGTCAATGATAATTGGTATGCAGTTGTATAAGCATTAGCACATCTCATTTACATGGAGAATATTTGGTCCTTATCCCTCAGTCATGGTCTATTGACTTTGAAACTTTTGCTTAGTTTACATGTTTTAGTTTGTGATTAGGTCAGTTTAAGATGAACCACTAATGTTAAGTGAATGATATTCGGTATGCAAATGTAATGGCATTTACAAGTTTCATTTCCATGGAGATTATATAACCCCATCCCCTAATTATGGTTCATTGACTTTGAAACTTTTACATAGTTTACAAGTTAATGTTTGTGTTTAGCATGTGTTTAGGTTTGTTTAAAGGGAACGACTTATGAAAAGTCAATGGTATTTAGTTTGCAGTTGTATTAGCATTGGCACATCTCATTCCATGGAGATTGTTTAGCCCTGTACCTTCAGTCATTGTTCATTTACTTTGAATATTTGCATAACTTACATGTTAAAGTATTGCTATTTTAATTTCAACATTTGCATTATCAAAATAACAAATAGGCGAGACATATCTCTGTGTTAACAGTTTATTGTTAAAGTATTGCTATTTTAATTTCAACATTTGCATTATCAAAATAACAAATAGGCGAGACATATCTCTGTGTTAACAGTTTATTTACATAGATTAGACCGTTGGTTTTCCCGTTTGAATGGTTTTACACTAGTAATTTTGGGGCCCTTTATAGCTTGCTGTTCGGTGTGAGCCAAGGCTCCGTGTTGAAGACCGTACTTTGACCTATAATTGTTTACTTTTAAAAATTATGACTTGAATGGAGAGTTGTCTCATTGGCACTCATACCACATCTTCTAATATCTAACACAAAGGATGATAACAGTGTCCCTGCGCCAATAACCAAATGCAAATGCTTGATTTGACAGAATGTATTTATCGAAGAATTCTTAATGTCTTAAGTAGTGGTCAATGTGAAATACCACAAAAACATTATGTCACCTCCAGTTTCATGTTAAAAAGGGTGAAAAAAAATATTCATTTGAAATATGACAGTTGCTGAAAATTAACCATGCATTTATTTTGTTGCAGAAATAGAAAAAAAAACTTGAGTCATCAACATATTCATAGATATAAGAAGATGTGGTATATATGAGTGCCAATGAGACAACTCTCCATCCAAGTCAAAATTTATAAAAGTAAACCATTATAGGTCAAAGTACGGTCTTCAACACGGAGCCTTGGCTCACACCGAACAGCAAGCTATGTATATATATCTTGGGTGTTTCAAATTACCATTCTTTTTTTTATTTTGTGTTCCAATAATAATATATATTATTTTGAAAACTTGAGGTGACCTGGTTACTAAAGCTTGTAAATGGGGAAAAATGGGGAAAAGTTGCTTGGTTTACTTCCGGTGATGGTTCTTATCTTTTATGCAATGAAATGTTGTTTGAAATTTTTTCTATAGAACTGGACAGGATAAAACTTTATTCATGCCAAGTATTTCTTTATTTGGAAAAAGATAAATACTGCAGATTTTTTTGAAAAATGACAATTTAACAAAGACTAATAGGGGAAAAACGAAGTGGTAAATACATGTACATCTCAATAACATGTTAAATAAACAGTTAATGACCTTTCAAAACATAGGTTGTAATACAACTAAAATCTAATCATGCAAACCTTATCTTAATTATCGTTCTTAATTTAATAAAAAACAAAGTTTTTCACACAGTAATGACTTGATCAAAACTTTATGATACTTCATCAGAAGCTTTTTTATTATCAAAAGAACAAAAAAAAGTATCCAGAGTAACATTTTGAAAAATATCTGTTTCATTTTCTATATTTTTCTGATAAAATGAACTGTGTTGATTTTTTGCAGTCAACATGTACATGATGTAGATAGAATCTTCGGTTAAGTTTTTTAAACATTGATAAGCAGTGGCGGATCCAGAAATTGCAGGAAATACACAGGGTTCTGTAGATCCCATTAAATAATTTCATGAAGGATTTCTTCTATGGACTATATGATGGTTCGAGGACACAGTAATATCGTACTTAGATTTTCGTTGTCTACAAATATTATCCCTAGTGTGGACAGTGCATAACTTGCAAATTTTTTCATACACTTTTCAAACTGAATTTGAGATCCCCTTAACATAGAATTGTCAATATTTTGAGTTAGAGCTAATAGACTTTTCTATAATTTTGATATTATTTGTCCTAATAGTAGTACACAACACTGTTAAAAAATCTTTTTAAGATAGAGCAGGTGCGATTTTTATACGACCGCAAACAAAATTTTGGGATCGTATAATGGTATGATGTCGTCGTCGTCGTCTGCGTCGTCGTCCGAATACACATTGGTTTCCGGACAATAACTTTAGTTTAAGGTAATGGATCTCTTTGAAATTTTTTAAGAAGGTTGAATACCACAAAAGGAAAGTTGGGATTGATTTTGGGGATGATGGTCTCAACCGTTTAGGAATTAGGGGCCCAAAAGGGGCCCAAAACAAACATTTTTCTAGTTTCAGGATAATAACTTGTGTATAAGTATTTCGATTGCTCTGAAATTGTACAACAATGTTTAATACCACAAGTAGAAGGTTGGGATTCATATTAGGGGTTATGGAGCAAACAGTTTAGGAATTAAAGAACCTTAGTGAGCACGCTCACATACCCCACGTCACCACATTGTCATTGGAGAAATAAAAAATAAGTATGGGGAAAAAAAATTGTATAAGAAAAAAAAATTGAATCATAATTTCCTGTCAATATGCACATCTACATAGTATGTCCTTATTATCTACAAAGTTTCATGAAATTCTGTTGTGTGGTTTCAGAGGAGTTGCGATGACAAACTGTTGCAGAAGTACATTGAAGGAAATAAGTTCAAAGGGGCGTAACTCCTAGAAAAAAAATTGAATCGTAATTTCCTGTCGATATGCACATCTACTTAGTATGTCCTTATTATCTACAAAGTTTCATGAAATTCTGTTGTGTGGTTTCAGAAGAGTTGCGATGACAAACTTGCAGCAGTACATTGAAGCAAATAAGTTCAAAGAGGCGTAACTCCTAGAAAAAAAATTGAATTGTAATTTCCTGCACAACTACATAGTATGTCCTTATTATCTAAAAAGGTTTCATGAAATTCTGTTGTGTGGTTTGAGAGGAGTTGCAATGACAAACTTGCAGTAGTACATTAAAGCAAATAAGTTCAAAGGGGCGTAACTCCTAGAAAAAAATTGAATCGAAATTTCCTGTCGATATGCACAACCTCATAGTATGTCCTTATTATCTAAAAAGGTTTAATGAAATTCTGTTGTGTGGTTTGAGAGGAGTTGCAATGACAAGAAACAGGACTGACGGACAGTATGGACGGACGGGTCAAAAACATTATACCCTGCGCAACTTCGTTGCGTGGGGTATAATTAAGGGCCTTAAAGGGGCCAAAAACAACAATTTTTGTAGTTTCCGGACAATAACTTGTGTGTAAGTGTATGGATCTCTCTGATATTGTACCATAAGGTTTCATATCACAAATGGAAGGCTGGGATTGAGTTTGGGGGTAATTGCCTCAAACATGTAGGAATTAGGGGCCAAAAAGGGCCAAAAACATGCAGTATTCTAGTTTCCAAACAATAACTTGTGTTAGATGTGTATAGATCTCTCTGAAATTGTACTACAAGGTTCCATACTACAAAGGAAAGAATTGGATCGAGTCTTGGGGTAATTGCAAATGTGTATAGATCTCTCTGAAATTGTACTACAAGGTTCCATACTACAAAGGAAAGAATTGGATCGAGTCTTGGGGTAATTGCTCCAAGGGGGGATTCCAAAAGTCGCGGGGGGTGGGTGGGGTTTCCAATTTTTTTAAGGAATTCATATTTTTATCTAAAATTTTCAAATTTCAAATTTTGTAAAAGTTTCAAGAAGTAATCTTCAATTGCACAGTATTGCGCAATAGATTTGTAAGATCTTTTACCACATTTATTTTGTGTCAGAAACCTACATTACATTGTATGTCAAAAATTTGATCACAATCAAAATTCAGATAGTATCAAGCTTGAATATTATATCCAAATTTGCCCCAACTGTTCAGGGTTCAACCTCTGCGGTCGTATCAGGCTGCGCTGTGCTCAGCGAAGCATTTTATTTTAATTTGAATTTATTTTCTATAAGAAATGCACTTCGAAATAACTGTGTTCTAGGGCCAATATGTATAAGGTATAAGTTATACTGTGTTCTGACAAATGTAAAGTGCAAAGAAACCGGACTTAGTTTTTAAAATTAGTGAAAGTGTTTATAATTTTTTGCTTAAATATATTTAACTCCTTAACTGATTCATGAGTGATTTTCAAAGATTTGCATCATTTATGAACTAGCTATATTATCATGATAATACTGAATTTACTATTGAAAACTATATTTTGTAAAGATCAAAAATTTAAAACAGTCATATCAGGACTGTTTTCACCATCATTGGTTTTTGTCCATAGGTTCATACAATATACCATTGGAGGCTCTGTTTTTGTTTGATGTTTTTCTTTGTATGGATCTGATGGGTTAAGCCTTTTCCAACTGATTTTCATAGTTTGTTCTTATGTTGTGCTATACCACTGTCCCAGGTTAGGGTAGGGTTGAGGGCTCACAAACATGTTTAACACCGCCACATTCTTTATGTGCCTGTCCCAAGTCAGGAGACATCTGTCATATTTGGATTTTTTTTTTGTATAATGTTTTGTTATAAATTAGGCTGTTTCTCAGTTGAATTGCTTCATACTTTTCATGTCAGGGCCTTTTAAAGCCAACTATACTGTTTGGGTTTTTCTCATTGTTGAAGGCTGTACGGTTGCCTATAATTGCTTACTTCCACTTTATTTCAACTTTGGTGGATAGTTGTCTTATTGGCAATCATACTGCATCTCCTTTTTTAAAAATTTTCATTAATATTAAGACAATCACATCTTCTGTGTCTTTTATTTGTTTTCACTGTTTTTTGTAATCTGATAATATACATGTCTTTGAGTCTTTGATATATTTTAATGTCAGTCTTTGTTAGTCTCCGTTAAACTAATTTAGCCTGACAATTAAACTTGTAACCTACATGACCTATATAGATATTTGTATATTGTTGAGAGGCAAATTTTTATCTGTGATGATTTTTTTTTTTTTTTTTTTTTGCACTTGGGTAACTGTCTCATTAAAATATTTCATATAATCATACACTTAATAAAATCATAAAAGTTTACAATATACATGTACTCATCTGTATTAGTTTTGTAAAAATAAAACTTCATTTAATACGATTTATTCTGTAAAGAATCCACATTTAATGTATTAATAATCACATAAACGCCTGAAATGAAAGACAACTCTTACTGGATCATGTTCAAGATCTTCCCACATGTACAATGTGTTTTTGAAATAAATTGAATTTGAGTGCATATACATGTACATATTGTATTTCTTAGTATTGTTGAAATACTGTAATTGAGTTCAAAGCTGAAATGACCAGTTTCCTTTGTACTGGATTATAACTTATTTTAGATGGGTATTCCAGTGATGTTAGTCCTTTTGTAGTAACTTGTGTATACTTCTTTCCATCAGATGACACATGTTGTACTGATCTATCCTCACATAACACATACACACTGCCATCTTGTAGAATGGTCATATCACAGGGCTGTGATGGTAACTTTACTTTGGAAATCTTGTTGTTAGAGTGACTGTAATGGTACAGGTAATAATTACCTTCTGTGTAAAATATACCATCATCAGAACCACACAGTCTGTTAGGAAGATAATAACCAGTATCAATGGTCTTCTCCACCTTCTCTGTCTGAGGATCTATGATCAACAATATTCCCCAACAGCCTACTACTAACTTGCTGTTTGTAGTTGTGATGCCAAAGCAGCATGGTATAGATAATTGTATTGATTTCACTTTCTGTTTATTGTGTATGTTCCATATGTCTATACTGTTACAGGCAGGCAGTGTAACAGCTACTGTAGAGTTGTTGACTACAGTAATATCCCATGGCTGACCCTGTAGTGGTATTGTATCAACATGTGAACCATCTGTATTATAAATATCTATTGATAAATTATCCCAATGTATATAGGCCACTTGTCCAGCATCTGTTTTCACAGCTTTGTTACCAATGCAAAACCTCTTTGTACAGTGTACATGTTGTACAGTGAATTGGAGATGTTGGTAGAAGATATCTTGTCCTAGTTTGTAGGATTTTCTTTCTTGTCCTTTAAAAAAAATGAATGAAAATGTGTTCAGTATACAATATTAAAATCATACAGTAATTAAATCAGGTATTTTTATACAAGTCAAAACCTTTTCTATCACAGGGTACATGTCATCATTAAAGGGAATAAATAAGAAGGAACCTATATATCTATAATCTTTATTTTTGTAAATAATGATTTGATAGGGGTGGTAGAAGACTGTTATTAACAATCATCAAGAATCAACAATAATAATTATAGTAATGTATTTGTAATTATAGTTTTGGTGTGTCTTTTAAGTAACTGGCAATATAATAATTTTATTGTATTGTATATAATTGACCAACATTTGTAGAATTTTCTTTCTTGTCCTATATACATGGAATGAATTAATTTGTTTGAACTCATGACAATAGATTTTTAATCAATATATTTACGGCTTTTTTTGGTTTTAAGTGAATTTAATTGTTCATTTTTAAAAAGGTGATTAAAGAATGTAATGGATGTATTGAAGAGCTATGTTGTTTATGCAATGTTACTACATGTAAAACAAAAATAAAACTGACCATTGATTGATTATGAGTAGTCAAGATAGAATGTAAATGTATCAAGTATGAATAGTCTTTATTTAAAAATAAAAATAAAATGACTTAATATTGATATTTTAATCACTGATTTATAAATCATACTAGTTACTTTTTAAACACTGAGCCCTTGAAAAAAGGCTTTTTACATTTTGGAATCTCTTTTTATTAAACATATTGGTATTTGATAACCATTATAACATCTAGAAACAACATGTGTGACAACACTTACTTTTACTTTGAATATTAGGATTTTGTCTTATACATGTACCAGTGACTCCTTTTTCAGCATAGTAGACAAGTTTCTGAAATAAAAGGACAAACAAATTTGGTTGAAAAGCTGCTATTATTATGAATAAGATATTGTTATGTCTTTTAATCACCATCAACATAGAACATAGTAGTGAATTGACTTGACATAATAGGGGAAAATGTGAAGCTCTGCTGAGAATTCCCCCATTTCGTCCTGAATTGTTATATCCTTATTATGCCTATAATGACAAGTCATTACACTGTAATTGTCATTATACTGCGATTTTTAACAATTTCAATGAAGACAGAAACATGTCTGGTAACTGCTTGAGTCCGTCTGTCAGTCCTTCCAAAAGAAAACTTTCAAAGTTTTCTTGGCTTCTAGGAAAGGAAATGATTTAAAATCTGGTCTCCAGCTTTATAATGTTGAGTCGTTGTGAGTAAGCAATTTTGACATTGCTGTCCATCTACGTCCTGTTTGCCTATAGTTTGAAATTTTACAACATTCATTGTACAAGGAAAATATTTGTCAAAGGTTTCTTGGCTGATTGTTAAGTTTTCATGGTTAAGTTTGTTTCTTAGATACTATAAGCAATAGGTCAACTATATTTAATGCATAAATTGATTGTAAGGTGTACATGTCTGTTTGGCATGGTTCATCTGACCTTGACCTCATTTTCATGGTTCATTGGTCAATGTTAAGTTTTCTTGGTTAAGACTGTTTCTTAGAAACTATAAGCAATATGTCAACTATGTTAGGTTTATTGAATCATTGTAAGGTGTACATGTATTTCTTGTTTGGTTTATATGACCTTGACCTCATTTACTTGGATCATGTTAAGTTTATGTGATAGTTGTAGTAAAGCTTTATATTTAGGACTATCAACATAATATCAATGGTTAGTAAAGAAGGCGAGACATTTTAGCTTGTGCACTCTTGTACTATAGTTACTGTGGATTCATTATTATTCGTTGGACACCAATTTTCGTCTATTTCGTGGGTACAGGTGAACCACGAATTCAAATGTTCAATGAATTACAAATTTTCTATAGGCTTTGTATGCAGAGATTGGCAAAACCACGAAATCAAATATCCAAGAAAATGCAAGTTTTCCTCAATCCACGAAAATTTATACCCACGAAAATATATAAACCCACAGTAGTAAAGCAGGCCAGACATTTCAGCATGTCCACTCTTGTTATCATTGTTATACTTTACATATATTAATCTTACCTGTATTGCATCATTCATCACAGGTATTCCCTGCACAGCTGTATTTATTGTCTGGATAGATGAGTTCATTTCCTGTAGGGTCGTGTTTCCTCCTTGAACTGATCTCTCTAGGCCTTGTAGGGTCGTGTTTCCTCCTTGTACTGATCTTTCTAGGCCATGAAGATTCCACCCTATTCCTTGTAAAGATGTATTTATCCCATGTACACTTGTGCTTATCCCTTGTACAGAAGTATTCATCTCTTGAAGTGAATCGCCAATCTGAAAGTTTTTAAAGGAAATATTGACAGTGAAATTGTAGAGCCGCTGAAAACCTTTGGGTATCCATTCATATTAAATAATTTTGTGGTGGTACAGCATGTTTTTGTTTTCTCAGGACAGACTTAGATAATTTGAAATCAATTTATTAAAAGAAACACAATGCTGTCCCACATCCCCATAACTAAAGATGAATGTGTTTAATCCTTACGTTTAAGGCAAACATTATTCTGCGAGCAGCAGAAGTTAGATGCACATTGAATTCCTTAAGCTTTCCATTGTGTGTTATGGTTATAGGAAAGCTCTCACTCTCAGTATATTATCATGATTATAGGACCAACAATCCTGGTTAATATCTTGAGCTTCTATTAGCATGATAAGTGAAGTTGTAGATAAATGCCAATAAAGAGACCAAATATCCATTTACTGGACCATCAGAAGCAGTGTCAGTTTTTACAATTGATATTTTATTGAAATTCAACTAATGCATAATTTAAGCTACCTCTTCAAATCTTTTGTTGGCATCTAAAAGATGTATGTAGTATTGTTTACAAAGTTGTTCATCAAGAGGTCTGTTCTTCATATCTTCAAGGTCACTCTGTCTGGTGGGGTCAAGCTGAAGGACATGATATGTAAGATCTGGCCACAGTGAATTGTACTTTGGCTCCGTTATGCCACAATTTGTGTTATGGCTAAGATAATCATTCTTGTATTGCCTGAGAGACCTGACTGCCTGCTCTTCAGCTGGTCCTAGGGTGAAGCAGTTGACAAGGATAAGTCCCATCAAGGTGATATCAAGTTCATCAAGATGAACAGGTTTAGCTGTATATTTACAGTGACAGTGGTGATTACCTGGTCCAGGATTTTCTGTATACAACAGTTTCCATTGGTAGTTGTACAGTGGAAGTTGTTGTCTGGCAATACAGTTTGGGCTATCAACACAGCAATACCATGTATATCTGTGATTTAAATGGAATAAGGTGTGAACTACTGGTTGGTTGTTTAAGAAATCTTGCAGACAACTAAATCCAGCTTTTCTATAGTTGTTCTCTAGTTGACGTCTAAACACAGGAGTAACAACTTCTAGAAACACAGACCCAATGACAAAGAATCGTCTACGATCTTCTCTGTCCATGATTTCTAAAAAAGTAATATATGCATTATAATAAACTTTGTAAATACTAAAACAGATCATCAGTGATCAAAGTAGAATTTTATGTTAATATACAAATGAAATGTAGGCTGTTTTATCCATACAAGTAGATGTTTTATATGTCAATCAGGACAGGCAAAATAATCATTTATTATCAAATAATCATGCATCTTAAAAAATCTATTGACTTGATCAAACTATATCAAGATATGTTATTGATTTTATTGATCATTTTTTGATACCCATATTTAAGTATTTTAATTGAGTCACGAGTTGGCAAAATCATCTTGACTCGACACAGAAATACTATTATCGATTTTTTTTAGTCTATTTATATCATTGTGTTAATTTAAAAAAAAAATTAAATGACGATTATACCCCTGTTTCCAAAGGTGGAAGGTATCCTGGTTTTTATCTGTCTGTCCTTCAGTCTGTCCATCTATCTATCCCTTAATAATTTGGTAGCATTTTTCTCAAGAACCTCCATTTACAGCTTTTTTGCTATCAAGCCTCATGTACATGTGAACGTGCTATACTATTTGATGCATTTTTAGATACATTGCTCATCAACTTTCTGTTTACTGAATAATGTATTCTTTCACATAATGACCATGTATGAAATTTTCAAAGCATTTTTCTTGTAACTTTTAATCAGGGCTTCCTGAAACTTGGTAGAATCATGTATGCCTTTTGCTATGACATTACTCTTCAACTTTCAGTTTACCAAATACCTATCTAGGTTTAGCTAGGGTATATTTAGATACTTTAGCAATGACTGTAACAATTAGTAAAAGAGAAAATCATGTGATAATTTTAACGGGGAAAAAAAGGAAGGAATGGGGTGGAGGGTTTGTAAGGTCATAGCTGATATCATTCGTATTTTTGTTGGCCATATGTAAATGTTACATTTACTTTTAAAATAATCTTGAGTAAAACAATGTACTTTCACTTCACTTCTAACACAATGTGTCTTTCAATTTACAGATCTCTGCATTTAAAATAAAAGAAAAAGAATAAATTATTCAAATTACCACATATATATTATTGGTGATGTGTTTATCACTGGAAATTATTGCAGTTTCTGTACATGTTATTCCACCATGAAGATATGTGTGGGAATCCCCTTTGCTATCTTTATCTAACCTGTTAAATGGGAGACAACTCAATGTTAAATCAGGAAAAAACTAAAAAAAAAGATACAAGTTTGTTTTTTTTAAATTATCAATCTTTAAATTATTAGAAAATTTTCAATGATGTAAATGAAGTGTTTCCCTATAGTATCTAGTTTTCCAGATTAAGTAGTTGATAAAATAAAATACAAAGAAAATATGAGAGAGCTTATGTGTTTGATAACAACACCACCACCCCTTATCAAGACGCACACAAACCATCTAAAAAAAAACAAAACCAAAGGCAAATACTGGTATTATAAAAACATTATAGGAAGAAAATGAAATAGACTATTTATATAGGAGTTATATAGAATATCATGTGACCATCATGAGGGAGACTGAAAGAACAGGGTGGATCGAGGGTTTGTATGGTCATAGCTATAGGTGGTAGACTTTTTTTGGCGAAAAGAAAAACAAACATACATACATGAGAGTTTGATAATGGTTACTATGTTATTTATCTGTATTTTTTGTGTATTCCAGATGTAAGTCATGTAAATTAACAAAAAGAATTCAGGTCTAAGCACATAAATGTTATGGAAGAAACAGAGTTAGAAAAATACCAAAAGGAAGTATGGATGAGGAGCCAGATTGAAAGCCATAATATTCAGAGAGAGGCAGGTATACAAGAATTCAGTAGTCTTTAAGTTTTTTATTTGAGTGACCCAGCCTTCATTTCTGCTTGACCATCCATATTTTTGAAGTTTTCTTAGCAAATCATGGACTTTTTCTTGTGGGTACCCATTTTGTATATCCTCTTTAACCCCTCACTACATGCTAATTAACCGTTTTCATAATCTTTGCAACCATATAAACAAAGTTGGGAAGTAAATACGACCCCAGTATTTACTAGTGGTATTTGGTGGTATTAATTACCCCTGTCAATACTCCTCAAGAGATCAGTACTGGTTGATTGAAATTTTCATTGTTCTTTTAATAGGCTAAACTATATTAATTCTAGCTAAACGTTAGTAGATGAGGAACATTTTGTAGCTTCATCCCTTTTGCATAATGTTTTATTAACTATTCTAATATGACGTGCTTCTTTCGCTTGTTTTACCCATAGCTTTCAGTTTTATTACAAGCTTATAACAAAGAACATGTAACATATTAGGGCTATTTTATTGCAAGTTCCTATCATGAAACAAAAGCTCTTACTATTCTATTTCTTTTTCAGCTACCAGTTCTACAAATGTTAATAAAGATGACTCAGTGAAACTGATCAATTTGTAAGTTTCCATGTTTCTTATGACATATTTGTTGCATTATTTGTAAATCTATACAAAGCAATGTTTGTTCTTCAAATGATAAAAATATCATATAAATAATTTGACTAACTAGGTTACTATTGACTCTATATTTGTAAAGAGAGATGTAGATACAAAATGTATTATTCTTAGTAATAATAATTAATTCCGAAAATGACTACTGCTTCATTGGCGACTATAATTCTACTCTTCCCATTTAGAATGTAAGGAATACATACCATTGCTTTACTTCTTCCGAAATGCCTCTCTCAGAGTTGAGAACACTGTATAGCAGAATTCTGATATTCAAGGAATTATTTTATATGTGCACATAAATAATTTTCAAATTCAAAAGTGCAAGATCTCCTGTTTTAAGCTATTCATATAGTCACAAACCTTGTTGAAAGTCATCTTATTCCCCACTTCTACTTTTGAAATAAAAAATCACTTCACTCACATTAAACTTATATTTTTAACTCGCATGCACAACAAGCAAGACTTTGGATAATGTGATAGATCAACCCTGCTAGGTATTGCATTGTTTCTAATTAGAGAAGCTGAGGTTGTATTGGGAATTTTCATGTTAAGAATGTTTTTTTTTTGTCATTGAAAATATGAATTTTGTGAAACTGTTATAATTATGTTTCTACACATTACAATTGCTTAAAGATACACATTGTACTAAATTTGTACAATTTAACAGATTGACAGAGTTAGGTGAAGATTTAAGAAAACAACATTTTGATAAAGACAGAAAAGAAGTCATAATTAAGAGGTATGTCTATATATAGAACACTGCATTCCAGTACAGTAGATATTCTTTTGACTATATCAAAGAAAAATAGCATCATCTTGTTTATGTAACTGAAGTTTGCTAACCGTATGCTGAAATCTGTCCAGAGTCTTATAGTCTTCACAAAATATGTTGTAGATACTATTCCTTATAAACACTTTCGTCCTCCTTCCTCAAAACAACAGGGGTAGAAATAAGATGTATCCAATTTGCCATAATCTTTCTTAAAGTAGCTGTCCTGGCCATCATGTTTTACCTTGGTTAAGCTTGCCCTTTATGAAATCTTTTTTCTAGAGGTCAGCAGGAGACATTGTATTTCATTTCCTTATTTAACAGTATTTTTTGTTGTTTCTCATGTCAAGAAGAATGTATTTGGAATGTTCCCATGGGTCAACCCTGCCCCAGTTAATATTATTAAAATGGTTGGGATCCCAACCCCTTAACCTGAAATTTTCTTGTATTTCATGTCAAGAAGAATTGGAATATTTATGGTTGGCATTTAGAATTCTTTCCTGTCCCTTCCTTTTAAAGAAATGGTTTTAAATTAGTTCAAATGATGATATCTGTGAGATTGACAACAATTTCTCTAGACTGGGCAGTTTAGAACTGGACATATCATATAAAACTTTTAAGATAAAGATTGTAAGTTAAACTCTTGATGTCTTCTAGGTTTTTTTAGTGTCATTTGATTGCTGTCTCATTTATACATGTTCACTTCATTTACTATGCTTCTACTTACTTGGCAATATCGGAAAGAATATGGGACTGTTTGAAAAATTTGAGAAAAATAATTGCCTTTTGCATATCTCTACTTTGTGGACAATATATGGGGGAGTATGGGAAGATGGACAAGACATGTTTATGGAATTTCAAAGGACAGCAGAGCATGATATTGATAGAGATATTAAGTGTTTTAACCAATTATTTATAACAAAAACTAATTACTAGTCATCAATAGATTATAATAGCTTAACAGATGATTAATGGTAACGGTAATTAAAAGATTTAAAAAACTAAAATATTACACACATTTTCCATAGATAAATTTTCTTTTTCTGCTACCAAGATCTTGATTGATTGTCAATAAAAATGTACGTCTCTCCTAAAAGTAACAACTCACAAGATATGGTCAGTTATGGGATTGGCAAATAGACTATTGTACCTGATTTTACATTGCACTATAGTGGAAATATCTGTTAATCTAATTTCTAAAAAAAAATAGTTTGATATATGTGTAGTACATAGTATTTACAAAGTTTGAAATGTTTTTAATAGGATACAGCTTGGGAATTTTTTGGTCAGAGAAATATTTGAAGAAGATAATATTGATGATGAAAATAAAGAGAAGTTAAAGTAAGTATTAAATATGAGGTTAGAGTCTTCTGCAGGAGTTCTTAACATTGGATTTTGGGTACAGAAGTGCGTTGGAATTTAAAAAATACCCCCATTCAAGGCATTCATATATTGAAGTTTTATGAAATCACGACCCAAAATTATATTTCATACATAATCATAAAAGATATTTAAAAGATTTAACTCATTTCAAAGCTGAAACATTTCTTTTCTCTATCTATAGAATATAGATACAGTTTGTATTGGTAAAATCAGTCAGGAGAATTACTGAAATAAGATATTCAATATTTCTTATCCAAGTTGCTAATTGTATTAGTGAAATTGAAAATTGGACCTTTTGCTTCTTTCAAATAGCAAGGTTTATGGCTTTGATGCAACCATTCATCTGAAAATTCTGAATTTGTTAAAAAAAAATATGCTTAAATGAAGGCTTTACATGATGATCTAATACTTTAACAGATTTTTCCTGTAAAATTCAAGGTTTCAGCTTTTAGATTATGTATTAAAATTTTACTGTTTGCATCCATATAGTGCTGATAATTGATAAAATGATACTTAAAGAAGAGAGTTTTTTGAAGAAAATAGAGGTATGATCATTGAACAAGTTATTTAATGTCATTATCCTAGATTCAGTATAGGGTGATCACATGACATGACTGGTCATCCTAAAAACATAGATGTTGGTTCTGATAATTTCAGCATCATACCTAGTCCCAGTATTATATATATAAAGTTCTCTACCAACTAGGACGAAAATAGCACTTTCACTTAGTTTCAGGTCAATAGATAGTAAAAATTTCTTTTCATCCAGTAAATTGACCATACACAAGCTATATAACTGTGTCTCAGAATTTTGATATATGCCTCCAGTTAGAATATATACTGATTTAACTGCTAGGTTCCAAACCTCATTTCTCCTTTCATCTTTATAGGCCTATCAATTTCTAACAATTAGGACACGGTTTTGAGTAGAAACTCTCTTAAACCACATATTCCAAAACAAAAATAAAGGGGGTAAAATTAAAGTTTCTATTTTCAATTATTGATCAGAATGAAAATTGTTGTGAAAAATCACCTCTTAACTGAATATCCCCCTTTTGACCTCTATAAATGCAACACAAATATAAAAATTTCACTGGGAACTCCCCTTGTTAAGCCATAAATCTAAATTAATTTATCTAACCATAATGTATAACGCGCCTACCTTTGTTGTCGGAATCATTCATAGCAGGCCTCTCTGTTTTATGTTAAAGCAAGAAAAAAGGTATGTTGTTCCATTTATTTTTTTAATCTAAAAAAAAAAAAATTTAAAAAAGATCCTCTCATGTTTCCTATAAAATCCTTATAAAATGTGTTAATGTTTCACAATATGTTGCTAAAAAATAAACTCTGTACCCTAGCATTGGTATCTTATTTTGAAACATGTTATGAAATTAAATACATTTTGGTATAGTTTGAAAAATTCTGTTACCATAAAATATTTCTTTTTACTCTTCAAATTGTATTTTTATAATAGATTTCAAAATCACTTTTTATGTAGCCCTAAAATATTTTTTACATTTGCAGTTTCAACTACAGATACATCTTTATACAAAATATTGATATCAATGTTGAAATCTTCTTAAACTTCTTGTATATTTTCTGCTAGGACAGGAACTTGTTGTGTGTCTTGTTCATGCTCTTAATGAGTTAATGTTATAGGTACTACTTATGATAGACAATGATATCTTCTATATTGTTGCATTACTATCAGTACATGTCAGTTTGAAGATCATTTTAACATGCTGCCCTCTTTGTCATGATCCCATAGATGCCAACTATTACGATTTTCCTGTAATTGTTACGATTTTTGGACCCAAATTACGGTGTTACGATGAACAGTCTATTTGCTACGGATTTACGTTCATTACCTGTCCAGAACAGTTCTCCGTTTATAAATCATTTTTGACAATTGAGACACCTTAAAAGGTTGACTGGGGAATAAAAATATGGTCACCACTGGTCTTCCTCCGACCGGCAGTAGAACCCTCGCCGAAGTGGGGCGTCCGTTTAGCTGTGTGGGATGTATCAAGTATGCAGCCACGTCCAGACAGAATGAAGAGATTAAATCCGATGCCTCATGTAGAGAGAGTGCAATGCTCTTTGAACGTTAAGAACCCTTGCAACAACTCTTTGAGGGGTCTGTAGGTGGCCTTTTGCAATGCTAAATTTCTGTCCCTATTCAATATACCCTCATTTTCTCGCGGTAGTCCGTTTTGAACAAGCATGAAATATTTGCCATTGGACATTAAGCAACCAACAATCAATCGGGACTACCCGTTAAAAACTATTCTCTAGTTTTGAATAATTAATGAAGAAACAAGTCTTTGTTTTTAATTTTACAATGTCTGATGTTACAATTTAAATTTCTGAAACAAAAAAGAAAACTAGAAAGTAGGACCATTATGCCTTTTGTATATATTATGAAAGATATTTCCATTTAACGCGATGGTCATTTGCTAATCAACTTTGAATCGTAGTTTTGACAAATAAAGGAAATCATTTTGTCACTGAATGCCACCCAAAAGGGTGACTAAGGAATACAAATATGGTCACTACAAGTTTTCTTCCATTAGGCTGTAATACTCTTGCCACATTGGGTGTCCGTTTGGCTGTGGTGGATGCACAAGTAAGCAGCCACGTCCGGTCGGAATGGGGACGTTAATTCATATGCCTCTTGAAAAAAGAGTGCTACATACTCTACGTTAAGAACCGTTGAAACAACTTTTTGATAGGACCGTAGGTGGCCTGTTGCAATGCTAAATGTGTCCCATATCCCATATCCGTTTATTTTCCAGTGGCAGTGTAAATTTTCCCGATCCTCATCCGGACAACCTCTATTAAAGGACCTACATTTTGAATTTATTGTTGATTTGTTTTCTTCCTGAATATACATGAAATATTTGCCACTGGACGTTATGCGATCAATAATCAATCATATCACTGTGTGCCAAGTTGTTCATATGATTTTTATAAAATTTTATGTTAATATTACAGAAAATAGACACATATTATGGAAATGTGAATGCCTTTTTACTGATTGCACTCAAAGGGGGTTGGCATCTATGTGATCCAGCAACTTTGAAAAAATAAACATTGTAGCTGTCAATCAGGTTGTCTTTTTTTTTAATTTTCTACCAACAGACCAGACATATCTCTGTGTCAACAGTTTGTTACATGACACCGTCCCTCTGCCTTCAGATTTTAGCTAGGACATTTGTTATGTTTATATATAATTATTTATTGGCAGATACATTGCTGAGTTGTTAGAGAAGCAGTGTCGACTTGTCACAGAAATAATGAAAGCCTTAAAGGTACGAAGTATTGGAGAATTACATTTGAATTTTAGATGACATAGTTAGAATAGAAAGTCTTATCTAAATAAAAATAAAAGGTTCTAGGCCTCTTACTGTTTATGTAAATCTTAAAAAAGGAGATGAACCAAAACAGAATAATGTTCTCAACTGATTTCAATAAAGATCTCTTTCATTTATAGTTATTAAAGGTAGACAACTCACTTTTTCTGAAATTAACAAGTTATTATGAATATTATTGATGCATTGAGTTAACTATTCTAACAGGTTTAACAGTCTTCATGATAAACATTTGAATCTACAGGTTGGAAGCTGAATTTCATGAAAATTTTAGTTAGATTCTATTAGCCTGAAATGACGATTTTTACAGGCCCAGCAGCAGTATTAATTATGTATTGCTCAATCATGCTATACTTTGTCTAGTTTTAATGCATAATATTAGTGATATTTTAATTTTCAATTAATTGTAGGCTATGTATATACTTCTTTTTTGTCAGTCAAAATGACAATCATAATTTCATATATGTAGAAAGAAATGAAATATAATAACCAAGATGAATATTTCTTTTCTAGAGAACAACTGAACTAAGAAGTAAACTTGATACTCTGAAGAAAGACAATTTTGGTAATTAATTACTTTATGTATAAGTCGATAAAAGTTCCAAGAAGCAATCCTGAGACACATGGGTCTTGGTCTGCCAAGTGATGTGTGTGCTTTTCCTTGTTCCATTATTGTTTTTTTTTGTGTTAGATCTCATGTAAAAATAAACTGGTTTCCATGTTCTCGTAATATACAACTTGACCAGTTCTCAGTAAGTTGGGTAGATATATATTTGATTTGCGAACTTGTTTTAATGACTGTTCTTAAAAGAAGCAGTGAAATACATATATATTTTAATCCATTTAACGAATATAAAACATATATATATTAATATACATGATAAAGAATAAAATAGACAAATTGGCGAAAATCTGTAAAATTGTTACTTCATTTGTTATTATTGGCCTTAAAAAATATAATTATCTCCTGTAAATTTCTGCTATAAGTCATATTTAAGGAACAACTGGCATTTTATTTTGTTAATTACATTTAGGAGAATGCCTTTTATAAAAAAAAGTGGTAAATTCATTTCTTAAAATTCAATGCACTTACTACTTGTGCACATCTTTGCAAGTTTTAAACACTTACTTCAAGTTTATTAAGTTTAAAACGGGGCCTCAGTGGCCGAGTGGTCTAAGTAGTTACTACTGTAATCACTAGCCAGTCAACACTGAGGTTGTGAGTTCGAACCCCGCTCTTGAGGGTGCACTCAACTCCAATCGTAATTGACTAGGATTGTCAGTTTTCCTATTGAAGGTCGGTGGTTTTCTCCGGGCACTCCAGCTTCCTCCACCAATAAAAACTAGCCACCACGAAATAGCCCAAAAGTGGTGCTTAAAAGTGGCGTTAAACACAAAAAATCAATCAATCAATCAATTAAGTTTAAAACAATCAAAATGAAGATGAAGGGTCAATAATGCTGTATTTCCATGGATTTCCTTCACTCTCTGGTCAAATGATAATATTTGTCAAATTCTACTTGAATTTTGATAATGGAGAATTGTGGGTCGAGCAATCACATTTAAATTGTTGCATGCATTATTGATATTGATCTATAGAATACTGAACAGCTGGAAATTTAAAACATGAAAACGCGAAATTTTCCCTCGTTAAAGTTCTCTGTGATAACATCATCATAAACGTGATGGTACTGAAACATATTCTACTGACCACTTGTGCTGTGGATGATAAACAGCAGCTTTCTTTGTTCAAATAATTATAACGTCTTGGAAAGCTATTTTAAATTTTTGCTTTGACGCCTTCCTGCGATGTAAGGCGTCAAAGAAAAAAAATATAATAGCCTTTCAAGACCTCATAATTATTTGGACTACTAGTACAGCTTTCTTTGTTTTTCTTTCTGGTTGATGATACTGGGAATATTCATATCACATATGTATGATGTATTACGCCCTGAGCATTGATTTTTTTTTCTTAATATCAAATAATGAGGGGGTGAAAAGGTGCTAGTGATAAGACAGATCTATTTTTTTACAGAGAAAAGAACAGAAAGTAGAAGAATAATGTTAGAAATAAAGGGGAAAAATGAAGCAAAACAACAAATTATCAGAGACCCAGAGACTATGCAGTAAGTGAAATTTGCATATGATGAATTAATAAAGAGAGCTCTGAAAGTAGGAGCTGTCTGTTTTACAGTGGAGATTGGTTGAAGTATAAATAATAGCATTTGGAAAAATAAAACTTTATAATAGACTTACATGTAATGATGTTTGTCCTTGTACACTGAAGATAAAAAGAGCTATGTAAATAACATTTTAATGAAGTGATTGATTTTAATATATACATCATATGAATTAACATATAAAGGATTAAGATAAGGTAGACATACATGTCGAACAACATTGCAGCACATACAAATCATAGAGCCCCTTGATTGTTTAATTCTACTGGAATTTGAATAATGGAGATTTTATTTTATATAAAAAAACATTTTCTATAATAAAAGATATTACTGTGTAGTCTTTAGCAAATTGTCATGAAATATTCATCTAAACTTTTGATATTGCAGATCCTTGAAAGAGTTTGATATTATAATGCAGAAGATTGTGATAGCAAGACATACCTTGCAGGGACTTGTGCTAGGTAGTGGAGTTAACTGGGCAGATGACCCACAGTTGTTGGATGTTGTCCTAAAACTAGGAGAAACTTTGGACTTTAAGTGACTTATTAGAGAATAACCTGTTTGCATATTTTTTATTAGTGAAAACAACAGGTTGTTTTACTCATATGAAGATTATGTTTGTCAGATAAATATGATAGTTAACTTATTAAACACCAATTTTAGTTGGCATGGCTTATGTTTCTGGAAAAAAAGCTCATCAGAAATACTTGGAAGCTAATGTTCGAAACGAAATAAGCAAATTATTGTAGGCATCAAACACAGAATACGGTGTAAACAAATAGTCAATATTGTGTAAGGTTTTCTTTGTCAAAAGATGTTTAGTATTATACTATTTTATAAATAAAATAATAATTAAAAAATAGATAATTAAAATCTTGTATATAATGATGGGCAGATTGTTCTCTTGGAGGTTGCTTGTCCTCCATATCAGTAGACACATTCCAGTACCAAACACTGCATATTGTATGTTGATTTTCAATGGTACCTAATTGTCCTTCAGTAAGTTTTTTATGTTTCATGGTAATGGTATTATCAGGAATGAAACTCATTAGTTTGCTGTAACAATCTTTCTTAATTCATTCCAGATAATGACAATTATTAATTTTGGGTTTCCATGATCATTACAATTGTAAGTGATGTAAATGATAAAACCTTTTATCTCCAGCACAAAAATGAGTCTAAATAATTTTTCACACTTTTGTATATACTGATTGTTAGACATTATCACAAGCAGTTATCTACCTTTTACCTGTTATCCTTACAGCAGTAAACACAGTGGTAGACATCATCACAAGCAGTTATCTACCATGTACCTGTTATCTTTACAGTAGTAAACACATTGGTATATATTATCACAAGCAGTTATCTCTCTTGTACCTGTTATCCTAACAGTAGTAAACACATTGTTATACATTATCACAAGCAGTTATCTACCTTGTACCTGTTATCTTTACAGTAGTAAACACATTGGTATATATCATCACAAGCAGTTATTTCTCTTGTACCTTCTTATCTTTACAGTAGTAAACACATTGGTATACATTATCACAAGCAGTTATCTCTCTTTTACCTGTTGTCTTTACAGTAGTAAACAGATTGGTGGACATTATCACAAGCAGTAACCTCACTTGTACCTTGGACTGTTTTCTGTTCAGTGGTCGGGTTGTTGTCCCTTTGAAACGGGAACGAAACGGTCCCGTTTCTATTCACAATTTTATTTGATCCTTTTGCAATTTGTTACTAGTTTCTCAAGGTGCGAAATACTTTTGCATTTGCTTTTTTGTTATTATAATGCAATAATAAGCTGTATCTTTACAAAAAAAGATACAGGAGGAGTAATCAAAATCCATAAGTTGGAGAAAGGCAGACAACACCATGCTTAAGAACTCCCAAAAAAACCTAAATAGTAGTCTTCCAAAACAACACTGTAAACTTAAGATTCAGCAATATAAACCCAACCAAAGAAACCTAAACAACAGGGAGTGATCGCAGAAATGTCTCTAAAAAGTCAGCTGCTTCAGCAACTCTTGTCAGGATGCTGTTTATAGACATGATTCAAAAGACATGCATAGATTGTCTTGTGTCATGAGAAACTGTAGACGTTGAAAACATATGTAGATTATGTGATTTCAAGGACGCATATTGATTGTTTGATATCACAATGTATATGTGTAATTTGTAGTTCACAAGAGGCTGTATGTAATTGTTATTAGCACATTTGTTTGTGTCAAAGATGTATATATATATATATAAAGAGGTCTGTGGATATATGTAAATCTTGTGATTTTTGTATTTAGACAAACAAAAGAAGTCAGAAAGAAGTCTCAGTATATGGGCGAACAATTATTCAATATTTTTCTGAAAGGGTGATTTATGCATCATTTATTTTTATATGAATTATCATTGAGAAACACTGTTTTAAAACATCTTATTTTGGCAATTCGGGTTGAATCTATAAAGTGACAATGAGGGGTAAATCTACACAGTGACAATGAGGGGGTAAATGGGTTCCTATTGAACTCGAAGTGAAATCACAGTTTAATCATTTGCTCAGTTCCTATAGGAATGATCTACACTTCATGAAAAAAAGTTCAGATCATTTTTGTTAATTTTATTAACTTTATAACTTCTTCTATATCAAGCAGGCATAACGATTTGATAATAATGTGATGATATAAAGCCACTGATTCTGAAAGGTTATTTTCTCGCTGTGTTGGAGACCCCTTGGTGGCCTTTGGCTGTTTTCTGCTCTTTGGTTGGGTTTTTGTCTATTTGACACATTCCCCGTTTCCATTCTCAATTTTATATTGTAAGTCAGATATTTACTGGAAATCAGAAAAGTCTGATTATGAATCGTACATTTAAAGCTAATGAACTGTATTTACGTAAATTCGTATAAAACTTTAGTAGACATGATGGTTTCGTCTCAATTTGCGTCAAATCACCTCTGGTGCTTTAGATATTTGTTTAATTCTATAATAAAATACTGATTTTTTTTTATCATCGAAAGCCTTCAAGGTACAGCAAGTTTATCTGGCTTTATTATAAGAATAGTTAATTGAATTGTATATACTCTTCAGTCTTGTATATAGATGGTTAAAGACAGCTTTATTGTCCGTGTCACAAATGCCTCGTAGAGTAGATTTTTGGCGTTGTAAAAGGTCCATTGTTTGCACTAGTATGTTTTAAATGCAAGGTTCATATCATTATTTAGGATGTTTACAAAAGTGATTCAAACATACAAGAGGTCAGAACTGTGAAACTGACATGATGCTTGATTTTTGTTTTTTGACCACGTTTAATAGATGTGCTTTTGAAGAGACACTTGAAATTCCCATGGAAACAATAGTTCTACTCTTCCGCCGACATGTTCCTTGATTCATATGAGCCAGGATTCTTGTTCAACCAGTCATATAATATGCACCCACGCATCTCACAAACTTATAGTAACAAGACATGATAGTTGATTCGCAACTTTAATATCACCGAATCTGTACAGAAGTAATTTATGGGTGGCCTAGATTGTGTGAGTTATTTTTGTTTTGGTCAGTCACTGTTTTGCATTGAATACAGAGAATAGAATTTTAATCAATAGTTTCATTCAAATGTATTAAATGATGTAATGCACATTGGAAATACTATTTACTATTATTTCATGATAAAAGTCTGCAAATCTGAAGGAGGGGATGGGGTTAAGACCAAAATTTTGTACTTGTAAGTGTGTGGCCAATAAAGACCCTCCACACAAAGAAAGAGAGAGAGAGAGAAATCAGCACTTTAATTTAAAGATGGAAATCATGATTCTAATCATAAGTGCAACGAAATTGAAATGTATGTAAAGGTATGAAAAATCCTATTTGTATAATAAGCTCAATATTAATAATAATTTTATAAGACTGCCAAAATTTATAGATTAGGAAGTAGAAAAATGGCAAGCTAAAATTATCATGTGCGACAGAAAAGCCCTTGTCGGCTGTTGAAGGGTAGGGCCTTCTATATACCCTATTCAACAGTTTAGAGATTGCAATGCTCCCTTCGCGCTACAGAACCCTTGAAACAAATCTGTCAGGGGTCCATAGGAGGCCTTTTGGAAGAAAAAAATCTCTGTATATATCTGACATGCTCTCCTTTTCTGGTTGCAGTCGAAATTCGTGCTCATATACTGGTCGACCCACTCGGCAGAACCTATATCATTGAATATGGTTAATTTTGTCTTGTCTTGAATTACAAGATAAATGTGTCCCTTGATACAAGCCAAACAACAATCAAACCTGTATAAAAATCAAATTTGCATTCGTAAATGCCGCATTTTTTTTTTGCGACGTCGGTTTGCCATAACCGTCCATTTCCTGTCCGCATCGCGGTCCTTGAACTGTGCCAGGCTTTAATTCCCAAGTATCAAATCGTTTGCCTCACTAAAAATAAGGTTCAGGCTACGTCACTGATCACCTGTCTGTGTTTAAATCCTTTTAAAAAGTTCTGTTATCACGTGGCAATTGCCACTCTTTGCCATTTATGTGTTCTTTGAATTCATATCTGGAACAACACATTCGAGTATGCATCTGCAGTATGGGACCCATCCAAAAATGCCACATTTACCAAATCGAAATGGTACAACGAAGTGCTGCCCGCTTTGTAACAACAACTAATGCCGGGAATCAGGAACATCCTACAGACACTTGGCTGGCCAACCCTAGTAACACGCAGAAAAGGAGCCAGGCTCATACTCCTGTACAAGATCTTGCATGGAAAAGCATTAGTCATTATTCCAGATGACATCAAGAGACAATCCGTCCAGACAATATCAACATATGCCTATAAATACTACTTCATCCCTAGAACAATTGTTGACTGGAACCAACTACCTGAAAGTGCCATCCAAGCCTCCACAACCGACGCCTTCCGGGTCTATGTGTGGGAGTTCCTGACGTAACTGTGGATATCTGATTTTAACCCTGTAAAGTTGTTGCAAACATCACATAATTTTGTTTGTTTTCGTTCTTGTAAATACACATAATAGCTTTTGTTTATTTTTCAACTTGGCGCACAGTATATATGCGTTATGGAAATTTCGATTGCAGCTTAACCACATAGTAGTAGAACAAGCTTTATTTCATCCCCTGAAAGACTAAAGCCGCTAAGACAAATACTTTGCAGAAATTTCTGAATGGATTTCAGTATTTCATCAGAATTTCATTATCCGTAAGAGTTTAATATAACATGTTACCATAGTCGGGAAGGCATTTTTTTTCCTGGTCCAATTCCATCTCTAAAAAGGCTAAAGCCGATGACACATAAACGTTGCAGATATTTTTAAATAATTTAATTTTGGATGTAACGCGTCTTCCGATTGGCTGACGTTGTTTTGTTTATCAGCTCATAGACATAATTTTGTCATGTGACCTTGACGTCATCAACGTTTTTTCATGATTTACTCCGGTTTAAAATGGAATTAAGAATTAAATTATAAGAAATGACTGTAATATTTTTTCTGTCTATTCGAAATAACATAAAAAATGTGGTGCACACTTTAAAATAACCCGCTACGCGGGTTATTCAGTGTGCAACACATTTTTGATGTTATTTCTTCATAGACAGAAAAAATATTACAGTCATTCCTTAAATAGATTATACTTGTCGAAAGTATTTCATCAGAATTCCAATATCCGTAAGAGTTAATATTATAACATGTTACCATAGTTGGGAAGGCATTATGTTTTCTTGTCCTTGTTTCTGTCCGTTTTTTTCGTCCATTCGTCCATATTAGTTGAAAGTTTTGTTTAAGGTACATCACCTTTAAGTTTTTATTTATTATAGTACACATATTCAATATTAGGTGTTCTTCAGGAAAGAATGCCAATTTAGGGTTTTAGACCAAGACTTTTCAGATCATTGGTCAGGTTAAAGTTTGGTTACAGGTAGTTACTGTGACTGATTGATTGATTGTCTGTTGCTTACTGACTTAACGTCCAGTGGAAAATATTTCATGCATCTTCACGGCGAAGTTTACCGTGAAATTTTAGTCACACCATCTGGAAAATTGGTGCAAATGTTCACTATAATGTGAATTTTATCAAATATATGCCAAGTATTTAGTTTGACCCTGATTTTGAGGTTCACTGAACATAGAAAAGTGGTAATTCAAGTAGGGCATGGTATCCTATGAACACATATTCTTGTTATTCCTAGTAATTTGTTACCTATTAAATTCTTTTTGTTTTTCAATCAGTGAAAGATATTAATATATAGTGTGTGCTTGTTTCAAAAGTGACTATTTTGCAAATTTTTAAATTTATACATATTAATTATCATGGCCCTGACACTAAATGGTTGGTCGTTTATAGCTTAACATCATCTGTTCCTCCTGAAAATGTTAAAACAAATAGACGTGTTAATTATAACACTTAATAAATTTAAATACAAAGAATATGATATAGAATGTGTACAACATTGTAAATATCTAGGTGTGTATTTTAGTGCTTCAGGTACATTCTCCTATGCTCAGAATGAATTATACAAGAAAGCTTTAAGAGCATATTTTAAACTAAGAAAAGATTTGTTATCTCTAAATCCTATCATAAAAACTAGTATACATGTTTTTGATCATACTATTAAGCCTATTCTTCTTTATGGAAGTGAAATTTGGAGCTCATTTAATCCCTTTATAGCAAAATTTAGATCTGGAAACCAGTTAATATTAGATAAAATTTATTCGAATTTAACTTGTGAAAAGCTACACAGTAAATTTTGTAAATTTATTCTGGGTGTGCACAAAAAAAAACACAAATTTTGCAGCCTTATCTGAACTTGGTCGGTTTCCACTGTACTTTGACTTAGTCAAATCTATTTTGAATTATTGGCTTAGACTAGAAAATTTAGACTCATTTCCTTTATTACAAGATGCATACCAGCATTCAAAAACTTTATTTTCTCAGCATAAATCGTCATGGTATGGCTCTCTCCAACAAATTTTAAAAACTCTTCCTGGGTTTGCAAACCTAAATGATGGGAAAAATATTTCAAAAAATACCATCAGGAAAATATTGAAAGAGACATGCATAAAAATTTGGAAGGATCAACTGACCAAGAATTCAGAAGGGAAGCTCCGCACTTATGTAAAATTTAAGTATAATTATGGTTTCGAAAAACATCTAAATATCATGTCCAATTTTGAACTTAGGAGATCATTAACAAAATTTAGGGTGTCATCTCACCATTTGCAGATTGAAATAGAACGATACCAGGGTACTCCTCCACACCTTAGAATATGTCAGCAGTGTTCATTTTCTCTTTTATTGAACAAAATATAACGAAGACAGACACCATTTATATCACATTATTTCGGAATCATGTTCCAATTTCATTAACTTAAATTACCAAGAGAATTTGCTATAGCTGCTGTCTTGTGAGAACTTAACTGTATTAAAAGAGTTGTGTATATTCCTGGTTAAACACTGCAAATAGCAGATTTATATGACATGTTTTGCATAATTAGCAATTTTTGTTATTTAAAAAAAAAATTATTTGTTAATTGACCGGATTCAGTTTCTCTATTTATTTTGTTCATCTGCTTCTGACACGGGGAGGATTGCTGTTATTGCCTATCGCAATCAACAGTATATCCTAGAGCACCGTCCCTTGGTGTCTACTGCAGATGAACAAATTTCCATCTTTATAGATAATAATTTAAGTTTGTTCAAACTTTATTTATTAATATTTTTTTTATTTTATTTTATTTTATTTTTTTTATTTTTACACTGCTGGACATAGAAATAATAATGGTAATAAGGAAGGAAAAAAAAATACTCAAGAGTACTTTTAATGTATTTTTGTTATTAATGCTATTTTCATTTGTCTATTATAATATCTGTCACTTTATATACTGTACAATGTCTCATGTTTGTTGCTTATACTATCATAATTGTTAATTGTAAATGCCCCCTGTGGGACCCTGATTGGAATAATAAGATATTTGATTTGATTTGATTTGATTTATAACATTTATAGATACATATCTTTATGTATATATTCACACCCAATACCTTGCCTTAATTGGTATAGATGGTATAGTATATAAAAAAAAAACCTCGAAAAAGCATTGTCAATGGCTTCGCCGCGGTTGACAATTTTTTTCTCGGGGTAACAATCTGCTCTATCACCCTCTCAGCTATGTGTTATTTAATCTATTATACTGAATGTCCTATCATTATTGTCTTTTACAGATGAATTTTATTTAAACGTATGTTCTATGACGTCACGTACATAACAACGTTACGGGTATTAGAAAAACAACAGAAGTGAAGAAAGGTGTTTTATTTTTTTATTTTGACAGTCAAATAATAAAATATGAATCAAAACAGTTCAAAAAAATTGTCTCCCGCTCAGCCATGGGATAGAGTAAATTGTCTCCCTCGTATTAGCCAATCAAAACCTGCCATTTTAACGTGAAGTATAATAAAATCTTTTATATCGTGAATAAGAACTAACTTCAATAACTTTATTTTGATAATTCACGCGAATTTCAGGTGAAAAAAATCATGTGATTTTCACGCGAGTTTAACATGACTATCTTCTTTCACGTACAAGCTCGTTTGAGGGGGGATTGAGAGTCACGTGAAATTTCTGTGTGAAGAGAGATGTAATTAATCGATTTTAATCAGTCAGGATCTAGCAGTATCTAAAAATATAACAGTGTGCTTGTTTTTTGGGTTTTTTTTTGTGCTGTGTTTTGTGGACTGTTGTTTGTCTCGGTGGTTCGTTTTCTGAGTAGTGGACTATAGCTTGTTCCAGGCTTTGCATCGGAAGTAAACACATTTATTCTAAAACCAGTTGTTGGCATGATACGGGTTATGTTCTTCTCATATATTTTATGACGGTATGATGCTAAACTCCTAACGGGAGGGATTGTACTTAATTTTCATATGATGAATTATACATAATCTTTCAATCAGTTTAATTGAGGTCTGGAGCTAGTAGTTCTTGTTAATTTATGTATCATTGTAATTTTGCCTAGTTTCTTTTGTTACCTATTCTGACATCGGACTCGGACTTCTTTTAAACTGAGTTTTACTGTGCGTATTGCTAGGTGTTTCTTTATTCTACATTGGCTAGTGGTATAGGGGGAGGGTTGAGATCTCACAATACATGTTTAACCCCGCCGCATTTTTGCGCCTGTCCCAAGTCAGGAGCCTCTGGCATTTGTAAGTCTTGTATGTATTTTTAATTTTAGTTCATTTATATGTTTTGGAGTTAAGTGTGACGTCCATTTCACTGAACTAGTACAATATTTTATTTAGGGGCCAGCTGAGGACCACCTCCGGTGCGGGATTTTCTCGCTGCGTTGAAGACCCATTGGTGGCCTTCGGCTGTTGTCTGCTCTTTGGTTGGGTTGTTGTCTCTTTGACATATTCCCCATTTCCATTTCCATTCCATTGTTAGTGTAAGATCACCCCGATGGCTGGAGGCCAGAGTTTGATCTTACGCTGACACACCAAGTCCGATTGACAGGGGCGGGTCCAGGTAAGGGCGTAATGGGCGTACGCCCCCCCCCCCCTTTAAAAAAAAAAAAAAAAAAAAGATATCGTTATCTGCTTATATTGTATTGAATATGGCAATTTATCATATTCATTAATTAAACACATACTCTGATTTCTTTTTATACTGCTTCCCCCATCCGATGGGTGACTTGGACACCCTTTTTTAAACAACCAAAGCGGTAAGTAAATCTATACATGAAATGGTTGTTTTGTGTGACACTTCCCCGATGGCCATTCTACATCTACCCGGGGGATACTCGCTATATATATGATACCGGGTATGTTCCGACAAACGGGGTTGCATTTTCAGCTAAATTATCTGAAATGGGACTTCTCTTGAACTGAATTTTAATGTGCGTATTATTATGCGTTTACTTTTCTACATTGGCTAGAGGTATAGGGGGAGGGTTGAGATCTCATAAACATGTTTAACCCCGCCGCATTTTTGCGCCTGTCCCAAGTCAGGAGCCTCTAGCCTTTGTTAGTCTTGTATTATTTTTAATTTTAGTTTCTTGTGTACAATTTGGAGTTTAGTATGGCGTTCATTATCACTGAACTAGTATATATATTTGTTTAGGGGCCAGCTGAAGGACGCCTCCGGGTGCGGGAATTTCTCGCTGCATTGAAGACCTGTTGGTGGCCTTCTGCTGTTGTCTGTTCTGTGGTCGGGTTGTTGTCTCTTTGACACATTCCCCATTTCCATTCTCAATTTTATGTTTTTTTCGCCTTGCGTTGGAAGGGGTCAGATTTGACTATCTAGAACGGGGTATTATAAATACAATGTTACACTATTGTTTCAGATAAGGGTGAATGTTTGGTACCATTAAAACGTTTAAACCCGCTGCAACTGTTTGCACCTGTCCTAAGTCAGAAATCTGATGTTCAGAAGTTGTCGTTTGTTGATGTGGTTCATAAGGGTTTCTTATATAGATTAGACCGTTGGTTTTCCCGTTTGAATGGTTTTACACTAGTCATTTTTGGGGCCCTTTATAGCTTGCTGTTCGGTGTGAGCCAACGCTCCGTGTTGAAGACCGTACCTTGAACTATAATGGTTTACTTTTATAAATTGTGACTTGGATGGAGAGTTGTCTTATTGGCACATTTTATATCTACTAAATTGAAAACAACGTTCAAACCTATGATTGCGTTGGATAAAAACTGCAATTTTTATACGTGTGCATGCAAAACAAATTTCTTGGTAAAGGGGTCTAAATACAGCACAAACAACATTTCCCAAAAGACCAAAACAGTGAAAAGGTATATTTTAACAAAACGGGTATATATATATATATATACAACTCGTCTAAACATCTGCCCAACACTGTTAGATCTGTAAATTTGCTTTCGCAATTTTTTTGTTCTTCCCTCGCCGGGATTAATATATACAAGTCTAAATTGAAAACAACGTTCAAACCTATGATTGCGTTGGATAAAAACCACAATTTTTATACATGTGCATGCAAAACAAATTTCTTGTTAGAGGGGTCTTAATACAGCACAAACAACATTTTGCAAAAGACCAAAAAGTGAAAAAGTATATTTTAACAAAACGCATTAGACTAACAGGTCGAATAACAAATGTTCTTAAACCCTGCCGACTGCCATTAGCGATTGCCAAATAAACGGATCACCAGGTGTAATAAATGGATCTTATTTATAAATTAATACCAAACAGAAAACAATAAACTTGCGACAAAGATGGTATGCCGCAAACAAAAGGTGCAAAGATTTTTGTACACCATATCCGGATTTCGACAATTAATGTCTCTTCAGTGATGTTAGGAATCGAAACGGTATTTGGAAGGCCATATAATTTACCTCAATTATATATATATATATATATATATATATATATATCAAAAGTTCAGAAAAAGCTATCGTTAAAGATTTATTTTTCATTTTTCATGCCCATTTCATATAACCTTTTAACTGAATTTACAACTTCTTCCAAAGATTTGATATCCACATGTTAAACAATACATAATTTGAATGATCCGAAGGCAGACTATTTTCACCAATTTGTCTATCATGGAGTCTGTTATAATACTTCATAATTTGATGCTAAATTGTTGAAATCCAGGAGCTTCTGACCTTCCCAATGGACCCTATACCAGGGCAACCGGAATTACGCTTCCCGTTCATAAAATTCTGGCCTAGGACTATTGAAATGTAAAGTAACGCCCTATACCCTAGAATTTGGAATTTCTCGTTATTGGTCTACTGTTGTTAAGATCCATCCAATCATTTTAATATACCATAGACAATTAATGGAGAGAATTCGGCATAACAAATATCAAACCCTGACACTTTAACTATAAAATATACATGCTCCAAGTCAGGAACCGTTACATTAGTGCATTTCACAATTATTTTATGTTTTTCAGCCCAAAAAAGGTCCAAAAAAATTTTTCCTGCATAGATACTGGATTTTTTCTACACAAATTGTGATAGTAATTAAGTCTTTTCCGTATAAATATTTCTAAGTTTTATTGTGGATTTGACATTCCCGCCAAAATGTTTCAGAACAAAGGAAAGAATGCAGAACAAAGAAACTTTTTCAATATTACCATCTTATATTATTACCGTTGTGCAAATCTTTAGAATTATTGTTAAGCCATATGAATTTTGTTTTTTCACTCGATAAAACAAGGAAACACTCGAAAAAACACGGACATATAAAAATGAATTTACTCTCCAAAATGTCCTTTTCAATGTAAAAACAAGAATTTTTGTAAAGTGTCTGTATATCTAAGTATACATAAATTCCATGTGCACATTTCCGTTGACATTTTTATTGGTATGTGTATAAAAATGGCTTTAATCTATATTTTGGACTAAAGCATTGTAAGGCTATATTAAACGTTTTTAGAACAAAACAATTTAGGGTTGATAATATCTTTTTATCAAAAATAGTAAATTACCTTCTATGATCTTGTATATACATGTAAGGTTCTAGCATCTTTTTTCACGTTTTACCAGAAAGAAAGTCTGTTTGTTTACATTTTTGATCATATATTCACTCGAAAAAAAATTGGTCACACTCGAAAAAAACCCGATCAAATCACTCGAAAACCACGATCCCAGCCGGACACTATACCTACCGTGACATTAACAGTATTGATTGACGGATTATATCATAACTGTGCATTTATAAACATAATTTATGAATTATTTCGGAACTATTGCGTATTATATCTTTTATTGTGTAAATAATTATATAATCATATTGATTTTCTGGTGGGTTTGAACCCACCTCTACTGAAAAATGGTCATTTTCAGTCTATTTTTCGATTATAATACCACCTTGAGAGGGTGAACATTGACCTCTTCTTCTTCTTCTTTGATAAAGTAGTTAAACTCAATAATGAGTACTCAATACTTGTGCGTTACGTAGGTGCTGGTAATGTCTATTTACAATAAAAGATCAAAGATCAAAAAAAGAAAATATGGTGCATTCTGTACAGTTGGTGCAGGATAAAAACATTCCATCATCTAAGTAACAAGTGTCTTGAAAGTTTCCATAATGTTTCTTAGTCATTCAAATATTACCTTATAGTTCCAGCAGTCCATCCATATTAACTGACTGCAAGTAAATGTGACTTGATTGTCTTGCCAAAATGTCCCTTTTACAGATTTCTGACAAAACGGCGACCTAGATTTTACAGACCAGATTTGTTTTGGTCATATTTTACCTCCTTGTGTTCCTGTACCACCTATATGCATGTATTTATGACAATAGTTAATACCAACAGCCCATACCAGTAACGTAGTGGCCATCAAAAGACTCCCACCCCACCTGATTTTGGCTGCTTTTCACGTTTTTCTGATTTTGAACTCTAAAAAGGCCATTAAAGTTGCCCACACATCTGAGAAGAGTTTATGGACCATGAATTGCATGATCGAAGTCCCTGCTGTCAAGACACTTCAGCGGGGCAGCCCCGATATTCCGACACCCCATTGGTCCGACACCCCATTAGTTCGACGCCCCATTGTTCCGATACCCCATTGGTCCGACACCCCGTTGGTCCGACGCCCCAATAGTCCGACACCGAATTATTGAACAGTAGTTAATATCTTTTTATATTAGAAAGCCCGATGACGTGTTTATTTAATATTAGAATTGTGTTTAGAACCTAAAGCCTTGTCCATCGACTTGTCCAAGTTATTAGGGTAGGTTGGTAAACATGTATTTGTTAAAATATTGGGAAATATTCACCATTAGAATGATCGAGAAGAGGATTTCGTTGTCTTCTTTGACTAAAAAAGGAGTACTATTAATATATAAACTACAATACACATTTTGTCAAACTAGAATATAATTTGTGAAGTTTTGTCAAATTACTTGCATGCAGTTTCGTAACTGTGTATCTCTCCCAAAGCAGAAAATTGAGAAAGTTAAGGCTAGCTCTAATGCCTTCCAAATAGAACTCTGTGAAGTTTGACGTTTTCTCTGCAAGGAATCTGTTTTGACTATACTAGTTCACAAAAACAATATACATGCTGGTAAATATTAATGATGAAAACAACAATTAAACTGGGTAATCAAATTGATAATTTCATCATTTTCTAGACATCTTACCAATGGGGAGATTAGATGGTTATGGAGTTTTGTATGAAATCCGTATGTTGCTATGCAATACACCACTTTTAATCCTATCGGACAAACCTCTATGTGTTTTTCTAGTGACTGTATATGTCATAGGAACATGTCAGTATGCCATATTTATGAAGCTAGAGCAGACAAGTTTAGAAAACAACTAATAGAAAAATTAAACGATATGGAGCAAAGGCTAACTCTTTTGTAATTGGGGCACTAAGGCAAATTCAAAGAAATTTTATTTTGATATCCACAATGAATATGCAAGAAATTTAAGACCGGAATATCTTCTCACAGAAAATATGTTATAATGTCAAAGTAAAAGGCTTTACATCCACAGACACTTGTACCTGCAAAAAATGACCTATATGCATATAGGTCATTTTTTTCAGAGATGAGTGCCTGTGTATACATCAGTTATTGTGACATGCAATACATCCACGTGCCAAATATTAAATCTTCGTAAAAATATAACAAAATTATGCTGCAAAGATAATTACTGCACGAGAAAAAGACGCAAGAGAACAACAAAATGCTTTAAAATTGGTATATGTTGCTTTTCGGACACCAAAGTCTGAAATGCAATGTAAAATGCACCTTAATATCCGATATTATATTTATTATATAGTATGCAAAATCGTTTACGAAGACATTTATTAAACTAAATATCTATCCTAAAAGAATTTGATTATTAGGGTAGAATCAGTAAGAAATTAAGTCAGTTTCAAATTCAGAAAAACATTTATATATACCAACTAAACGATGATATGGATAATGACTGTTAATAGACATTTTTGGAAAAAGACAAACGAAAAATAAATGTGATTAAAAGGACTGTTTTATAAACATATATATAAGACAATATCAAAGATAGAATTTGAAATGATTTGTACAGGAATGGACCCAAACAGCTCTGACACAGAAAAAAATCTTTTTGTCAAGAAATGAAACAAAATTTTTCTCATATGCTGGTCAAAGTGTTTATAGATTTTACTTTGTGATAAAGCGAAGCATGGAGATAATCTGATCGTATAGGTGGGCAAGGCAGGATTCATGTTTTCCCACCTTCTTTTATAAAAAGATACATAATAGATTGGTACATGTAAAGTCATGTTTTTGTTCTTTGTTCTTGCGCCCTAACTCTCATTACATTCATGTGTCAATGTCAGAGAAGTGTTGTGGGTTGCTAGAGTTATTTTCACGTGTTTTCTTGTGCTGTACTATCGATTGAAATTTCGACCGTTAATCCATCATTTGTAAATCGGAAGAAAAGACAACCGATTAGTTTTTAAAGAGGAAAAATAAAACAAGAATGGATATAACAATGTACAGAAAAAGAGTTTATTGTTTTTAAGAATATGCAACTACAAATATAATCGCTGATATTAAAAGTATATTCCCATGACTTTTCGTGTATATTTGATTTTTTTGGGGGTTTAAATTCCAGTGGCAAATGTTTCATGTATTTTTAATACAAGTTCATTCTGACTGCAAATTTCATCCGTTTTATCAAAGTTTCAACTTAAATAAAGTCTTCGTTTATAGAACCAATTAGCATTGATTGAAAAATTTTACTATCGATGTTTCGAACAAACTTTTAAACTCATTAATTTTCGATTATGTTATCAATTAACAACTCGACAACTTTCAGTTTTAAAAGTTTTCGATCTATAAGTTCGTCTACAGTGTAGATGAACAGAAATCATCATTCTTAAAAAAAAAATATTCCCTTCGCATGGTAAATCGATACTTTTTTGGTAATGACAGTTTCCGAAACTAAATTACGTGAACGATGACAGACTGTACTACTGAGGACTGTTCTTTACATTTTCTTTTTTGTGGAGTGTATTTTCCCATAGAACACACCGTGTATTATGGTAGATAACCATATGCATTTGGTCATGGCATTTCTTAAATACCAGATGGGTGGTACGGCAATCTAGTTAAAATATAGATCTCTGATTCCGTTATCCTCATATGAGATTATATATGCGAGCACGAGAGTAAATATAGATAAGAATTTAACTAGATTGGGTGGTATGGTATTCTCTGTTTCGGTTTCTTTGACATACTTATAAAAGAAAGAGGAGTTCAAATACCACGCCAACAACGATTATATGAATAGATTTTCTATCACGGCAGTAATGCACCTTCCTTTGTCGGACTATTGGGGTGTCGGTCTAATGGGGTGTCGGACCAATGGGGTGTCGGACTAATGGGGCGTCGGACAAGTGGGGTGTCGGAATATCGGGGCGACCCCCACTTCAGCTGGGGCAGTTCTAAAAATGTATGGAGGGTCATACGGGCCATCACGACTACAGGCGGGATTGGGGGCGAATTGGTTAAGCAAACATTTATACAAACAAAGCAAGCAAGCCAGCCACACCTTTAAACTACAAGCATTAGGAAAATAGCTCTAATGACGTTTTATTAGTATGTGATGTAGATTTAGACCGAAACCGAAACCGAAATTTTTTTCAGATACGTGGATTGACTTAACTGTCCAAGATATATGTATTCAATGATGGCTTGGCATAGGAAAGGACACATTTTATCCTACATATAGATCTGGATCTGGACATATTATTAGAGAAAATAAAATTGACTATATTAGCAATACATGCTTTTTTTACGGAATTTATTGATATATTACCTCAGACTTTTTTCACTCACAAAGTATGCATATATAATCAATCTTTCTGACTTCATAAATTGTGTTAGTGAGTCGGCTGAATTATGACTTTATATGATTAAATTAAATTATTTAAATGCCCAAAAAGGTGCAAGCCAGGGCCGACCGTGTAGGACCCTCATGGGTAGTCACGGTCGTTAAAAACCACCCTCGTCATCTTTATATGATGAAATTTTATTAATTTCCTTCTGTAAAAATGCATTGTATGTACAATAGAAATGAATCGCCCCTACAGTGAAAATGAAAGTCTAGTATCATTTTCCGACAGTAAACATGAATCGCATAACGAAAACAACATAGTGGAATTTAATTCAATATCAACAAGCTGAATAACAAAATCTGTTTAAGTTATACAACATTAATAATTATGTTAAAAGGTACATTTTTTCTGCAAATGAAACTTAACTGCTGCTTTTCAATCTCTTGCACGCTCTGTTCGTGAACTATTCTTAATATTTATCTATTTGTGTATCAATTTTACACCTGGATGGCTGTAGGCGCGATGAAAACCCGTCTGCATCTCATACCTATATCATGAATTTATAAAAACAGTACACATTATGTATCATTTCTTGTTTTATTCAAAAATCATGAATTTGTCGTCTGTTTATTTATCATTCTACATTAGAAATTCATAACAGATCCAGTAAAAATGGTATTTCAGGATTCGCACATTATATACAGGGGTGGAGCCAGCCATTTTTAAAAAGGGGGGGGGGAGTTCCCAACCCAGGATAAAAGGGGGGGGGTCCAACTATATTATGTTCCCATTCAAATGCATTGATTGTCAAAAAAGGGGGGTTCCAACCCCAGGAACACACACCCCCAACCCCCTGGATATGCCACTGATATACACTGTATTCTTGCTCATTTGAATCGATGAAATGTAAATTATCAATAAATTCATGACTAGCTCACCTGTAACGAAAGTCGTGACGATCCTAGATTCGGTCGTCTGCTTCGTCAGTGTCGTTAAAATTTGGAAAACAACTTTTTTCCTTCGTTTTTCCGTATTTTACTGATACATGTATCTTATTTAGTTTTAAGATCACCTGGCCCTGGGACTATTTTGTCCCAGCCTGGCCTAAAAAACAGATAAATAGAGAAACTGTAAAACATAGCAAAAATGGTCAGCAAAATAAAATCTACATATGTCACATGGCCAAATTGATTTCTTATTAGAGTTATTGCACTTGACAGATGGTTTTTACACATTTTTGCGTTTTTTTATCATCAAAACAAGTTCTACAAAAGTTCTAAAATAAATATCAAAATGGCATATTTTTACATAGTGAGCGATTCAGGCTTTTGCTTGTTGGTTTGATTTGAAGCCAAGGACAAAAGTTCAATCTAGCCGGGGTAAGAAATGGATCTTTTTGTTTTCCCTTTTATAAAATAAGAAATAGACTTTTTTTAGTCAACGTTAAGGTACAGTGTGGAGTGAAAGATATTAAAACATCAAAACTTGGAGATTTAATCGCTTCCAAACGTTACCCACCACTTCCTTTCTTTACATGTCCCATCCTGTTACTCCGTGGTTGTCGTTGGTTGCTGTCTGTCATATTTGTTTACGTCTTTTGTTTTTTCATAGCTTCAGGCCGTTGGTTTTCTCAACTTTTTGTCATGGCGGGACCTTTTATAGCTGTCTTGTACAGTATACGTTTTGCTTATTGTTGACGATCGTACGATGACCTATAGTTTCTTACATTCACATATTGTGTGATACTTGTCGTTTGGCTATAATGATCTATAATCATCATGACTACAAATTTTTTTTTTTGTATTTTACTGATCAATGGACTTCTTTGGCAGTTTAAACACTACACACTTAAACTTAAAGCATCAGTCGCAGAAACATTAAGTTCCGCGCTGGCCTTTGCCATTTTTCAAAAGAATGTAAATCATCCTTTTAAAATAAAGTTACTATTTGCTTGTTTGCGAACAAAATGTGTTATATTTGCAATTGACATCAAAGATATTTAAGGTTTCGCAATCACCGAAGATAATTCGAAATACGCCTTATTACTATATGGTTGGTTTTCTACTTCTTAAACGCTTTTTAAGTCATGTTTTGGTTCGCTATTTGTAAGTAGGTAGTGCCACTAATATTTTTTGAAAGTGATGGAACTTGGTGGAATCTCAAGAGTAAAGAATCTATAAGATAATCATTTATTTTAAATATCCATTAAATTAAGATCATAGTTACCTTTACATGTAGCTGTTTTTTTTAAATATTTTCTAAATTTCTAAATGTTTTTTGGAAATGATATATTCAGTTGTGTTCGTATACACCAATCTAATGTATTGAATACTTTCGTCTCCTCTCAATTTATAAGTTGTTTGTAACAGAGATTTTGTCAAAATATTTGTACCAAACCGTAAATGCGATAACAACATCATATCATGTATAGATTATCGGGTTTTCTGCACATTGATATTGTAAGATATCAACCGCGATCTACAGTTTGGATCCTTTTTGGCGAGTGAGCGCAGCAAACGAGCAAAAATGCTTCACACTGTGTTGAGCAGTTGATATTTTACGATATCTATGTACAGAAAAACGCGACAATCACATTCTGTTTATCGCGCTATTTTTGGTCCTTTTGCCCCTCCCCCAAACACTTTTACGCCAGACGAAAGTTAGTTGCATGGTGGTACCTTTACTACTATTATATGCACATAGACATAGGTGAGCGACACCTGCAATTAAGATCTCTAGTTATATGTCTTATGTTTTTGTACCTTACTTTCTCCTATTTTGTTATCAAGCTCTTAGATCTTTCTTGTTTCCTTATTCATTTGATCAATTCTTTTTACATTGAATTTTTTCAGATAAAGCTGTCATTTTGAGCATTCTGAATCATGGAACGGCTTAATCAGGTAGTTGGAAAGTCTTTCCATGTAAATTGCTTTAGTTAATATTCCTTTGCCTCCTCTAATAATTTCTCAGTAACTCAAAACTCCTTCTATTTTTTTCTGTCCATTTTTTGTTAATTCATCCTTTAAGATATAAAGCTCTTATCGTGATTTTCCTTCACCAAGAGCGCTCGAATTTATCAATCTGAAAACAAAGGATGTATAAATAATAGAATATTAGACGCAAATGATATTTCAATTAAAATTTATAATGAAATATCCCATAAGTTATGAAATTAAAAGTCAAATTCAATAACTTCAAAATGCTTTACAAGTGTAACAAAACCAATGCCTTGCTTTTGGTGCATTTTTTAGTCTTGCACAATAAAGACATGAACTGCACACCAAACTTGTTGGATAGGATTTTTTTGGATAGTTTGTTTATGATTTGTTGTTTAACAAGAATCACAATTATGTTTTATTTGTTATTATAGGTTTGAAATATTATGCAATACATTAGAAGGCACTTGTAAGTGCAAAGTGTACACCAAGTTTGGTTTAAATCGTTTGAAAGATGTTAAATGACGTCTCTGATATCCAAGTAGAAATCTAAAAGCAAAGTCATGAACTGTGCATTCAGAATATTTCGTAATATGCACAGTTAATCTGTGCAGAATTTCAATACTAAAAATACAGAACAAAAATTGAAAAAAGTGAGCACTCTCTCGTGCTTCAAACTATAAAAAAATCTAGAACCCAACAAAATAAGTTACCCTGTGGATAGCCGGAATCTATATTTCTCGTTTAAATATACCGTTTAGGATTTCACATGTGTTTAGGGTTATTTTGAAAGTATCTTAGACCAGTAGGAAATCTAAAGTGCATGATCTCCCCTGCAAGCAACAAAATATAGCTCGAGAAATATAGAACTGAAATTTGTGGCATTCTACGCATGTATAGTTCACAAATATAACTTTCTGGTAATTTGATATGGGAAAACATTTGAATTAAAATAAAACTACAATATAACGTTATCTCAGGCATACGACATGAACAGCAGGCTATATATAAAAATCAGGAGATGTGGTATGATTGCCAATGAGACAATTCTCCACCAGAGACCAAAATGACACAGAAACTAACAACTATTGGTTAGCATACGGCCTTCAACAATGAGTAAAGCCCATACCGCATATTCAGCTTTAAAAGGCCCCGATATGACTAATGTAAAACAATTCAAACGAGAGAACGACAGCCTGATTTATGTACAAAAGATTGAACGAAAAACAAGTATGATATACAGCAACAAACGGCAACCACTGAATTATAGGCTCCTGACTTGGTACAGGCACTTGGACAGGCTATATGACTATCTTGTGTAATATTGAAGTGCTGCTATGACAATAAATTCCTATTAACGTACCGAGTTCAATTTATTTTTCCGATGACTATGTATAAATCTATCTAAAAGACCAAAAAAGTGAAAAAGTATATTTTAACAAAACGCATTTGACTAGCAGGTCGAACAACGGATGTTCATAAACCCTGCTGACTGCCATTGGCGATTGTCAAATAAACGGATCACCAGACAAAATGGATCTTAACTATATATATATATATATATTAATTTAATACCAAACAGAAAACAATAAACTTGCGGAAAGTGCAAAAATTAGTATACCATATCCGGATTTCGACAATTAATGTCTCTTCAGTGATGTTAGGAATCGAAGCGGTATTTGGAAGGCCATATAGTTTACCTCAATTTAGCAGGGTTTAAGAACATCCGTTGTTCGACCTGCTAGTCAAATGCGTTTTGTTAAAATATACTTTTTCACCTTTTTTGGTCTTTTGGAAAATGTTGTCTGTGCTGTATTCCTCTACCAAGAAATTTATTTTGCATGTACACGTATAAATATTGCGGTTTTTATCCAACGCAATCATAGGTTTGAACGTTGTTTTCAATTTAGACTTGTTTTAATTTTTTCATTTGGGCTTGTATTGTATGTGCCTTCGGGTTTATATGATCCCTTCATCCTATTTCGACTCTTCAAAATTCAAGAGTCTATCCTAAATTGAGGTAAATTATATGGCCTTCCAAATACCGTTTCGATTCCAAACATCACTGAAGAGACATTAATTGTCGAAATCCGGATATGGTGTACTAATTTTTGCACCTTTTGTTTGCGGTATAACATCTTTTCCGCAAGTTTATTGTTTTCTGTTTGGTATTAAATTAATATATATATATAGTTAAGATCCATTTTGTTACATCTGATGATCCGTTTATTTGACAATCGCCAATGGAGGTCAGCAGGGTTTAAGAACATCCGTTTTGTTAAAATATACTTGTCACTTTTTTGGTCTTTTGGAAAATGTTGTTTGTGCTGTATTTAGACCCCTCTACCAAGAAATTTGTTTTGCATGCACACGTATAAAAATTGCGGTTTTTATCCAACGCAATCATAGGTTTGAACGTTGTTTTCAATTTAGACTTGTTTATAAATCTATCTATCATGTATACTTATTTCACTGGTACACACGGACAACTTTCCGTACTTATATGGCAGTGGCTATTTTGCCGACTCCGACAACATACAAGACTAACAAAGGCCAGAGGTTCCTGACTCGGGACTGGCGCAAAAATGCGGCGGATTTAAACATGTTTTGTGAGATCTAAACCCTCCCCTATACCTCTATCCAATGTAGAATAAACAGACACACAGCAATACGCGCAGTAAAACCAAGAAATTGCATTCCTTGGCAAAACTCAGTTTGAAAGAAGTCCGAGTCCGATGTTAGAATAGGTAACAGAAGAAACTAAGCAAAATAACAATGATACATATATATAAATAAACAAAGGACTACTACTGATAAATGTCCTACCTGACATGCCACCTCCAGACCTCAATTAAACTGTTTGAAAGATTATGTCTTCATCATATGAAAATCAAGCACAATCCCTCCCGTTAGGATTTAGTATATATATCATACCATTATAAAATATATGAGAAGAAGATAACCTGCATCATGCCAACAACTTGTTTTAGAATAAATGTGTTTATTTCCGATGCAAAGACACTTTGAGTGAATCAATATTAATTCCTAAAAATGCCATCTTTAATGACATGACAACACTAGTATCGTAACTATATATATCCCTTCTGAATAAGTCTGTTTAAAGGTTTTGTTAGCTTTTGAGGTGAATGACGACATTTTTGTGCTTTGTATATAATATTACCATAAAAGATGGGATGTGAAATACTTGAACGTACGTTGATTTACATTTACGAATGATGTCCTTGTACCAATTAATGATAAAGTTTAGTAAATATTTTTGACAAGTTTGTGATATCGAAAACTCTGGTGAAATAATTTTTCAGTATTACAAACATTTCGTTTAAATCAAATACATTGTGACATTCACGAGCGAGTCGAAGAAGTTGGGTATATAATATAATAAACACGTACATAAGATGGTGACAAGAGAACGTCATCGTCTTAAAATGGATATTTAACAATAGGAAATGAAAAATCATCTCTTATATGGGTCATTATCAAAAAAACATGCAAAACTATGTCAAAAGACATGAAACTATATCAAAATGTATCAAAATAACTATTGCATATGAAAGATATGAATGTTTTGTGATACACTATACACAGTTTACAGAATGAAATGTTATAAAAACATTCTTAATTTTTTCTCAAACCCTTGGATATAGCCAGAATCAACTGTTATTTTTTATTATAAAACCCTTCAGACCTGAAATAGGGCTATTATTCATATATTTGTTATTAGAAATTATCACTTTTTATTGCATTTGATACATGTTGGTTTTATAATAAAAAATTTAACCAAAAGGAAAAGTCTCATTTTTTAAGTCAATGGTGTAACCAAAAGACAAATTGGTAGGATAAGAGTTATCTTTCTCAATATTTCAGCATTTACAATAGTTTCTCCCTTAGCAATGTTACCTGTAAGCATGTTATGCAAAAGAAAACAAACATTTATGTTGAAAATTTAGTAAAAAAATATTAAAAGTTAGTACAAGCTATATCGTAATTGAAAATAGTGTCCATGGTGTACCCTTATAAAAATCTTTTTTTTTTAAATTCCTGAACTTTGAATTATGAGATATATTGATTGTAGAAACATGCAACAGGAACACCATATAAAATAGGGGAATGGAGCCCTTATTTTGTAACTAAACCTTAAAATACACCTGAAAATCAATGGTGTTACTGTCAATGGTGAGACCATTTTAATAAAATAACACCATTGACCAGCTTAGTAACACCACTGAATATATTATGACAATCAGCATTTTTTGGTGTTTCTTTCATGTTTAACAAGCGAAACATCATATTATTTATAACAAACAATACTTATTTCACAATGTTTTAACAATATCATGTATTACATATACAAAGTTTTCAAAAAACTGGTGTATGCTGGTAACACCAATGACACTATTTAGTAACACTACTGACATTTTTAGTTATTGATATTATGTTATATAATTTGAGATTTTTAAGCCTAAGAATTATTTTTTCTTCTTTTTCTTTTGCTCAGTGTTCTCTGTTTTGTGTTCAGTACTTAATAAAAGTAAAATTTGAAATGTGTTGTCAATGGTGATACTTTTGTGTCATTGGAGTTACTGAAGAGTCAGTGGTGTTACTATATAAAAATGCGATACTTTTTAATTTTTATTCATAAATGAAAGCGTTTTTAGGTTATATACGAAGGATTAAGCATATTCTTATCATTTCATCTTATACATTATACATATATTCAATTTAAGTGTATTTTTTAGTATTTACAACAGCCATAATTAGGACAGCCAACTTTTTTACGACAATGTATTCTGAAATTTATGTTTAAAAAGAATGTATAGCTAGAGGAATAATGTCAATAAGTAGTAATTTAAACCTTAACAACAAATTGGAACAGTTGTTTGATGTTTAACAATAATATTTAGTACCTAAATGCATGTTTTAAATTGGTAACACCATTGACACGATTCTATCAAAGGATGACCTAAAATTGTTAAAATTGAAGGAACCCTTCATTTTTCCCATTGCATATTTCTGAAAATAGTTGCTACCATACTATAGAATAGAGGGACACATTTAAATGTTTTAAACAATGACATCGTTTTTCCATATATTACTTCATCGAAATTTGCATGTTTTTTTATATGACCCATATCGTAAACGTTTTGGTATCAAGCTTCCCGTTCAAAAATATAGATGGGTCATTATAAAAAAAAAACATGCAAAATATATGGTATTTGGTATTTAAGTCACAGACATGAAAATATATCAAGATAACACTTGTATATGCTAGATATAAATGTTTTGTGATACGCTATATATATATACAGTTTACAGAAATGAAAAGTTATTAAGACATCCTTAATGTTTTCTGAAACCCTTGGATATAGCCAGAATTAACCGGTATTTTTTTCTGTAGTACTTTTCAGACCTAAAATATGACTATAATATATATCCTTTTTTTATTAGGATTTATCACTATTTATTGCATTTTGATAGTATATACCGTTGAAAAACAATTTTTAATCATTTTGATAGTGTATGTTGGTTTTATAATATAACTTTTCAACAAAAAGAAGAGTCTCATTTTTTTAAGTCACTGGTGTAACCAATAGATGTATTTCGTTCTTATCTTAAAACTATGTACATTTACGATTGGAAGCACGCATTTGAGATGACAAGCAGCACTTAAACTAACATTGTCAAATCTTGTGAAGATGTCCGTCATTCAACATCTTTCAATCGCGATTTATATATGCAGCTAATCGAGGAAGTTGCCGTGTATGTGTAGGAAAGGGGGGCTTGCTCCCCAACTTTAAAAAACGTAGGGCCCAGTAGCGAAACTATGTTTGGTTGAAACTCACTGGGGGTTACTTCCTATTTTTGGTTATACGGGGATGTGCCAAAAATATGGGTCATATTTTTGCGAGATTTTATATAAAAATGACCCTCCTATTTCGTGACATCCTATATTAAAATGCGTTTACATCTTCTTATACATCTATTTACGTTTGATAACTGTATATTGATTTGGGGTATGATCTACACATCATATATAAATATGCTATTGAGAATCTTTAAACTTACATTATTAATGGTAAATCTATAATATTAAATTAAATCAATTAATTTGAAAGTTCACATCTCACACCCAATTAAACATGCAGTTAATCCAACAATACATGCGTAAAAATGGCACATCCCTACCAAAAAAAAATATCGACGTTACCCCCCCCCCCCCCCCCCCCCCCCCCACAAAACCCCCTCGGTGACACTGGGTGCTCATTTCCCAAATCCCGCTTTTTGTAATTTTTCCGCAGTTCTCAATTTTTGCCCCCCCCCCTGTTTTGACGTTCTTTTCTCCCCATACCCTTTACCTCACATATCCCACATCGAAAAAAGCTCTTTTTCCAAGACCCCATTTTTCACCCACTATATATATCCCACAACCAAAAAGCACGTCGACGCAAGTTACGATAGATATATATTTTAATTAGAAAGAAAGATTGGACACAATTTTGGAGGAGACCAACATTGGCTGAAATATAAAAAGGCGATGTGGTATGATTGCCAATGAGACAACTCTCCACAAGAGACCAAATGACACAGACATTAACAACTAAAGGTCACCGTACGGCCTTCAACATTGAGCAAAGCTCATACCGCATAGTCAGCTATAAAAGGCCCCGAAATGACAAATGTAAAACAATTCAAACGAGAAAATTAACGGCCTAGTTTATGTACATAACAATGAACGAAAAACAAATAAGTACAAATGTAAGATCATGTAACGCAGCAATTAACGACAACCACTGAATTACAGGTGCATGCAAAAAGTAAGCGGAACGTATGTGTTAATCCGTATGCTGTTCCGAAGCTTAGTTCCGGGTCACAATTTGGCACACTGAAATTGGCGGGAAGTTCATGGTTTAACATTTGCAAGGAAGATATATCTACTTTTGTCTTTGAAGTTCTTAACTGCTCAAACTAAAGTACACGGAATGATGCTATTGGTGTAAAAAGTACCAGGTTTGATAATACATGTAGGTAAAGGAACACTTATATTCACCTGATGAAACTAATCACTTTTGGAGTCGCAGCAGCCTTTTAAGGGTCATCATTACCTTTTGGCTATTAAAATATGGCCGCATTTACACCACAAAATTTACTCTGAGTACAGACAAACCTGTGCAACTGGAAAAGTTTTAAGGCATGGCAGGAACAAGATAATTACATTTTAAAAGCATTTGATGTTTCAGAAAAATATAAACATTTCTGGATGTTATTCTTTATTTTTTCATTCCCACAGAACATGGCAGAAGATGCCAAAATAAACTAAGTTGGGAAATAGGTTTGAGAAGCTCCCCTCATATAATAAATGTTGTGAGTAGGATTGATTTAAATGGACAATAGACATCTGCAAACAACAGCCTGAACAGGTGATTTAAACTGTATAATTTAGTCAAATTAGTGGACTCACGTGGTTGTTTATTTTGCAATCTTCTGCAGACTGGAAAAAAATGCACATCAAAATTCAGGTAAGTTTTTAATTTTCTGAAACATAAACTACATGTAACTTTTATATATCTAGGTCCTGCCATGCCTTAAAATTTCCTAGATGCATCAGTTTGTCTGTACTCATATTAGTAATTGTGGTGTAAACACGGCCATATTTTTTAATTCCTTTTGATGAACCTTAACTTAGTTCAAATAATTATAACGTCTTGAAAGGCTAGTTTAGTTTTTTGCTTTGATGCCTTACTGCGACGGCAAAGCAAAAAAATTAAATAGCCTTTCAAGACGTCATAATTATTTGGACTATGTACATGTACACTCCGAAGTCTGAGGCTAAGCGGTTTTCTGATTTCATTTGGCCTTAGTATGAGGTAAAATCTAAAAACTGACAAGACAGAGAATATCCAAAGGGTTTACTATTCACAATGGGTTTTTCAGTTTTGTGCCAAAGTATACACATGTACTTGTAACATGAGAGCTAGCTTCAGCATGTTCAGGTTCAGGATGCACTTAATTCCAAAAATTTCATTGTCTTTCAGCCGTGCATAATTGTAAATATATATAGTTGGTTTTGTTCGATATTTGTCTATGATATGCTGTTGATCGACTGATTTAGGAAAGTTAATGTACAAAGATAATGTACATGTAACCTAAGTGATAATGGGGTAACCAAAAATGGTCACTTTTGGTCTTCTTCCGACCTGCTGTAAAACACTTGCAAAAAATTTGGTGTTCTTTTGGCTTTATGAGATGTATGAATTAGCAGTCATGTCTGGTCTGAATAGGGATATTTAATCTGATGCCTCTAGTAGAGAAAGCGCTCTTCAGACCTTATTAACCCTTACAGCAACTCTTTGAGGGTTACATACATTGTAAGTAGCCTAATGCCAAGTTTAATTTCTGTTCTAATCAAAGGAGTAGGGCCACGAAGGGTTAAAAACGGCCCTGTCTCGGAAATTGACGAAATTACTGCAGAAGGATCACTAACTAGTGTAGTTCATAAAACGATAACCATTAGACTTGTAACTGTGTTTGTATAATTTTCCAGGGCGTCAGAAAAGACCTAGGTACAGTGGTATTTTAGCCACTTGCGCGTAACGTTGAAATTGTTTTCATTAACGTTCTAGTAACTTTATAATCATTTTACAAAATATTTCTTGAATCTCGTCCATATATCTTTTTTTTTTTAACTCTATTAACAGAAACTTACTAATATTAAGGTTTAAGCTGCACATAAGCGCTTCAATTAAATTTTGTATAAGTGGCCCGAATACTCGTTTTCTGTAATGATATTCACGAAATTGAAATTGCAGAGACTATGTAAACACACATAATTCTATAGCATAGATTAAATTAAAAGTCATAAAGGATTTTAAAACATAAGCAATGAATGCCTTTTATTGGGCAGAAGGAATTTAGATTGAAAGCTGTAAAATATCTTGGCGAGCGAAGTACAGTCGTAAAAAAGTATGAGGATAGTTGATCACACCACATCATCTTATTTGTATATGGAAAGAAAACCGTGATTCACTTAAACACAAAAAAGTTTATTTTCTAGTAAAGAAGTAAAAGATGAAAACACAGATAAAGATAAACATTGTGTATAGACAGTACATACATGTAGCATTACATGTACTTCAATATTCATAGAACACATTATAATTGTACAAATGTCATCAGACACCAGAACCACACGTGCACTCATAAACATCATTCTCATTGCGGAGGATTACATGCTTACTATCAAAGCAACATTCAGAATTAAACACTTGAATGAACAATAGTTTCATATAATACTGCACTTCATACGTCACTGACCACATTACATAGTACTGCTATCTCTAATTGTACCTAAAGCGCATGAAATATGTAGTCATCTGTAAAAATTGAAATATAATTCTTTGAAATGGTTCAATGAATCCTTTTTATAATTTCCCAGAACTTTTTTACTAGACAAAGTAATAGTTTAAAGGCAGTGGCTATTTTGCCGGCGCCGCCAAAATTGAAAATATGCTATTTTGCCAACTCTTTTACAAATTCATATTTTCACTTGGACTCATAAATGTTTTTAAACGATTATATGTATCTCAAATATTGTGACATTTATCTAATTCAACTATATGTCGAATAATAATTTGATTCTTTTATGTTGAAAATGCACATTTTCGTAGTATTGTTCACAAGTAAATAATAAAATTCACTCTTTACAAAGAACCGGCAAACTAACAAATTCACTATATTGCCGGCGGCGGCAAAATAGTCATTGCTATCGAAATATGCTATTTTGCTTGTTTTAATTAAGGTATTTTAATCAAAGACGACAAAATAGCAAACTTTCTATTTTGCCGGCGGCGGCAAATAGCCACTGCCTAGTTTAAAAAACTCAAAAATTGACAGAATACTCATTCTCAGTTGTGCATTGTGGACGATTTCATTTAGTGATTTAGCTATATTAAATTAAATCTATCAGACTTTTGCATGTTTCTATCAATTACGTTTTAAAAGAACAAATACTTTTATTATTTTGTGATTCGTGTTCTCGTTAAAGGGGCATTAGTTACGAGATATAGAAAAAAAAAAGATTTTCAATCATTAATGAAAGTGAAATAGTGAAATAATATTTCGCTTTTAGCAGCCAGTTTGGTTCAGTTTTGTCAAAATAAGCAAAGAAACATCGCTAATGAATTATTCACTTGCAAGTGGATAATTCGACCTCATTAAATCCGTATTCATGGGAAGTTCAATTGAACCCCTTAGCTAGAGACTGGTTACGCATGAACTAGGCGTGTTCAGGTATTAAAAGAAAAAGAATGTCAACATTAGAAGTGAAACAAGGGTAAACCCTTTGGTTGACTGATTCGATCTACACAAACTCATTCTTATACAGGTAAAAACGATTATTAACATATTGATTTAACCTATAATATCAAATCAAACAGACCTAGAAAAATCCAATTGCACGTGTTTGCTATCTATTTATATCTTTGTTTATGTTTATATCGGGTAAGATGACCGTCGGCAGTCTTCAGAAGGTCGCCTCGGTGGTTAATTAGATGACGTCTAGACTAAAATACACACGAAATGCTGATACATACTATCGAGTCTATGCATCGTAAATTGTTAATTTTATACTTTTTTTAATTTGGATATACGTTTAAATATGTTATAAGTCGAATATGAGAATTTGTGTCAAATCGGTGAACATGAATTTGACAGCTAATGCCTCTTTAAGTTTTAAACTGAAATTCTTTTTTAAGATTTTCACAATTGTCAATTTATTCTTAATTAGCTTTTATCTTGTAATCTTAACTAGTCTTGCTCGTGGTTAAAGTGTTCCGGTATTCCACATACAACTATCATTCTTATCTCGAAAAAAGTTCAAGTGTACTGTTATTATTTTTATTATCATTTGGTCAAATTAAACAGATTCATGCCTCAATCCGTATGAAAAAAAGAACATGTGATATTATTGCAAAGAAGACAACTTTCAACCAGATACCGAATGACGTGCATAGATTCATTTTAAAACTAATAGAAATCCATGAATATCAGTTTTTTTAATTTGGCGTTGATTTTAACGATATAAGTGTATGTAAGCTGCGTTCATTCAAGTAATGTATTATCTATAACTATAATTAATATACAAGATCAATTATTTTCGTCTATATATAAAAAGGAGATATGGTATGATTGCCAATGAGACAACTCTCCATAATGTTTGTTTTCTTTAAAGTGAAATGAAATGTGAACTATTTCTTATGGATATGTTATATTAACCTGTAAAAATGATTTAAGAGTTTTCAAAAGTTTGCTTAGTTGCAAAAAGTACGATATAAACAAATAGGTTACAAAAAGATGAGCAAGAGGAATACTGAGATAAACGTCAATGTGACAGCTACCTAACAATGATAAAATTAATATTATTTTCTTCAACTACACTCTGCTCACTGTCACTTTCGTCCATGGCATGTGGGATAAATGCTACATCTTCAAGAGAAGCTCCTCAATTCTGGATTCCCATGTGTGATGTTCAGATTATGTCTTGTATATCCTAGATACCAGAGTTTAGAGGCAATGTGCGCAAATTAACATGTTCTCGTCCGGAATATGCATCTAACTTGCCGATGGACGTCAAACAGTCACCCATCATCATGAGACAAACAACTCATGTAGTAAAATGGTGTGTTTCTTTGATATTCAATATTCTTTTTTTTTTTTTTCCCAAAAAGTGAAATAATAAAAAATCTTTAATCATTTATTTAATTATGTTTAAAGTCATTATTGTACTGTAGAGGAGATATGATTGATAGTTGTTTGACGAACGTCCATTGGCAAATACTTCATGCATATTTATGACGGAGAGCAATTTAGAGAATCTATTTCAAACAGGAAACAAGAAATTGCATGACATTGTGTTGTCATTGAACATTAGAGAAAATTCTCCAAAAAAGGGGGGGGGGGGGGGCAATAAAGAATCATAAAAACAATGACAACACCATGAACATATAGAGGCGACAAAAAAATAAAACAGCAATAAAAAAATATAAAAACAGGTAACTACAGATTTAACACGAACCTCGGGCCACCACAAAAAACGAAAAAATCAGAAATATAAAGATATCTCATAGATAATTTATTCATAGTATGCAGCCATTTTTGTTGGTCGCTTGTAACATAGTCTCACTCAAATTTAATAGAGACCACCAAAAGGGACAAAATAAACAATTGCTGCTTGTATGCATTCTGACCAATTATGCACGCTATCCCGCGTGAATATCAGATATTTATTTGAAGTTACTGTACCCAAGCTATATGATTGTGTCGGATAGTTTTGTTTCATCTTTATTTCAGTTTTCATTGAAAACAAATATTTGTTCTGGTTGAATGTCACGGACAGTATACACCATGCCCTCTCATGGCGTCGTAATTTCTATTTTAATTAAAGAAATATTGTAAAGCTTATTTAACCACTGTGTAATATGATATCAAAATTCTCACGTGGTTTTTTCTTATGTCCTACTATTTTCTATGTATGTTATTGTACATAGTTCTGTAATGTATTTACACCATCCGTAGTAATTATTTAAAATGTTAACTTGGCATGCCATACATGATAGAAAATGCGGACGTGAAAGAAAGCACTTCATCAAAGCGTCAACATGAGATTACATTCTGCGGAGGTTACATTTCAACGATTTCGTCTTTAAAAAACAAAATGCGTGTATCTAAAAGGAAATTTGTATTAATTTTTTTATGTTGACACCCATATCGATCTGTTGGATGTAGAATTTTACGGAAAAAAACTACGGCTCTAATTTAAAACTGTCATATTTTTGTTTGCATAGCACAGACCGGGCTAATTATTACAAAATAACGTTGAAATGAACTTTAAAATAATTTGCAAATTCACAATTTTTATTTCCACCAATTTGTCTTGTTTTCTAATAAAAACAGTTATGAGGACGTATCTATCCGTGTTTAAAAACCTCGTCAGATCGGCGTTTAACGAAGCTTCGCTAAAAACAAAGACTTGTTATTCCATTTTCTTCTTTTTTGTTTGTTATCAATAAGAAAATCATAAATTATAGAATTAATTCTATTTATAGCATTTGTACAAGTTCTTGGTACAGTTATTTCGTCACAGAATCTATCGTACCTCGGAAATGGCGGCGTTGAATCAGGATTTGCTTGTTAACAAAAGTTAAATTTTCGATGTGGCCACAGGCCTCGACCACGCTAAATATTGTTGCAAACTGAGTCAAAGTGTCAAACAATCAAAATAAGAGTAAAATTACTTTGGTCGAGGCCTGTGGCCAATGCGAAATTTAACCAGGAATTGTGAAATTCTTTAAGAATTTAGACATTTTGAGCGTTCCGGTTTGATTCCGGGTATTACGTCACATTAATGACGTCACAAAAATATGATTTTATACTATAATAACAAATAACGATATACGTAGATATGTTTTAGTTTAAAGGATCCACCTTATTTCTCTTTTATTTTTTGTCACCTCACAGGGCCAATATCGGCACTTCGTGGCCATACTCCTTTACCATCATTTAGTAGAAATTACCAGTTGCATTCCAAATGTCGGTCCTTCCATCCCAGTTGATTCCTATTGCAGGACCTGCCTTTTGAATTAACTGTTAGTTTGTTCTAATCCTGTCAGAAAATGCATGAAATATTTTACGCAAACTTTACATTAACCAATCAAAAAATAAAAGAAATGCCTGCTGCTTTTGGTTATGTTAAGTTTTCCTGGTAAAGTTAGTTTTTAAGAAACTATCATGACTATAATTAGCAATACATGTAGGTCAACTATATTTGGGTGTATGGAATGATTGTAAGGTGTACATGATGTACATGTGTTTCCGGTTTGGTTTATCTGACCTTGACCTCATTTTCTTGGATTATGTTAAGTTTATGTGATACTTGTATTAAAGCTTTATATTCATGACTATCAACATAATATTAATGGACAGTAAAGCAGGCGAGACATTTCAGCGTGTGCACTCTTGTTACATTAACTTTCACTCAATATTCATTTAAAATTAAAAAAAACAACTACATTGTAAAATTTGTTTATCTTACAACTATTTAATGCATGTTTTTCTTGCGCACCTTTACAAATATATAAAAATAAGATGTGGTGTGATTCCCAATGAGACAACTTGCCACAAGAGAACAAATGACACAGAAATTAAAATGTTTACTTAAGATTTTATCCCAAGCTGATACTAGACAAAGTGTCCTCTTGTTAATTTATTTAGGTAAAAATTGGTTAATTAAGTCAATAATGTACTGGATAATTGATTATAATAAGTTCCATGATGATTATGTTGAAATATTAGTATTGCTTTTTTAAAAGATTTCAATACTAGTATATCATTGTATATGTTTATATCAAAACTATCAAAATGGAAAAAGGTCCGGTTAAGTGGTTACATTTGTAGCTTTTTTGGTATTTGATCTTCTGTCCTTCCGCCGGCTTTTCCCATTTTCCCATCACAAGACAAGTTCTAAAAGTAAGTGGCTACATGGTCAAAATCGTCAGTTGTCTCCTTATTAGAGTTACTGCCCTTTGATGAAGATTTTTTACCATTTTTTTGCGTTTTTGCCATATACATGTACATGTGTATCTTAAAAATATCATAGATATTATAGATAGAAACTTAAATAAGCAAAAATGATCAGCAAGACAAGATCTACAATTCAGATAATATGGAGGAAATCATCTGACGACTCATTATTCATGTTATTGGATTTTTTGTCCTTTAATGACTATTTTTTTACCATTTTGTTTTTGCGTTTTGCCTTATATGATAAAAATTATAATAGATCAATAGGCACTTTTAATGATCAGCAATACAAGATCAACAAAACAGAGATTTTTGTCATGAATTCTATTCTCATCTTTAATGTTGGAGAGTGTCCTTTGTTGAATATACACATAGACCAAGGATGAACCACACAGGCTCTTTAAAGCCTCTAGTTTATTGCTTACTGGGAACCTTTGCACAGTAAGCCAATACTTCACTATCTGAGCTTACAGGGTAAACCTGGCACTAGCACAGGTATTGATTTGGGTCAGTTAAGTGTCTACTATGTAAAGGGAAGCACTGCTACAGTTTTATAGCCTTCTTTTACTTGTGGTGTCCCTGTACTTTATGGTTATGTTAGAGGTTTCAGTAAGTTAGGTAAAAATTTAAGGGTTACCTTAGCAAACATGTGACAGAGTTGTCAAGTTGCAACTGGAGATTTGAAAAATTGAGTTTGGGCCTCATTACTGGAGATTTTTTATCAGCATTTTTTCTGTGTTTTCAGTTATAATTTTGATTATAAAACTACCTGTTTCTCATTTGAGATCAAAATATAAGGCTTAAATTAAAATATTGTTTGTTTGCAGTTTACCGACCGACTCTTGAAAATCCCCCCGACTGTGAAAATTTTATTGCTTTAAATTTTAAGAAATTATTTTTAAAACTTCTATTGCCGAGATCCAGAAATTCAGGTCCTTTCCGGAATTGATTTAAGTCTAGGGCGATTACACGTTTTAAGTTCGGTTTTTCTTGCCTTCCCGTCAAGCGTTCATGTGACCGTTTAATGATAAAGCACATTGAAATTGTTTACAGGTATCCATGAAGTTATGTCCTTTACGCTGTCAACTTCTGTCAATTTTAAGACAAATAACAAACAAAAAAGTTTAATAGTAAACTGTTTAAACAGATTCAGGCACATCGAATGATGTCTTTGATGATATCATTGAAGAAGATGCAGCGGATATTCACAACCAACACGATAACTCATCTTTGTCAACTTTCTGTCTCAAACAAATCGGGTACAGAATCTTTTGAGCCCGACTTTATGGAACCAATTTCATTGGTTAAACAATTCAAAAAGCAGTTTGAAGTATGTCATATTTTCTATAAATCGTTGTGAAGAAGACAAAGATTAAATCACTCCTCCGTGAATATATGGATACCTGTAAACATGCCTGTACGGAGAAAGAACTCATTTAAAATGTAAATGGATAGCGGCCATGCCAAATCAATGAGAAGCAACCCAAAATACACAAAGATGTAGAGAAAATGAATGATTAGCTTGAAAAATAAATATACTCTCTCTATATTAAATCTATCTTCGATTGCAATGAGTATGCTCCTTTAGGATAAGGGCGGCTGCCCCACTCATTGCAACTATTCTCTTTCTTACAATATTAAATATACCCAAACTTTGTGGCCTGTCACTGTGTGAATTGAATTAAAGCATCTTCTTAGGACCTATGCTGCCAATTTTTTTTATGCAGTCAAAACATTTCAGTACAGACCATTTACTTTAATGGGGTGCTATGGATTTCACCCCAAACTAGTAAGTTTACTTTGGTTTTCATTTAAGTCTGGCATCAACATATCTTTCAAAATATAATCTTATTGCATATAATTAAATATTGTTAGAAATATGAAAACAGTCTTTTTTAAGTTGCCCTTTTTTAGCTCACCTGACCTGAAAGGTCAAGTGAGCTTTTCTCATCACTTTGCGTCCGTCGTCCGTCATCCTGCGTCCGTCGTCCGTCGTCCGTAAACTTTTACAAAAATCTTCTCCTCTGAAACTACTGGGCCAAATTTGACCAAACTTGGCCACAATCATCATTGGGGTATCTAGTTTAAAAAATGTGTCCGGTGACCCGGCCAACCAACCAAGATGGCCGCCATGGCTAAAAATAGAACATAGTGGTAAAATGTAGAATTTGGCTTATATCTCTGAAACCAAAGCATTTAGAGCAAATCTGACATGGGGTAAAATTGTTTATTAGGTCAAGATCTATCTGCCCCGAAATTTTCAGATGAATCTGACAACCCGTTGTTGGGTTGCTGCCCCTGAATTGGTAATTTTAAGGAAATTTTGCCGTTTTTGGTTATTATCTTGAATATTATTATAGATAGAGATAAACTGTAAACAGCAATAATGTTCAGCAAAGTAAGATCTACAAATAAGTCAACTTGACCAAAATGGTCAGTTGACCTCTTAAGGAGTTATTGCCCTTTATAGTCAGTTTTTAACCATTTTTCGTAAATTTTTGTAATCCTTTACAAAAATCTTCCTCTCTGAAACTACTAAGACAAATTTAACCAAACTTGTCCCCAATCGTCATTAGGGTATCTAGTTTAAAAAATGTGTCTGATGACCCCGCCCGCGAACCAAGATGGCCGACATGGCTAAAAAATAATACATAGGGTAAAATGCAGTTTTTGGCTCATATCTCTGAAACCAAAGCATTTAGAGCAAATCTGATGAGGATAAAATTGTTCATTAGGTCAAGATCTATTTGCCCTGAAATTTTCAGACCAATCAGGCAACACGTTGTTGGGTTGCTGCCCCTGAATTGGTAATTTTAAGAAAATTTTGCCGTTTTTGGTTATTATCTTGAATATTATTATAGATAGAGATAAACTGTAAACAGCAATAATGTACAGCAAAGTTAGATCTACAAATAAGTCAACATGACCAAAATTGTCAATTGACCCCTTAAGGAGTTATTGCCCTTTATAGTCAATTTTTTACAATTTTCATAAATTTTGTAAATTTTTGTAAATTTTTACAATATATTTTCCACTGTAACTACCGGGCCAAGTTCATTATAGATAGAGATAATAGTAAGGAGAAAGGATGTTCAGTAAAGTAAGATCTACAAACACATCACCATCACCAAAACACAATTTTGTCATGAATCCATCTGTGTCCTTTGTTTAATATGCACTTAGACCAAGGTGAGCGACACAGGCTCTTTAGAGCCTCTAGTTTCAATTGAGGAAGATTCAATGGCTGATTTTTTTTATTAAAAATACACTCTTTAATACATTGTCTTATAAATCTTCAATATCTACATTTCAGTTTTAGTTAAAAAGATTTTTTTTATCTGACAATACCTGTTCATTTCATGTTGGTTTTCAGTGTTTTGTTTTAAAATAGGTTTTTTTTTTCTTAACAAGAAACTTGGTTTGTGTAACTGCTTGTTTAAACTTTTTGGCTGATAAAATAAAATATTTTTCCTACCTACCGACCCTTCAGTCTGAAGGTACAGTCGGGAAACTGCAAACAAACATATTTTTAAGGTTAGCCTAATGTATTCTCTTAACATGATCAATGAAGAACTTAATTTTGTCGTTGTCATGTTAAGAATTGCTGTGAACAATGATTATTACTGTATTAAAGCTTGTAAAGTCAGAACTGGTAAATTGTCGGCACACCCCTTTTGCCACAAGAATTTAGGAAAAAACTGTAAGGGCTTCAAAATAACTTATAAAACTCCAGTAATTTCAAATCATGTGTGATCATTTGCATTTTTTTTATGGAAAAAACTGTTTTCCATCTTAAACAAGAAGTTGAAAATACTTGTAAATGATTCTAAAACAATCCACGAGTGTTAAAATTCGTCAAAATCACAAATTAACAATTTGGAAAGTTGTACCAGTATTTCACATTAACTAAAGTTTCGTATAGCACTAGTAATTCGAAAATAATTACAGTGAGAGTATGCAATAATTAGTAGGTTAATTTATTTATTAAATACTTAATCATTCCAGTAAATACAAGCGGATTCCAGTTTATGTTATGCAATGCTATGAAAAGAAAACGAGTAATATGTAATGAGACATTTAATTTTGATATTTATCGGTTAATATTGGATTTCAAAATTCAAATTGCGTATTAATATGGATTGGGTAAATTATTAGTTCTTGAATTATAAGCACGCCCTCTACATTTTCAATCACAAACATGGCTGATGTAAACAAACCTTGCGAAATCAAGTTTTTCTCTTTATAATCCGCACCCCTGTCTGGCTATTTTAGTTTCGGAGAAAAAAAACTGGACTATATAAGCCTGAATACAGTACATGCATGTAATACATGGAGATGTGGTAAGGAATGTTGAACTATTGATTTAAAAATATAAAAAAAGGATTTTCAATTATCCCTTCATGAATCATGATCATGATAAATTTTAGTTTAGTAAGGTTTGGTATGGTTAGAATTTATTAGAAGGAAATTTGTTTATTCTTTCTTGATAGAAAAGTTCAGCTTTTACCTCTGCTCCAGCTGTCATTTGAGATTAAATATTGTTGTCCATCTATGTCTAGACTCTATGGTTTTTGTCCCCTGCACATGCCTTGAGGGGGTATGAAAATACAGAGCATCTTTCCGTCTGTGAGTCCGTCCGGTCTTTTCAGTGCTCTCACATGTACAATTCTTTACAGATTTTTATAAAACTTATATCAAACGTTTTTATCATCAATGCCTCGAATGAGTTCGAAAATCAAAGCCAACAAATAATTTTTTAAAGTTGAGCCCTTGGAAACATTAATTATATGGAAAATTAAATCGTTAGCCCTCTCATATAATGTCATGGACCAGTTTGAAAATCAGTGCCGATCCATTATTTTTAAAAGAGTTCTGTTCCTTAGAAACGTTTATTATTTGGAATATTGCAATGTTAGTGCTCGCATGTGTACAATTTTTGCCAGATTTTTATGAAAGTTATATCATAGGTTTATAACAGCAATGTCTTGGACAAGTTTGAAAATCAGTGTTGATCAATTATTATAAGACCGCAAAAAATTTACAGTCGTATATTGCTATGACATCGTTGGCGGCGTAGACATCATCGACCGAAGACATTTGGTTTCCGGACAATAACTTTAGTTTTAAGTGTATGGATCTCTAGAAAATTTAAGCGAAAGGTTCAATACCACAAAAGGAAGGTTGGGATTGTTTTTGGGAGTGAATGTCCCAACCGTTTATAAATTAGGGGCCAAAAAGGGGCCCAATACAAGAATTTTTCTAGTTTCAGCCAAATTCAGGACAATAACTTGTGTATAAGTATTTTGATTGCTCTGAAATTGAACCACAAAGTTCATTACCATGAGTAGAAGGTTGGGATTCATTTTTGGGAGTAACTTATTGCCCAAAACTTTCAGCAAAAAGGGGCCAAAACAAACATTTTTCTAGTTTTCAGACAATAACGTGTTTAAGTGTATGGATACATGTCTCTTAAATTGTACCACATTAATTTTTACAAAAAGAAAATTTCTTTAAATGTTATTTTTTTTGGAGTGGGGGGTGAGTGGAAAAAAAATTGTTTTGGGAGGGTCAGTTTTTTATGCCCCCGCTGTAGCGGAGGGTGCATTAAGTTTTCCCTTGTCCGTACGTCTCAAAGTTGGTTTTCGTTCTCTAACTTTAGTTTGCCTCAATCAAATGTTATGAAACTTATACACAATGCTTATTACTACAAAATACAGATCAAGTTTGAATTTTGGTGGTGTCACATTTACTGTTCTAGAGTTATGCCCCTTTACAAATGGAAAAATTGCTGAAGTTTCCGTTCTCTAACTTAAGTTTGCCTCAACCAAATGTTATGAAACTTATACACAATACTTATAACCACAAAGCTCAGATCAAGTACAAATTATGGTAGAGTCACTTTTACCGTTCTTCAGTTATGTCCCTTTATAACTTTATATGATATGCAAGCGGGGGCATCATCTGTGTCCCATGGACACATTCCCCATTTATTTTCTTCAAGATTTACGAAATTATCAATTTTCCCCCAAAAAAATTGGGGGTCACAATTTTTTGCTAATTCTTTGTATAAAGTCTGAAAACAGATTTACTAAGTATTGCACAACAGCACAGTGTATTGCACAACAGCACAGTGTATTGCACAACAGCAAGAAATCTTCAATTGAAATAAATTCAAATCATATTTATAACCAATTTCAAGTTCTTTGACTACATTTATTCTGTGTCAGAAACCTATAATGTGTCAAATATTTAATTACAATCCAAATTCAGACCTTTATCAAGCTTGAACATTGTGTCCCGAACTGTTCAGGGTTGGACCTCTGCGGTCGTATCCAGCTGTGCTCGGCGAAGCACATTTATTTTTAAAAGAGTTATGCTCCTTAGAAATATTAATTATATGGAAATTGTAAAAACTCTTACATACATGTACAATTTTTGCCAGATTTTTATCAAACTCATATCAAAGGTTCAATGTCACGGACAATTTTTGAAAATAATTGCAGACCAAATATTATTAATGAGTTATGCCCCATTGAAATATTAAATATATCAGAAATTGCTCTTTAGACTTCAACTCTAAGATAATTTAAAAAAAAATATTATTGACCTTGAACAGATAAAATATGTGCAACGCAGGGGACATTGGACCTTTTTTCTTTTACCCCTCTTACTTCAAGACTTTCCCATTGCAATAGTTTTACCCTGTCTGTATTACAGCCAGGTGTTCTGTTGTGTGTACATTGCAGTTGTGTTTTGGACAAATCTCTTCTCTTTGCACTTGTTTTATCGAATTGATCTTTTTTTTGCTTGATGGATCTCAAACTCTGTACAAGCATACGATATATATTCCTCTGTGACTTTCCATGGTTGTATATATACAGCTGCTTTAAACGGTTTCAAGCTTTCATCTGTCCCTCCTGATTAAAATTTGTCATTCCCCATTTTTAGCTCACCTGGCCCAATTGGCAAAGTGAGCTATTCTCATCACTTGGCGTCTGTTGTCTTTCATCCATCGTCCGTAGTCCTCCTCCTCTGAAACTACTAGGCCAAATTTAACCATTCTTGGCCACAATCATCATTGGGGTATCTAGTTTGAAAAATGTGTCAGATGACCCAGCCCACCAACCAAGATGCCATGGCTAAAAATAGAACATAGGGGTAAAATGTAGATTTTAGCTTATATCTCTGAAACCAAAGCATTTAAAGCAAATCTGACAAGGGGTAAATTTGTTCATTAGGTCAAGATTTATCTGGCCTGAATTTTTCAGACAAATCAGACAACACGTTGTTGGGTTGCTGTCCCTGAATTGGTAATTTAAAAAATTTTTGCATTTTCTGGTTATTATCTTGAATATTATTATAGATAGAGATAACCTGCAAACAGCAATAATGTACAGTAAAGTAAGATCTACAAATAAGTCAACATGACCAAAATAGTCAATTGACCCCTTAATGAGTTATTGCCCTTTATAGTCAATTTTTAACAATTTTTGGTAAATTTTTGTAATCTTTTACAAAAATCTTCTCTGAAACTACGAAGACAAATTTAACCAAACTTGGCCACAATCATCATTAGGGTATCTGGTTTTAAAAAATGTGTCAGATGACCCTGCCTACTAACCAACATGGTGACATGGCTTAAAATAGAACATAGGGGTAAAATACAGATTTTGGCTTATATCTCTTTAACGAAAGCATTTAGAGCAATTCTGACAGGGATAAAAATGTTCATCAGGTTAAGATCTATCTGCCATGAAATTTTAAGACAAATCAGACAACTTGAAGTTGGGTTGCTGCCCCTGAATTGGTAATTTTAAGGAAATTATGCAGTTTTTGGTTATTATCTTGAATATAATTATAGATAGAGATAAACTGTAAACAGCAATAATGTACAGCAAAGTAAGATCTACAAATAAGTCAACATGACCAAAATGATCAATTGACCCCTAAAGGAGTTATTGCCCTTTATAGTCAATTTTTAACAATTATTGGTAAATTTTTGTAATCTTTTACAAAAATCTTCTCCTCTGAAACTACTGAGACAAATATAACCAAACTTGGCCACAATCAACCTTAGGGTATATAGTTTAAAAAATGTATCAGATGACCCTGCCTATCAACCAACATGGCCGACATGGCTAAAAATAGAACATGGGGTAAAATGCAAGTTTTGTCTATTATTTTTTGAACCATTATAAATAGAGAAAATCTGAAAGGAGCAAAAATGTTCAGAATAATGAGCTCTACCAATTGTCCATATACGTCAAAACTGTTAGACAAATTCTTATAGGAGTTATTGCCCATAAATGACAAATTTTATCATTTTTCATTTTTGCCTATTATCATGAAAACTATATATATGATATTTGGAGAGAAACATTTTTTTTCCGTTATGCCTTAAATGATTTAAATTATAATAGATAAATAAACACTTTAAATCACAAAAATGATCAGCGGGCAAGATCTATTAAAAAGTCAAATTTTGCCGATATAGTTTAAAGTTAGTAGACTGTCACTCTTCATAGGAGTGATTGCCGTTAAATGAGGATTTTTTTACCCTCTTGTGTGTTTTGAGCAAAAACTAAAGAAGATAGAGAGAAACTAAACAGACTAAAAGATCAGTAATACAAGATCAACAAAATAGAGATTTTTGTCATGAAGTCTATTCTCGTCTACAATGTTGGAGAATGTCCTTTGTTTGAAATGCACATAGACCAAGGTGAGCGAGATCAATGTAAATCTTTATTTTTCGATATTTTTGTCACGGTTGAAGGTCAATTTTACCTGTAAATTCACAGATTTGGATGATTAGATGGATGGGTGTCAAACATTAAATCAAATTATGTTGTCACCTCAGGCTGATAGTTTAAGGACTGTAGTAAAGTAATATACAAGTGTATTTGTACTTTTACGAAATTTAGAGTTTCTCTGTGTGTTTAACTATGTTTTTAGCTTACCTGGCTAAAAATAAAACAGGGGTCTATCATCTTGAAAACCAATATAGATAGAAACTGACAGGGCAAAAATTGTTTAGAATGCTGAGATCTACCTAATGTCTATTCTATGAAGACTTCTAGTATGAGTAATTGCCCTTTAAATGAGGAATTTTACCAAATTTTAGGAAAAGATGACTTTGAGCCGTCTTATAGCCTTTAGTGTTGGCCAGACATTCATTTCTACTTTCCAAGCCTCTCATGTCAACCATTTTGTGTTTTATAGTTTGAAACACCTCAAAAAGTCATACTGATATGATGAAAAGATTGACAATATACACTTTGTTACACATTTCCCTTCTGTTTCTCATGAAATTATTGTTTTTCAAGCTCTCCCTTTTCCTATAAATTTACATTTCTTTTACAATACGGAAAAATCAGTATTTTGAGATGTTCCAAATTTTTCCAATCTAGTGACATCATGGTGGGAATACCAAACTTTGTAGAAGCAGGGATATCCTTTTACTCATTATTTAAAGCATACATGTGCAGAAAATTAAATCGTGTAAGATTATAAAATTTGTATTTGTTTATTAAACATAATTATAAATGGAGTTCCTTCCAGAAACCAAGACCTATCTATAATTAGTACTCAAGCAAAGCAAATAAGCTCACGAACTGTAATTGTGACCTAGAGGGCTTTTTTTTCTTGTTATAAAACTTGCTTTTTGTGGAGCCTGTGACCTCTGTTGCAGTAAGCTTGACATAGGTACATGTATAGTGATCCGGCGGTGGCAGCATTAACTAACTACTTAAAAGCTTAATATTTCAGAAGGTAGAAGACCTGGATGCTTCTTACTTTGAATATATATAGATGCCTAAAGGCAGCCTTATGTTATGAAATTTCTGTCTGTCATTTGTCCATTGTCCTTGACCTCAATTTCATGGTTCAGTAATTACTTGAAAAAAAAGGTAAGATTTTTTGTAATGTTAATTTCTCAATTATTATGAGTAATAGGATAACTACATTTGATGTGTACGTACCTTGCAAGATCCTTATGCCTGTCAGACAGTTTTCACTTGACCTCAACCTGATCTCATGGATCAGTGAACATGGTAAAGTTTTCGTGGTCAAGTCCATATCTCAGATACTATAAGCGATAGGTTTACTATATTTGGTGTATGGAATGATTGTAAGGTGTACATGTCCAACTGGCAGGTGTCATCTGACCTTGACCTCATTTTCATGGTTCAGTGGTTAAAGTTACATTGTAAGTGTTTGTGTTTTGGTCTGTTTTTCTAAAACTGTATGTAATAGATTAGGTCAACTATATTTGGTGTATGGAAATATTCTGTCAGTGTGGCATGTTTTATTTGACCATGACCTAATTTATTACTGTTCATTGCTCAATTTTAAGTTTTCGTGTTTTGGTCTATTATTTTTAAACTAAATGCAATAGGTCAATTTTATTTGCTGTATGGAATGATTATAAGGTGTACAAGTCTGTCTGGTATGTATCCTCTGAACTTGACCTCATTTTCATGGTTCATTGGTCAATGTTTTAAGTTTTCCTGGTTAACATGGTTAAGTTAACGTTTGTTCCTAAGTTACTGAGTGAGTATGCAACTATATTTGATCCTTGGAATGATTGAAAGGGGTACATGTCTGTATGGCAGGGTTCATCTGACCTTAACCTAATTTTCATGATTCATTGGTCAATATGAATTTAAGGTTTGATCTGTTTCTTGTATATTATAAGCAATAGATCAACTATGTTTGATGTATACATAGAATGATTTTAAGGTGTACACGAGTTATTTGGATTGCCAGGGTCAATTAGTGTATTGATTGATGGAGAACTAAATGATTAGGCTCTTACGGGTAACGAGATGTGGGAAGTTAATTTTTTAGAACTTATTAATTTCCAGATTTTGACTAATGATTTATTCAAGATTTATGACAAGAATATCGAATATTAATGAAGCTTAGTGGGATTGAACAATTTCGATGTTTATCTTAAATGTTTCTTTTTAGAAAGTTTTAATGTAATAACAAAAAAAATAATATCCTGTTCTGTTTTTTCATCCGTAATTTCCTTTATAAAGACAGTGAAATATCTAATATAAATCTATCATCTGCACAATTGATTTGACTGATTAATTTCCCGAGTTTTAAGTAAATTACAATTGATTTGTACATGACTAATATCTAGCATGTTGAAATATTTAATTAAGTTGAAATCAACAATTTTGATGTTCATAGCTAATATATAAAAATAATGTGCCTTATTTTTTATCCGTAATTATGCCCCCGGCATTAAGTTTTACCCATGTCCGTCTGTACGTACGTCCCAAAGTTGGTTTCCGTTCTCTGACTTTAGTTTGCCTCTACCAAATGGTATGAAACTTATACACAATGCATATAACCACAAAATACAGATAAAGTTTGAATTTTGGTGGCATCACTTGAACCGTTCTAGAGTTATGTCCTTTTACAATTGGAAAAATTGCTAAATTTTTCGTTTACGTTCTCTTACTTTAGTTTGCCTCAACCAAATGCTATGAAACTTATACACAATGCTTATTACCACAAAATACAGATCAAGTTTTAATTTTTGGGGTGACACTTTTATTATTCTAGAGTTATGTCCCTTTACAAATGGAAAAATTGCTGAATATTTCGTTTCCATTCTCTAACTTTAGGTTGCCTCAACTAAATGCTATGAAACTTATGCAAAATGCTTATTACAACAAAATACAGATCAATTATGAATTTTGGTGGTGTTGCTTTAGCTGTTCTAGAGTTAAGCCCCTTTACAAATGGAAAAATTGCTGAATTATTCGTTTCCATTCTCTTACTCAAGTTGCCTCAACCAAATGTTATGAGACTTGTAGACAATTGTTATTACCACAAAACCCAGATCAAGTACAAATTTGGATAGCTTCACTTTTACCGTTCTTCAGTTATGTCCCTTGATAACTTTATATGATGTGCAAGCGGGGGCATCATCTGTGTCCCATTGACACTTTCCCCATTTTATTTTATCTATTAAAACAGTGAAATATGTTACAGGATTATATCATCCATAAATCTTTAAAATGTACTGGTTAGATTACAAATTTATCAATCACAGCTACAGATTAATTAACGACCTTCCAGCAAGGTATTACACAGGCAATATCACTGCAGGGGTTAATTACAGTCGGGCAGGACATGATTTATAGGAGCAAAACTTAAAATGTACTGTATTTCTGGCTTGGATTATCTGACTTGCCCCCATTTTCTTGGATCATGTTAAGTTTATGTGATACATGTAGTAAAACTTCATATTTAGGACTATCAACATAAAATCAATGCGCAGTAAAGCAGGCCAGACATTCCAGCGTGTGCACTCTTGTTATGTAATGAATTATAGACATTTCATACACTAACCATTTCATGCCTCATGGTATTTTTATATGTATGCAATTTTGTTATATTTATATTTCTTAAATAATATGAACAAATCAGTCCAAATAAGGATAAATCAGCATGTGCAATACTGATGACATCGCCCTGTTGATTGACCTTCAACGTTGATATCAAAACTAACATTTGGGATAGTCATCAGAGATTTGCAATATTAAACAGATTCATTCATTTCTGAATTTACAGTAAACAAACCTCAGTCTTTGTTCCTGAGTCGTTTTAATTCTGCCAAATTGACGTATCAGTTAGCATGACTCAATCTAATATTAATCTGATGACAGATGTTCAGTAGTTGTCGTTTGTTGATGTGGTTCATAATTGTTTCTCGTTTCTCGTTTTTGTCTCGCCTTGACGGAGTCAAAGAACGAGACATAGGTATGCTGTTTCCGGCATCGTTGGCAGTGGTGGCGGCATCAACAATGTATTAGTTGGTGATTAGGTCTAGTTAATGGTGAACCACTAGTGGTAGGTCAATGATATTTGGTATGCAGTTGTATTAGCATTGGCACATCTCATTACCATGGAGATTATTTGGCCCCGCCCCCTCAGTCAAGGTCTATTGACTTTGAAACTTTGCTTAGTTTACATGTATTAGTTTGTGATTAGGTCAGTTTATGGGGAACCACTAGTGGTAGGTCAATGATATTTGGTATGCAGTTGTATTAGCATTGGCACATCTCATTACTATGGAGATTATTTGGCCCCACCTCTTCAGTCAAGGTCTATTGACTTTGAAGCTTTGCTTACTTAGGTCAGTTTATGGGGAACCACTAGTGGTAGGTCAATGATATTTGGTTTGCAGTTGTATAAGCATTGGCATATCTCATTTCCATGGAGATTATTTGGACCCACCCCCTCATTCATGGTCTATTGACTTTGAAACTTTTGCTTAGTTTTCATGTATTAGTTTGTGATTAGGTCAGTTTAAGGGGAACTCTTAGTGGTAGGTCAATGATAATTGGTATGCAGTTGTATAAGCATTAGCACATCTCATTTCCATGGAGAATATTTGGTCCTTTTCCCTCAGTCATGGTCTATTGACTTTGAAACTTTTGCTTAGTTTACATGTTTTAGTTTGTGATTAGGTCAGTTTAAGATGAACCACTAATTAATGTTAAGTCAATAATATTCGGTATGCAAATGTATTGGCATTTGCAAGTTTCATTTCCATGGAGAGTATATAACCCCATCCCTCAATTATGGTTCATTGACTTTGAAACTTTTACATAGTTTACAAGTTAATGTTTGTGTTTAGGTTTGTTTAAAGGGAACGACTTATGAAAAGTCAATGGTATTTGGTTTGCAGTTGTATTAACATTGGCACATCTCATTCCATGGAGATTGCTTAGCCCTGTACCTTCAGTCATGGTTCATTTACTTTGAATATTTGCATAACTTACATGTTAAAGTATTGCTATTTTAATTTCAACATTTGCATTATCAAAATAACAAATAGGCGAGACATATCTCTGTGTTAACAGTTTATTTATATAGATTAGACCGTTGGTTTTCCTGTTTGAATGGTTTTACACTAGTAATTTGTGGGGCCCTTTATAGCTTGCTGTTCAGTGTGAGCCAAGGCTCCGTGTTGAAGACCGTACTTTGACCTATAATGGTTTACTTTTATAAATTTTGACTTGAATGGAGAGTTGTCTCATTGGCACTCATACCACATCTTCTTATATCTAACACAAAGGATGATAACAGTGTCCCTGCGCCAATAACCAAATGCAAATGCTTGATTTGACGGAATGTATTTATCGAAGAATTCTTAATGTCTTAAGTAGTGGTCAAGGTGAAATACCACAAAATCACTATGTCACCTCCAGTTTCATGTTAAAAAGGATGAAAAAAAATATTCATTTGAAATATGACAGTTGCTGAAAATTAACCATGCATTTATTTTGTTGCAGAAATAGAAAAAAAATCTGAGTCATCAACATATACATAGATATAAGAAGATGTGGTATGAGTGCCAATGAGACAACTCTCCATCCAAGTCAAAATTTATAAAAGTAAACCATTATAGGTCAAAGTACGGTCTTCCACATGGAGCCTTGGCTCACACCGAACAGCAAGCTATATATATATATCTTGGGTGTTTCAAAATACCATTCTTTTTTTTATTTTGTGTTCCAATAATAATATATATTATTTTAAAAACTTGAGGTGACCTGGTTACTAAAGCTTGTAAATGGGGAAAAATGGTGAAAAGTTGCTTGGTTTACTTCCGGTGATGATTATTATCTTTTATGCAATGAAATGTTGTTTGAAATTTTTTCTATAGAACTGGACAGGATAAAACTTTATTAATGCCAAGTATATCTTTATTTGGAAAAAGATAAATACTACAGGTTGCACTTTGTAAATACAGCTGTTTCTCAAACCACGCCTTTTTTGGGGAGATATATATTATTCATAGATATGTTAATTTGTTAATGTACTGGTTCCCATTTATGATCTCTGTGTTTCATCTCATAGAGACATCACTTGGGAATGAAACCATAGAAAAACATGGTTGCCCCTAAATTTTAATTCTTAGGAGGTCCAAATATGAAGGTAAGGGTAGTATAGAATTGTAGTATAAGTTTAAACTCTTAGAAGTTCAGGGCATATAAATGTTGAAAATATGCCGCACAGCCCTATATTTTGACCTTTGAATAAAATAGTAGTGGATATAAACTTTCCGTTCTGGGATATTATTTTTCACGAAACTTCATAGTAAAAGTGTCACAGTTTTAGCCGCAAAGGGAGTTCCTATGGGAAATTGCATTGTCTATATTTACAGAATTGCAACCTATATAGGGTTAAAAAATAGAACATACAGAATTTCACAAAATCTGGTTTATCGCAGAGATTATAAAGAATTAAACTCAAATATGAAGTTTTATAAATATTTCATGAAGATTGAGAAAATCCTGAGCCTTAACTATGATGACTCAGCATAAATTCACAGTTTACAGTATGCATGGTTTACTTAAAGCCCTGAATTCAAAATAAATTCATAATATCTGCCTATTTGTGATTTAAATTGTTTAGAAGTGCTTATATTTACTCTTCGCAGTCATTGCAACTCATTGATCCTTCCTAAATAATTTTGTTGTGTTATTTTTGTCCTGTCAAAAACCCAAAAGTAAGCCGTAACACCTAAATGTGTTTTTTTGTGACCGCGGCATTAAAAAGTACAAGCTAGAATTACAAAAAGACCTCAATAAAACTTACAATAGTGTGTTCTATCCTAAATATATACTAAATATTCCACCTTGCTCAGTCAGGGGTACTACTTAAACAAGTGATTTCAGAATCACTTCTTTGAGTGATTTTGGCTGTGAAATATTAAAAATTTTCACACAGACTTTTTAAAATCACTGAAACAAGTAATTTTAGAAGTTAAAATGTAATCACTTTAATAAGTGTTTATAACATTTTCTTGATATTTTTCCCACAAGCTTGATTTTTTTATTGGTAAAAAGACAACAATTCCATTGAAAAAACAACTATGTACATGCAGAAATTGTCTTTTGCTTGATAAGCCTGACACTTTTACAGTTTTTTAAAAATATGCAAAAACTGGAATAGTGTGTAGATCAGGTCATAACCTTGAAGTAGATCATTCTAACTCTAAAGAAAACCAATCAGGTTACCTAATATTGTTGATATTTGTCTGATAGTAAGAGTAGTTAATGAATTTTTGATTACAGAAAAATTCCCAAGGGTACTTTTAAAAGCTTTAGCGCACTAACTTACTGCCCAAGCGCACTGGTGAAATTAATATACAAAGAAAAAGGGATAATTGATTTATGTAGGAAAATTATAGAAAAGATTGTGAAAATATGGAAAATCAATGAAATTAGCATTTGAAGATCAAAGAAAACACTAAAATCACTTAAATAGGTGATAACTGAATTTATCAAATCACTGAAATAAGTGATGATGAAATCACTTGTTTAAGTAGCACCCCTGACTGTTGCTAGAAACAGGGAAAATATTTAGGAAATGTGAGGCCCCAGTGGGGAAAAAAACAGATAAAAAAATGCCTACCCTGGGTCATAAAACAGATAATTTAACTTGTAAATGCTATGATTTTATTATTTTCAAGGTCTTTTGTAAACAGAACAATAACTGTGCTGGAAAGTTATGCAAAAATAAGATGTAAGCAGTCATTTCTATCAAACTTTTAGTGAATTTATGCACCAGACTGATATCTTCTTAAATACAATTTTGCAAATATGGCTTTGTTAAGACACTTCTATTTCATACATTAACTAACTTATGTTAGTTATACGGTTAGAGATGATACTGTTGTGACAAGAATTCTTAACTGACCATTTGAGACAGAAATTGTGAACTTTCATTGACAAATAGGCATACAGTAAGATGTGGACTGGAGACACAGGCAGGATTGGATACTTTGTATAATCTTGAATGTTGGAATGATTAACTACTTATCAAAACATTTATAGTATTCTAAAATGCTTTCAATTTGTTATCAGAATAGTTTCAAACATGTTTTAGACATTTCATGTCAGAAAACATGCACATAGGGTAAGCTGGCAATGATTAAAGTCTTGTTTTCAAATTCTTTAAAAAACTGAAACAGGGGTAGGGGTATAAAATGTACTGTAAAAGGAAACTTAGAGTATATGCAGTGATTTCCTTAAGGCTATAATTCTGATAAATAAGTATTGTTGTGAGAAAAAGTGTTTTTTATATCTTTATTTGGAAAAAGATAAATACTACAGGTTGCGCTTTGTAAATACAGCTGTTTCTCAAACCACGCCTCTTTTGGGGAGATATATAATATTCATAGATATGTTAATTTGTTAATGTACTGGTTCCCATTTATGATCTCTGTGTTTCATCTCATAGAGACATCACTTGGGAATGTAACCAGTATAGAAAAACATGGTAGCGCCTAAATTTTAATTCTTAGGAGGTCCAAATATGAAGGTAAGGGTAGTATAGAATTGTAGTATATGTTTAATCTCTTAGAAGTTCAGGGCATATAAATGTTGAACATATGCCGCACAGCCCTATATTTTGACTTTTGAATAAAATAGTAGTGCATATAAACTTTCCGTTCTGGGATATTATTTTTCACGAAACTTCATAGTAAAAGTGTCACAGTTTTAGCCGCAAAGGGAGTTCCTATGGGAAATTGCATTGTCTATATTTACAGAATTGCAACCTATAGATTTTTTTGAAAAATGACAATTTAACAAAGACTAATAGGGGAAAAACAAAGTGGTAAATACATGTACATCTCAATAACATGTTAAATAAACAGTTAATGACCTTTTAAAACATAGGTTGTAATACAACTAAAATCTAATCATGCAAACCTTATCTTAATTATCGTTCTTAATTTAATAAAAAATAAAGTTTTTCACACAATAATGACTTGATCAAAACTTCATGATACTTCATCAGAAGCTTTTTCATTATCAAAAGTACAAAAAAAAGTATCAAGAGTAACATTTTGAAAAATATCTTTTTCATTTTCAAAATTTTTGTGATAAAATGAACTTTGTTGATTTTTTGCAGTCAACATGTACATGATGTAGATAGAATCTTCGGTTAAGTTTTAAAAAAAAAAAATATTTGAAGAAAATTTCTTTTTATACGCCTGTTTACAGGACGTATTATGGTATACCGTTGACCGTCTGTCCGTCCGTCGTCAACATGTCAGACATTAATTCAAAAATGCTTTAACCAATATGCATAAAACTTGGGTGAATTGTTTATATCTATTGACGTGAGCTCCCTTTCTTTTTTTATAAATTTCAGATTTACCATTTCCAAGTTTTGGGGTTTTATTCATTAAAAAAGGGGGGATTTTCCAGTTTTCGGACAATAACTCAAAAATAATTTCACCAATTTGCATGAAACTTTTGTGAATTGTTCATATTTATTGACATGAGCTCCCTTTCGTTGTTTATAAATTTCGGATTTACCGTTTCTGAGTTTTGGGGTTTTAATTCATTAAAAAAGGGGGAATTTTCCAGTTTTCGGACAATAACTCAAAAAAAAATGTCACCAATTTGCATGAAACTTTTGTGAAAAGTTCATATCTATTGACGTGAGCTCCCTTTCTTTTTTGCTTAAATATGTTTAACTCCTTTACTGATTTTCAAAGATTTGCATCATTTATGAACTAGCTATATTATCATGATTATACTGAATTTACTATTGAAAACTATGTTTTGTAAAGATCGAAAATTTAAAACAGTCATATCACATGTATCAGGACTGTTTTCACCATCATTGGTTTTTGTCCATAGTTTCATACAATATACCATTGGAGGCTCTGTTTTTGTTTGATGTTTTTCTTTGTATGGATCTGATGAGTTAAGCCTTTTCCAACTGATTTTCATAGTTTGTTCTTCTTATGTTGTGCTACACCACTGTCCCTGGTTAGGGGGAGGGTTAAGGGCTCACAAACATGTTTAACACCGCCACATTTTTTATGTGCCTGTCCCAAGCCAGGAGACATCTGTCATATTTGGGTTTTTTTGTATAATGTTTTGTTATAAATTAGGCTGTTTCTCAGTTGAATTGCTTCATACTTTTCATGACAGAGCCGACTATACTGTATGGGTTTTTCTCATTGGTGAAGGCTGTATGGTTGCCTATTATTGCTTACTTCCACTTTATTTCAACTTTGGTGGATAGTTGTCTCATTTGCAATCATACTGCATCTCCTTTTTTTTATTTTCATTAATATTAAGACAATCACATCTTCTGTATCTTTTATTTGTTTTCACTGTATTTTGTAATCTGATAATAAACATATCTTTGAGTCTTTAATATATTTTAATGTCAGAGTCTGTGATAGTATCTGTTAAACTAATTTAGCCTGACAATTAAACTTGTAACCTACATGACCTATATAGATATTTGCATATTGTTGAGAGGCTAATTTTTATCTGTGATGATTTCTTGTTGGTTTTTTTTGCACTTGGGTAACTGTCTCATTAAAATATTTCATATAATCATACACTTAATAAAATCATAAAAGTTTACAATAACATGTACTCATCTGTATTAGTTTTGTAAAAATAAAACTTCATTTAATACTTAGATTTATTCTGTAAAGAATCCACATTTAATGTATTAATAATCACATAAACGCCTGAAATGAAAGACAACTCTTACTGGATCATGTTCAAGATCTTCCCACATGTACAATGTGTTTTTGAAATAAATTGAATTTGAGTGCATATACATGTACATATTGTATTTCTTAGTATTGTTGAAATACTGTAATTGAGTTCAAAGCTGAAATGACCAGTTTCCTTTGTACTGGATTATAACTTATTTTTTTAGATGGGTATTCCAGTGATGTTAGTCCTTTTGTAGTAACTTGTGTATACTTCTTTCCATCAGATGACACATGTTGTACTGATCCATCCTCGCATAACACATACACACTGCCATCTTGTAGTATGGTCACATCACAGGGCTTTGATGGTAACTTTCGTTTGGAAATCTTGTTATTAGAGTGACTGTAATGGTGCAGGTAATAATTACCATCTGTGTAAAATATACCATCACCAGAACCACACAGTCTGATAGGATAACCACCAGTATCAATGGTCTTCTCCACCTTCTCTGTCTGAGGATCTATGATCAACAATCTTCCTTTACAGCCTACTACTAACTTGCTGTTTATAGTTGTGATGCCAAAGCATGATGTAGATAATTGTATTGATTTCACTCTCTGTTTATTGTTTATGTCACATATGTCTATACTGTAACAGAGAGGCAGTGTAACAGCTACTGTAGAGTTGTTAACTACAGTAATATCCCATGGCTGACCCTGTAGTGGTATTGTACTAACATGTGAACCATCTGTATTATAAATCTCTATTGATAAATTATCCCAATGCATATAGGCCACTTGTCCAACATCTGTTATCACAGCTTTGTTCTTATTGAATGAACTTGTAGATTCTAAAGTGAATTGATGATGTTGGTAGAAGATATCTTGTCCTAGTTTGTAGGATTTTCTTTCTTGGCCTTTAAAAAAAATGAATGAAAATGTGTTCAGTGTACAATATTAAAATCATACAGTAACTAAATCAGGTATTTTTATACAAGTCAAAACCTTTTCTATCACAGGGTACATGTCATCATTAAAGGGGATAAATAAGAAGGAACCTATATCACTGTAATCTTTATTTTTGTAAATAATGATTTGATGGGGGTGGTAGAAGACTGTTATTAACAATCATCAAGAATCAACAATAATCATTATAGTAATTTATTTGTAATTATAGGTTTGGTGTGTCTTTTAAGTAACTGGCAATATAATAATTTTATTGTATTGTATATAATTGACAAACATTTGTAGAATTTTCTTTCTTGTCCTATATACATGGAATGAATTAATTTGTTTGAACTCTTGACAATAGATTTTTAATCAATACATTTATGGCTTTTTTTAGTTTTAAGTGAATTTAATTGTTCATTTTTAAAAAGGTTATTAAAGAATGTAATGGATGTATTGAAGAGCTATGATGTACGTGCAATGTTACTACATGTAATATAAAACAAAGATAAAACTGACCACTGATTTATTATACCAGTTGTCAAGTTAGAATGTAAATGTATGAAGTATGAATAGTCTCTATTTAAAAATAAAAATAAAATGACTTAATACATTTGTAATATTGATATTTTAATCACTGATTTATAAATCATACTAGTTACTTTTTACACACTGAGCCCTTAAAAAAGGTAGCCATTTTACATTTTGGAATCTCTTTTTATTAAACATATTGGTATTTGATAACCATTATAACATCTAGAAATAACATGTGTGACAACACTTACTTTGAATATCAGGATTTTGTCTTTGACATGTACAAGTTAATCCTTTTTCAGCATAGTAGACAAGTTTCTGAAATAAAAGGACAAACAAATTTGGTTGAAAAGCTGCTATTATTATTCATTAAAAATTGTTATGTCTTTTAATCACCATCAACTTAGAAAATAATTGTGAATTGACTTGACATAATAGGGGGTAATGTGAGAATTCCCCCATTTCGTCCTGAATTGTTATATCCTTATTATGCCTATAATGACAAGTCAATACACTGTAATTATTATTATACTGCGATTTTAAACAATTTCAATGAAGACAGAAACATGTCTGGTAACTGCTTGAGTCCATCTGTCAATCCTTCCGAAAGAAAACAGGAAAGGGAATGATTTTAAATCTGGTCTCCAGCTTTATAATGTTGAGTCGTTGTGAGTAAGCAATTTTGACATTGCTGTCCATCTAAGTCCTGTTTGCCTATAGTTTGAAATTTTACAGCATTCATTGTACAAGGAAAATATTTGTCAAAGGTTTCTTGGCTGCTATTCAAGGGAATGAGTAAGTATTTGGTCTACAGCTTGATAATGTTTAGTTCAATTGAGTAAGCAATTTTTAAATCTGCATGTAGCCACTGTCTGTTTGCCGATAGTTTGAGAAATTTTACAACACTCATTGTACAAGGAAAATTTTTGTAAAAGTTCTCTTGGCAATAGTGAAAGGGAATAATTAAGTTATGCTCCAGTATAAATATTACATGTACCTCAATCAATTGCATGCAGGAAAGCAGGTCCAGACCCAGTATTTGTCTTATTTTTATGGGAGAAATGTCTCTTTATAATGGAATTTATATTAAAAATTGCATTGTAAGCACCCTTACACCTACATTTCATGTCATTTTTATGGTGTTTAAATTAAGCGTTGATACCAGCAAAGTGTTGAATGAGTTCTGACAATTTTGTTACAAGATCTATGTACGTTGGAAATAGAAAATATATATGCAAAATAACATTATAGCAGTCTTACATGTATGTCTACATTTTTTGTAAGATCATTAAAGTAAAAAATATTTTTTTTAGTCATTGCATTTGATAATGGACTTTCTGTTTTGAATTTTCCTTGGAGTTCTGACAGTCTTTTTGTTATTTTACTATAGCTACTGTGGATTCATTATTATTCGTTGGATACCAATTTTCGTCTATTTCCTGGGTACAGGTGAACCACGAATTCAAATGTTCAACGAATTACAAATTTTCTATAGGCTTTGTATGCAGAGATTGGCAAAACCACGAAATCTAATATCCAAGAAAATGCAAGTTTTCCTCAATCCACGAAAATTAATACCCACAAAAATAAATGAATCCACAGTAGAAAAGCAGGCCAGACATTTCAGCATGTCCACTTTTGTTATCATGGTTATACTTTACATATATTAATCTTACCTGTATTGCATCATTCATCAAAGGTATTCCCTGTATAGCTGAATTTATTGTCTGGATAGATGAGTTCATTTCCTGAAGGGTCGTGTTTCCTTCTTGAACTGATCTTTCTAGGCCTTGTAGGACAGTGTTTCCTCCTTGTACTGAACTTTCTAGGCCATGAAGATTCCACCCTATTCCTTGTAAAGATGTATTTATCCCATGTACACTTGTGCTTATCCCTTGTACAGAAGTATTCATCTCTTGAAGCGAATCACCAATCTGAAAGTTTTTAAAGGAAATATTGACAGTGAAACTGTAGAGCCGCTGAAAACCTTTGGGTATTCATTCATATCAAATAATTTTGTGGTGGTACAGCATGTTTTTGTTTTCTCAGGACAGACTTAAATAATTTGAAATCAATTTATTTAAAGAAACACAATGCTGCCCCACATCCCCATAACTAAAGATGAATGTGTTTAATCCTTACGTTTAAGGCAAACATTATTCTGCGAGCAGCAGAAGTTAGATGCACATTGAATTCCTTAAGCTTTCCATCATGTCCATTGTGTGTTATGTTTATAGGAAAGCTCTCACTCTCAGTACATTATCATGATTATAGGACCAACAATCCTGGTTAATATCTTGAGCTTCTATTAGCATGATAAGTGAAGTTGTAGATAAATGCCAATAAAGGGACCAAATATCCATTTACTGGACCATCAGAAGCAGTGTCAGTTTTTACAATTAATATTTTATTGAAATTCAACTAATGCATAATTTAAACTACCTCTTCAAATCTCTTGTTGACATCTAAAAGGTGTATGTAGTATTGTTTACAAAGTTGTTCATCAAGAGGTCTGTTCTTCATATCTTCAAGGTCACTCTTTCTGGTGGGGTCAAGCTGAAGGACATGATATGTAAGATCTGGCCACAGTGAATTGTACTTTGGCTCAGTTATGCCACAATTTGTGTTATGGCTAAGATAATCATTCTTGTATTGCCTGAGAGACCTGACTGCCTGCTCTTCAGCTGGTCTCAAGGTGAAGCAGTTGACAAGGATAAGTCCCATCAAGGTGATATCAAGTTCATCAAGTTTGACAGGTTTAGCTGTATATTTACAGTGACAGTGGTGATTACCTGGTCCAGGATTTTCTGTATACAACAGTTTCCATTGGTAGTTGTACAGTGGAAGTTGTTGTCTGGCAATACAGTTTGGGCTATCAACACAGCAATACCATGTATATCTGTGATTTAAATGGAATAAGGTGTGAACTACTGGTTGGTTGTTTAGGAAATCGTGCAGACAACTAAATCCAGCTTTAGTATAGTTGTTCTCTAGTTGACGTCTTAACACAGGAGTAACAACTTCTAGGAACACAGACCCAATGACAAAGAATCGTCTACGGTCTTCTCTGTCCATGATTTCTAAAAAAATAATATATGGATGATAATAAACTTTGTAAATGCTAAAACAGATCCTCAGTGATCAAAGTAAAATTTTATGTTGATATATAAATGTAGGCTGTTTTATCCATACAAGCAAATGTTTTTTATGTTGATCAGGATAGGCAAAATAGTCATTGATTTTCAAATAATCATGCATCTTAAAAAATCTTTTGACTTAATCAAAAGATATCATGATATGTTATTGATTTTATTGATCATTTTTTGATACCCATATTTAAGTATTTTAATAGACCAATTTCACATAAGCGACTTATCAACGCTGATCTCAAAATCCTATGCGCGTTTGGGTTTAAATCCCACGATAATTAACGATATCATACGTGACAGGGGGCGACATCAAATTGACTCTGATATTTAGCAACACAATAATAAATCAACCGATAATACACATCTCTCTCTCTTCATGGTGTATGCTGGAGAATATTTAATTTTAAGATATTAATAATCGTTTATTTTATATATTCAGAATAAATAGTTTGAACGTTTATACAGAGAATAACATAAAATTAAAATAAAAAGATGTGGTATGATTTCAAACGAGACAACTATCCACCAGAGCCAAATGACAGATGAAAGCAACCATATGTCACCATACAGCTCTCGACAATGAGAAAATCCTTACCAAATAGTGAGCTCTAAAAGGTCCCGACACAAAACAATTTAAACGAGAAAATAAGTGGCTGTAAAGAGTTCATAACAGTTGTGTTTATGAGTGAAATGGTTATAAAAAAGTATTAATCTTGTAATTGCTTTCTTTTGCTTACTGCGCTATATACATTGCTGTATGTCAGTTTGATTTTTCGTGAAAAGAGAAAAATATTTTGATAAAAAGAAAACAACCTCAACATCAGAAATACATTTAATTTCAGTTCTGTTCCAGTATCAAATAGCATTTTTTCTTAAATATTTTTTTACATCTTCTTGTGACATGCATGTAAATGGTTACATATAGGTTTAGTGTCATAGATTCGAACTTTTGATTTTCTTTTAAACAAAAACAGGGTTACTGTTATGGTGACTTTTGCGTGAAATTTATCTTCAATTTTCAAACATCAGACTATAAAACAATGCATTCAATACCATTTTAATTTCTAAGCTATGTACATGATGGACTTTGTCTATGCAGATGTTCAGTGCCAGCGGCCAAAGTAATTTTCTACATATTTTCAACTTTATCATTTTTCATGCCATTAAAAGTTATTGAATATCCTGTATTTACCACACTTTGCCATTAAATTAGACCAAATTGCTGAATGACCCCCCTCCTAAATTATTAAAATATTCCCAGTGGCATTAACCGTACTGGCCATGATATCTCAGTGTAAATTAGGTACCAGGGTTAACACTTTAAACATGTTTTAGGGATGACCATTTGATTTTCAGGGGAGGGGTATTTTAGAAAATTAATATTCTAGTTGGAGTTAAAAATGAATAATTATGACCAAGGCAGGATGAAAAAGAATAATCCGCAACACAAAATGCAGGAAATAATTGTGTACAAAAGTTGAATAAATTAATCAAATGGTCGCCCTTTTTCAGTAACTTTATGTATAGAAAAGGATACGTTTTTATCAATTGTCACCTAGTGAGATTGTACAAGGTAAAACGAGGATTCCACATGGCTTATTGTTATCAAAGGTACCAGGATTATAATTTAATACGCCATACGCGCGTTTTGTCTACATAAGACTCATCAGTGACGCTCAGATCAAAATAGTTATAAAGCCAAACAAGTACAAAGTTGAAGAGCATTGAGGACCCAAAATTCCAAAAAGTTGTGCCAAATACGGCTAAGGTAATCTATTCCTGGGATAAGAAAATCCTTAGTTTTTCGAAAAATTCAAAGTTTTGTAACAGGAAATTTATAAAAATGACCATATAATTGATATTCATGTCAACACCGAAGTGCTGACTACTGGGCTGGTGATACCCTCGGGGACGAAACGTCCACCAGCAGTGGCATCGACCCAGTGGTGTAAATAGTTATCAAAGGTACCAGGATTATAATTTAATACGCCATACACGCGTTTCGTCTACATAAGACTCATCAGTGACGCTCAGATCAAAATAGTTATAAAGCCAAACAAGTACAAAGTTGAAGAGCATTGAGGACCCAAAATTCCAAAGTGTTAATTAACTTCTTAATTTATGACCTAATATTATGTATATGAAGTGAGCCCCGCTTATTTATCTAATTTATTCTTCTCGTTAAGCGAACGACCACAGCGTGAATTTGTGACAATAAAAGGTACAATTAAAGCAAGGCGGCATATCAGATCGTATATTACTGCAACCAACAACACAGCAGTAGTCCGTTTTAAAATCTTTTAATGTGTCATTGTTAATGAAGTTGTCTTGTCAATATAATTTTTTATATTTTGATTCAAATGATGCTCATGTTGCTTGACATGAAAACACAAACACTTAATCAGATGATTGTTTTTTCAAGTCTGCATGGTCACATCAACCGTTAGCCCCCAGTTGATAAACTCTCGGGAATTATCGCGTGATTTCATAGTTTGGCTAATTAGATAAGACATGCGCAGTTAAACTTGAAACTGGTGTATTGAGTCACGAATATATGTTGGCAAAATCATGTTGACTCAACACAGAAATACTATTATCGATTTTTATACGACCGCAAAAAAATTTTTGTGGTCGTATATTGGTATGACGTTGGCGTCGTCGTCGTCCGAAGACCCATTAGTTTTCGCACTCTAACTTTAGTTTTAGTGAATGGATCTCAATGAAATTTTACCATAAGGTTCAATACCACAAAAGTAAGGTGGGGATTGATTTTGGGGGTTATGGTACCCACAGTTAAGGAATTAGGGGCCAAAAAGGGGCCAAAAATAAGCATTTTTGTAACTTCCAGACATAACTTGTGTGTAAGTGTATGGATCTCTCTGACATTGTACCACAAGGTTCCATATCACAAAGGGAATGCTGGGATTGATTTTGGGGGTAATTGCCTCCAAATTTTAGGAATTAGGGGCCAAAAAGGGGCAAAAAACAAGCATTTTTCTAGTTTCATGACAATAACTTGTGTGTAAGTGTATGGATCTCTCTGACATTGTATCACAAGGTTCCATATCACAAAAGGAATGCTGGGATTGATTTTGGGGGTAATTGCCTCCAAATTTTAGGAATTAGGGGCCAAAAAGGGGCGAAAAACAAGCATTTTTCTAGTTTCATGACAATAACTTGTGTGTAAGTGTATGGATCTTTATGAAATTGTACTACAAGGTTTCATATCACAAAGGGAAAGCTGGACTTGAGTTTGGGGGTAATTGCCCAAAAAAAGTTTAGGAATAAGGGGCCAAAAATAAGCATTTTTCTAGTTTCCAGACAATAACTTGTGTTCAAATGTATGGATCTCTCTGAAATTGTACTGCAAGGTACCATACCACAAAGGGAAGGCTGGGATTGATTTTGGGGGTAATTCCCTTAAAATTTTAGTAATTAGGGTCCATAAAAGGGCAAAAAACAAGCATTTTTCTAGTTTCAGGACAATAACTTGTGTGTAAGTGTATGGATCTTTATGAAATTGTACTGCAAGGTTCCATATCACAAAGGGAAAGCTGGGTTTGAGTTTGGGGGTAATTGCCCTAAACGTTTAGGAATTTGGGGCCCCTTTAAAGGGGCCAAAAAACAAGCATTTTTCTATTTTCCTGACAATAACTTGTGTTCAAGTGTATGGATCTCTCTGAAATTGTACTGCAAGGTACCATACCACAAAGGGAAAGCTGGGATTGAGTTTGGGGTGATGAATCATAAGGGGGTTCAAAAAAATTGGGGGGGGATTTTTTTTTCCTTTTTTCATACATGTGAACGTCCCGACGGGAGTACAATAATCCCGTTTTCAGGGGTCTCCTCCCGACCTCGCATTGAAGAGAAAAAAATCCCGTGTATGAAATTTTTCAGGAATGAAAAATTTCTGCCCAACATATCATCTCAGACATCTGGTGTAACTGACATCACCTGAAGTTCTATTTTACCTGTAAATCAATTAACATGCATAATTATATGGCTTCACTTGTCAGCTTGGGTGTCAAACATACAGGTAATCAACGATTTTTACCTCAGGCTAACTGCCGTTGTGTAATAAAAACTTTGTGTATTTATTAGGTTACTTCCCTTGATTTATCCTGTTTTAAATTACTTTCCTTTAAATAATGTAAATTTTTAAAAGAATATAAATAAAATATAAATTGAACAAATAATCATAAAAGGATGGTAATTAAATGATATTAAATGTCTTAGGACAAATAAAAAAATAATAATTTGAAAATTATTTGAGGGTTCTATACTTTCTTTCAAGGCTTAAATTGAATAATATAAAAACTATGACCCTTGTATCAAATTCAAAATGAGTTTCTGATTATTCAAATGCAAATGCAGATAGGTAAACAAATGATTTGATTGCAATGTCTGTCCTATAGAATAATCATATAAAAGATATGAATTGAAAAATTTAAAGAACATACTAAAATAATAAAAGAATGTTAGATTGAACATGTAGAATATAAAGATAAAGAAACTTTATAAGTACAAGGGTACTATAAACATAATACATAATACATTCGGATTGAAACTTGAAGAAAACACACTTTAAAAGACAATTTTTACAGCACATGGTTACATTTACGACAAAATTTATGTCGATTAAAAACCTCCTGATATGAGTCCTAATCTCCTGACCAAAATTTCCCAATCTCCTGATCTGAGTTTCACAGTCCATCACATGTATGTTTTTTTCTTTAAAATTTTCCATTTTAAATTGGTTATTTCTGATTTATATATAAAAGCAAATAATAATGATATGGTTTGAATAGGTAAATTAAAAATTTTTAAGTTCTTAGACCACTTTCATTCTGTGTGAGAAACCTATGCTGTGTCAAATATTTAATTACAATCCAAATTCAGTGCTGTATCAAGCTTGAATGTTGTGTCCATACTTGCCCCAACTGTTCAGGGTTCGACCTCTGCGGTCGTATCAAGCTGCGCCCCAGCGGAGCATTTTATTTTTTATATATTTATATCATTGTGTTAATTTAAAAAAAAATTAAATGACAATGATACCCCTGTTCCAAAGGTGGAAGGTATCCTGTTTTTATCTGTCTGTCCTTCGGTCTGTCCGTCTATCTATCCCTTAATAATTTGGTAGCATTTTTCTCAAGAACCTCCAATTACAGCTTTTTTGCTATCAAACCTCATGTACATGTATGTGAACGTGCTATACTATTAGATGCATTTTTAGATACATTGCTCATCAACTTTCTGTTTACTGAATAATGTATTCTTTCACATAATGACCATGTATGAAATTTTCAAAGCATTTTTCTTGTAACTTTTAATCAGGCCTTCCTGAAACTTGGTAGAATCATGTATGCCTTTTGCTATGACATTACTCTTCAACTTTTAGTTTACCAAATACCTATCTAGGTTTAGCTAGGGTATCCTTAGATACTTTAGCAATGACTGTAACAATTAGTAAAAGAGAAAATCATGTGATAATTTTAAGGGGCAAAAAAAAGAAGGAAGGAATGGGGTGGAGGTTTTGTAAGGTCATAGCTGATATGGTTCCTATTTTTGTTGGCCATGTGTGAAGATCTGAAAATGTTACATTCACTTTTAAATAATCTTTAGTAAAACAATGTACTTTCACTTCACTTTTAACACAATGTGTCTTTCAATTTACAGATCTCTGCATTTAAAATAAAAGAAAAAAGAGTAAATTAGTAAAATTACCACATATATATCATTGGTGATGTGTTTATCACTGGAAATTATTGCAGTTTCTGTACATGTTATTCCACCATGAAGATATGTGTGGAAATCCCCATTTCTATTTTTATCTAACCTGATAAATGGGAGACAACTCAAAGTTGAATCAGGAAAAACTAAAAAAAGATACAAGTTTGTTCTTTTTAAATTATCAATCTTTAAAAAATCATAAATTTTCAATGATGTAAATGAATTGTTTCCCTATAATATATATCTAGTTTTCCAGATTAAGTAGTTAATAAAATAAGGTACCAAGAAAAATATGAGAGGGGATATATATTGTTTATGATTACAACACCCATGACACCACCCCATTATCATGACGCACACAAACCATCTAAAAAAAAACCAAGCAAAACAAAAGGCAAATACTGGTATTATGAAAACATCATAGGAAGAAAATGAAATAGACTATTTCTATAGGATTTATATTGAAATGTGTGACCATCATGAGGGAGACTGAAAGAACAGGGTGGAGGGTTTGTATGGTCATAGCTATAGGTGGTAGACTTTTTTTGGCGAAAAGGAAAAAACCATACATACATGAGACTTTGATAATGGTTACTATGTTATTTATCTGATTTTTTTGTGTATTCCAGACGTAAGTCATGTAAATTAACAAAAAGAATTCAGGTCTAAGCACATAAATATTATGGAAGAAACAGAGTTAGAAAAATACCAAAAGGAAGTATGGATGAGGAGCCAGATTGAAAGACATAATATTCAGAGAGAGGCAGGTATACAAGAATTCAATAGTCTTGAGTTTTTTGTTTGTGTGACCCAGCCTTCATTTTTGCTTGACCATCCATATTTTTGAAGTTTTCTTAGCAAATCATGGACTTTTTCTTGTGGGTACCCATTTTGTATATCCTCTTTAACCCCTCACTACATGCTAATTAACCTTTTTCAGAATCTTTGCAACCATATAAACAAAGTTGGGAAGTAAATACAACCCCAATATTTACTAGTGGTATTTGGTGGTATTAATTACCCCTGTCAATACTCCTCAAGAGGTCAGTACAGGTTGATTGAAATTTTCATTGTTCTTTTAATAGACTAAACTATATTAATTCTAGCTAAACATTAGTAGATGAGGAACATTTTGTAGCTTCATCCCTTTTGCATAATGTTTTATTAACTATTATAATATGACGTGCTTCTTTGCTTGTTTTACCCATAGCTTTCAGTTTTATTACAAGCTTATAACAAAGAACATGTAACATATTAGGGCTATTTTAGTGCATGTTCCTATCATGAAACAAAAGCTCTTACTATTCTATTTCTTTTTCAGCTACCAGTTCTACAAATGTTAATAAAGATGACTCAGTGAAACTGATCAATTTGTAAGTTTCCATGTTTCTTATGACATATTTGTTGCATTATTTATAAATCTATACAAAGCAATGTTTGTTCTTCAAATGATAAAAATATCATATAAATAATTTGACTAACTAGGTTACTATTGACTCTATATTTGTAAAGAGAGATGTAGGTACAAAATGTATTAAATTCTCAGTAATAATAATTGAGTAATTCCGAAAATTACTACTGCTTCATTGGCGACTATAAATCTACTCTTCCCATTTAGAATGTAAGGAATACATACCATTGCTTTACTTCTTCCGAAATGCCTCCCTCAGAGTTGAGAACACTGTATAGCAGAATTCTGATATTCAAGGAATTATTTTATATATGCACATAAATAATTTTCAAATTCAAAAGTGCAAGAGCTCTTGTTTTAAGCTATTCATATAGTCACAAACCTTGTTGAAAGTCATCTTATTCCCCACTTCTACTTTAGAAATAAAAAATCAAATCACTCACATTAAACTTATATTTTTAACTTGCATGCACAACAAGCAAGACTTTGGATAATGTGATAGATCAACCCTGCTAGGTATTGCATTGTTTCTAATTAGAGAAGCTGAGGTTGTATTGGGAATTTTCATGCAAAAGTATGGAAAAGGTATGTTTTTTGTTTGTCATTAAAAATATGAATTTTGTGAAACTGTTATATTTATGTTTCTACACATTACAATTGCTTAAAGATACGCATTGTACTAAATTTGTACAATTTTACAGATTGACAGAGTTAGGTGAAGATTTAAGAAAACAACATTTTGATAAAGACAGAAAAGAAGTCATAATTAAGAGGTATGTCTATATATAGAACACTGCATTCCAGTACAGTAGATATTCTTTTGACTATATCAAAGAAAAATAGCATCATTTTGTTTATGTAACTGAAGTTTGCTAACCATATGCTGAAATCTGTCCAGAGTTTTATAGTCTTAACAAAATATGTTGTAGATACTATTCCTTGTACAATGTATACACTTTCTTTCTCCTCCCTTCGAAACAACAGGGGTAGAAATAAGACCTATCTAATTTGCCAAAATCTTTCTTAAAGTAGCTGTCATGGCCGTCATGTTTTACCTTGGTTAAGCTTGCCTTTATGAAATCTTTTTTTTCTAGAGGTCAGCAGGAGACATTGTATTCGATTTCTTAATTTAACAGTATTTTTTGTAACTCGTGTCAATAAGAATGTATTTGGAATGTCCCCATTTGTCAACCCTGTCCCAGTTTATATTATTAAAATGGTTGAGATCTAATCCTTTAACCTGAAATTATCTTGCATCTCATGTCAAGAAGAATTGGAATATTTATGGTTGGCATTTAGGGGTCTTTCCTGTCCCTTCCTTTTAAAGAAATGGTTTTAAATTAGTTCAAATGATAATATCTGTGAGATTTACAACAATTTCTCTAGACTGGGCAGTTTAGAACTGGACATATCATATAAAACTTTTAAGATAAAGATGGTAAGTTAAACTCTTGATGTCCTCTAGGTTTTTTTAGTGTCATTTGATTGCTGTCTCGTTTATATATATTTACTTCATTAACTATGCTTCTACTTACTTGGCAATATCGGAAAGAATATGGGACTGTTTGAAAAATTTGAAAAAATATAATTGCCTTTTGCATATCTCTACTTTGTGGACAATATATGGGGGAGTATGGGAAGATGGACTAGACACGTTTAAGGAATTTCAACGGACAGCAGAGCATGATATTGATAGAGATATTTAGTGTTTAACCAATAATTTATAAAAAAAAAAAACTAGTCATCAATAGATTACAATAGCTTAACAGATGATTAATTGTAATGGTAATTAAAAGATTTGAAAAACTAAAATATTATACATTTTTTCCACAGATAAATTTACTTTTTCCACTACTAAGCTCTTTATTTGTCAATGAAAATGTATGTCCCTCCTAAAAGTAACAACTCACAAAATATGGTCAGTTATGGGATTGGCAAATAGACTATTACATGATTTTACATTGCACTATAGTGGAAATATCTATTAATCAAATTTCTAAAAAAAAATAAATTTGGTATATGTGTAGTACATAGTATTTACAAAGTTTGAAATGTTTTTCATAGAATACAGCTTGGGAATTTTTTGGTCAGAGAAATATTTGAAGAAGAGAATATTAATGATGAAAATAAAGAGAAGTTAAAGTAAGTATTTAATATGAGGTTAGAATCTTCCACACAGGTTGTCAACGTTGGATTTTGGGTGCAGAAGTGCATTGGAATTTAAAAAATACCCTCATTCAAGGCATTCATATATTGAAGTCTTGTGAAATCACGACCCATAATTATATTTCATGCATACTCATAATAGATATTTAAAAGGTTAGGTATAGGGGGATACTTGAGATCTCACAAAACATGTTTAACACCGCCGCATTTTATGCGCCTGTCCCAAGTCAGGAGCCTCTGGCCTTTGTTAGTCTTGTATGTTTTTTTAATTTTAGTTCATTTATATGTTTTGGAGTTTAGTGTGACGTCCATTTTCACTGAACTAGTACACAATTTTATTTAGGGGCCAGCTGAGGACCACCTACGGGTGCAGGATTTTCTCGCTGCGTTGAAGACCCATTGGTGGCCTTCGGCTGTTGTCTGCTCTTTGGTCAGGTTGTTGTCTCTTTGACATATTACCATTTCCATTCTCAGTTTTAACTCATTTTTAAGCTAAAACATTTCCATTCTCTATCTATAGAATATAGATACAGTTTGTATTGGTAAAATCAGTCAGGAGAATTACTGAAATATTTCTTATCTAAGTTGCAAATTGTGTTAGTTTTAAGAAATCACTCATTTAAGTAATTCCCCTGACTGATAATCAAATAAAAAATAAAAGTTCATTAACTGCTAAAAAAAAGTCCTCTACCAACTAGGACGAAAATAGCACTTTCACTTAGTTTCAGGTCAATAGATAGTAAAAATTTCTTTTCATCCAGTAAATTGACCATACACAAGCTATATAACTGTGTCTCAGAATTTTGATATATGCCTCCAAATAGAAAATATACTGATTTAACTGCTAGGTTCTAAACCTCATTTCTCCTTTCATCTTTATAGGCCTATAAATTTCTAACAATTAGGACACAGTTTTGAGTAGAAACTCTCTTAAACCACATATTCCAAAGCAAAAATAAAGGGGGTAAAAATAAAGTTTCTATTTTCAATTATTGATCAGAATTGTATTGAAAATTGTTGTGAAAAATCACCTCTTAACTGAATGTCCCCCTTTTAACCCCTATAAATGCAATACAAATATAAAAATTTCACTGGGAACTCCCTTTGTTAAGCCATCAATCTAAATTTTTTTATCTAACCATAATGTATTACACACCTACCTTTGTTGTCGGAATCATTCGTATCAGGCCTTTCTGTTTTATGTTAAAGCAAGAAAAAAGGTATGTTGTTCCATTTATTTTTTTGATTTAAAAAAAAAAAATTTTTAAAAAGATCCTCTCATGTTTCCTGTAAAATCCTTATAAAATGTGTTAATGTTTCACAACATGTTGCTAAAAATAAACTCTGTGACCTAGCATTTGTATCATATTTTAAAACATGTTATGAAATTAAATGCATTTTGGTATAGTTTGAAAAAGTCTGCCATCTTTTGTTTATACCCCATACAACCTTAATACAGCTTGTGACAGTAGTCATTGTCAGATGCTTAATTTTGAAAAAAAAGTAATCTATCTTTTATTTTATGTTACCATAAACATTTCTTTTTACTCTTCAAATTGTATTTTTATAATAGATTTCAAATTGTATTTTTATAATAGATTTCAAAATCACTTTTTATGTAGCCCCAAAATATTTATAACATTTGCATTTTCAACTACAGATACATCTTTTTACAAAATATTGATATCAATGTTGAAATCTTCTTAAACTTCTTGTATATTTTCTGCTAGGACAGGAACTTGTTGTGTGTCTTGTTCTTGCTCTTAATAAGTTAATGTTATAGGTACTACTTATAAAAGACAATGATATTTCTATATTGTTGCATTACTTAATTTTGAAATAATAAAGAAACTTAGGTTTCAACTACCTCAGGCAAAGTTGACCTTAGATGAATTTGGCTATTTGTTTTATGTATTTTTGTCATATAGCTCTTCAACTGTTTCGTTACTTATACATCCCTCGGATTTCAAATGTTTGGCTTTCAGCGTTCCTGATGAAAGTAAATCCAGAAAAGCGCTTCGGACGCATGGAATTATTAAACGTGTTGTTTTCAATTTTTTACATCACTGGGTCGATACCTCTGCTGGTGGACTATCAGTTCCCGAGGGTATCATCAGCTCAGTAGTTGTCATATAGCTCTTCAACTGTTTCGTTACTTATACATCCCTCGGATTTCAAATGTTTGGCTTTGAGCGTTCCTGATGAAAGTAAATCCAGAAAAGCGCTTCGGACGCATGAAATTATTAAACGTGTTGTTTTCAATTTTTTTCAGTACATGTTAGTTTGAAGATCATTTTGACACGCTGCCCTCTTTGTCATGATCTGGCAACTTTGAAAAAAGAAACATTATAGCTGTCAATCAGATTGTCTTTTTCTGAATTTTCTACCAACAGACCACACATATCTCTGTGTCAACAGTTTGTTACATGATACTGTCCCTCTGCCTTCAGATTCTAGCTAGGACATTTGTTATGTTTATATATAATTATTTATTGGCAGATACATTGCTGAGTTGTTAGAGAAGCAGTGTCGACTTGTCACAGAAATAATGAAAGCCTTAAAGGTACGAAGTATTGGAGAATTACATTTGAATTTTACATGACATAGTTAGAATAGAAAGTCTTATCTAAATAAAAATAAATAGTTCTAGGCCTCTTACTATTTGTGTAAAAAAGTAGATGAACCAAAACAGAATAACGTTCTCAACTGATTTCAATAAAGATCTCTTTCATTTATAGTTATTAAAGGTAGACAACTCACTTTTTCTGAAATTAACAAGTTATTATGAATATTATTGATGCATCAAGTTAACAGGTTTAACAGTCTTCACGATAAACATTTGAATCTACAGGTTGGAAGCTGAATTTCATGAAAATTTTAGTTAGATTCTATTAGCCTGAAATGACGATTTTTACAGGCCAAGCAGCAGTATTAATTATGTATTGCTCAATCATCCTATACTTTGTCTAGTTTTAATGCTTAATATTAGTGATATTTTAATTTTCAATTAATTTTAGGCTATATATACTTCTTTTTTGTCAGTCAAAATGACAATCATTTTCTTATATGTAGAAAGAAATGAAATCTAGAATAACCAAGATGAATATTTCTTTTCTAGAGAACAACTGAACTAAGAAGTAAACTTGATACTCTGAAGAAAGACAATTTTGGTAATTAATTACTTTATGTATAAGTCGATCAAAATTCCAAGAAGCAATCCTGAGACACATGGGTCTTGGTCTGCCAAGTGATGTGTGTGCTTTCCCTTGTTCCATTATTATTGTCGAGCCTGCGACTTTTGTCGCAAAAGCGAGATATAGCGATCCTTCATTCCGTCGTCGTTGGCAGCGTCCACAAATATTCACTCTGTGGTTTAAGTTTTTGAAATTTTAATAACTTTCTTAAACTATCCTGGATTTCTACCAAACTTAGACAGAAGCTTGTTTATGATCATAAGATAGTATCCAGAAGTAAAATTTTGTAAAAAAAAAAATCCTGTTTATCCGTATTTTACTTATAAATGGACTTAGTTTTTCTGCCAGTTAACATTACATTCACTCTGCGGTTAATGTTTTAAAAATTTTAATAACTTTCTTAAACTATCCTGGATTTGTACCAAACTTGGACAGAAGCTTGTTTATGATCAAAAGCTAGTATTTAGAAGGAAATTTTGTAAAAATTTATTTTCTTATCCGTATATTACTTATAAATGGACTTAGTTTTTCTTCCAGTTAACATTACATACAGTCTGAAGTTAAAGTTTTTAAAACATTTATTAGATTCATAAACCATCCTGGATTTTTACCAAACTTGGACAGAAGCTTCTTACAATCAAAAGATAGTATCTAGGGAAAATATTTTAATAATTTTTCCCCCATTTTTAGGCAGTTAAGCTGCCTTATGCTACCACCCTAGATTTGTGTTCTTCCAACTGAATGGTGTAAAAAGTGCTATTGTTATTATCTAGCTGGCTAATATGTTATTAATAACTAATTAGGCACTTTTTTCATACTTTCAATTCTGGAATACAAAAAATATGACCAGAAAAACCTTAAATCATCGTCGAACCACCCAAAATTTTTGAAGTTGCACATAGGAATTAGTGCTCAATAGAAATCCGTACGTAGTTTATTATCCCATGTGCTTTTGGCTAAGATGTCAAAGAACAATTGTATGAAATATTTCATCGCCAAAAATCTCTAATTACAAGTCGTTTACATTTCCCAAATGGCAAACGGCGCAGAAATATTGTTCATGTGTACACCAAATCTCTATGATAGAGGAAATAAAGTTATACATAGTAGTCTAAGTTGGTGGTAATTTTAACTTACACGAAACGTAGGCTAGTAAGTATTCTGATGTTATAAAGTAAGTTTTGTTTATCATGATCTTCTTTTCGTTTAAGAAGATTGTGATTAATCAATTAATTTCAATTAAATGTATGCACATTTAAATTCCTTTCTTTTTTTAAATTATTCCGTTCATCAGTGACATCGCTGAACTTGCCAAATAAAGTTGTTGTTGTTTTATGAATGACAAAGATGAAAATCGACGTTGATGGGATGTTTTAAGAAATGTGGACAACTCGTCCCCTAGACAAGTCGGACCGAGTCCACTCGGCCCCCACTCGCGCCGTCTAAGAAGACAACTCGGACTGCTTGTCAGATTTACTTAGGGTTTCATTAAATGTTAGACTAACATGTCTAGCAGAGCCATCAATCTTTCGTTTGTGCCTTGGGGTCTATTTAGGGGTATTTTGAGGGGCCTTAAGAAGGGAGGGGTTTACTATAAAACCCTATGGGATTTTATGTTTTTTCAATTTTCAAATGACTATTACTAGTACTTGAAAACAGTAAGTGATAGACACACACGGTCTTCAGTAATAATAACAGGACAATGGAACAAATCAAATAAAATATTGGGTGAGTCCCTGGGGGGCATCCCACCCCCTTCAATTTGAAAATGTGCTTTTATCTTGTAAATGGTCGCGATCCCCACCCCTAAACCATATATATACTTGTATGGGACAATAAAACAAATCAAATGAAAATTTGGGGGAATCCCCAGCGTCACCCCATCCCCTTCTGTTTGAGAACTTGTAAACGGTCGAGTTCCCCACCCCTACTGCATATATATTCTTGTATGGAACAGTAAAACAAATCAAATGAAAGATGGGGAGTCCACAGGGGTCACCCTCATTCCCCCCCCCCCCCCATTGTTTTTTGAAAACTTGTAAACGGTAGAGATCCCCACCCCTAAACAGTATATATTCATGTATGGGACAAGATAACAAATCAAATGTAATATAGAGAGAGTCCCTGTAGTCACCCCCACCCCTTTCTTTTTGTAAACTTGTAAACGGTCAAGATCCCAAACCCTGCACCATATATATTCTAGTATGGGACAATAAAAAAAATCAAATGAAATATAGGGGGATTTCATAGGGGTCACCCCCACTCCCTTCTTTTTGAAAACTTGTAAACGGTTGAAATCCCCACCCCTAAACCATATATATTATTTTATGGGACAAGATAACAAATCAAATTAGATATAGGGGTGTCCCTGGGGTCACCCCCACCCCCCTTATTTTTGAAAACTTGTAAATGGTCGAGATCCCCTTCCCTAAACCATATATATTCATTTATGGGACAATAAAACAAATAAAATGAAATATAGGGGAGTCCACAGGGGTCACCCCACCACCCTTATTTTTGAAAACTTGTAAACGGTTGAGATCCCCACCCCAAAACCATATATATTCTTGTATGGAACAATAAACTAAATCAAATGAAATAAAGGGTAAGTCCCCGGGGGATCAACCCTACCCCCCTCCCCCCTTTTGAGAACTTGTAAACGGTGACATATCCAACCCTAAACCATATTTATTCCTGTTCGTCATTTCAAGAAGATTTGAATGACATACAGGGTCAATCTCCTAGGGGTCACATATGCATATCACTTTACTAGACCTAACCAATTTGTACTGGACTTTGCCCAATGTCAGGCGACCATGGGAATGACGAATTATGGGAGCTCTGTTTGGGAAGACTTCGTAACAGCATCCTGTTACAATTATTTCTTGTTTATAATAAAATTTAATTGATGCAAAAATAAGCCTAGGTTAATTGAATTTACTTTACTTATTTTTTGAATTATTTCTGGGCCTATAAAAATTTTCATTTATGGCTCATTTTAAAGAAAACATATAAATCTTTCAAGCAGTGTAAAGCCCAAGAATGTATGACCAATTGATTTATAATCACCTGTCATTTTATTCCAAACTTGGGATGGAGTGACATCATGGACTTGGTGAAGATAAGGGTCATTTACATTTACTATGGGCAGGTCAATCAGACCTCACCTTTGATCTCTGTAGTAGTAAACCTTTGGCTGATTTGTGTCTCATAACTTTTGTACTGTAGAACCCAAGCGCATTGTTCCTGCCAGGGAAGCAAGTCCATTCATACTATTACAAACTCGTACTACGTCAACTTGTACCACTAAAAGTCAACTGGTAACAACTTTAACTACCAACTAGAACAACTGCAATCATTGCGAACTTGTACCACTGTAAACTCATCATTAAAAATATACATTGATATATGCATTGCTTTTGAAAACCTTGATAAAATATTAATTAATTTGCCTTAATAATCAATTCATTTAATAAACATACATGTACAATATACGAATGTTTAATGTTTGTTCTTTCAAATCTTTAAAAAAAAATGAAGCAACACTGCCACAGTTTTCATAATTACGTTTGCCTTGGTTTTTGGTTAACTGCCTATAGGGCTTACATTGCTTTGATTGTTGAGCCTGCGACTAACAGCAAAAGTAGGTGAGACACTGGGTTCCGCGGAACCCTTAGAAATTTTTGTTTTTTCACATGTGTTAGATCTCATGTAAATATAAACTGATTTCAGTGTTCTCGTAATATACAACTCTACCAGTTCTTAGTAAGTTGGGTTGATATATAATTGATTTGTGAGCTTGTTTTAATGACTGTTCTTAAAAGAAGCAGTGAAATACATTTATATTTTAATCCATTTAAACAATATAAAATATATATGTTAATATACATGATAAAGAATAAAATAGACAAATTGGCGAAAATCTGTAAAATTGTTACTTCATTTGTTATTATTGGCCTTAAAAAATATAATTATCTCATGTAAATTTCTGCTATTAATTTTGTTAATTACGTTTAGAATATTGCCTCTTATAAAAAAAAAGTGGCAAATTCATTTCTTATATAATCAAGGCACTTACAACTTGTGCACATCTATGCAAGTTTTAAACACTTACTTCAAGTTTATTAAGTTTAAAACAAACAAAACGAAAATGAAGGGTCAATAATGTTGTATTTCCATGGATTTCCTTCATTCTCAAGTCAAATGATAAAATTTGTCAAAATTTGTCAAATTCTACTTGAATTTTGATAATGGAGAATTGTGGGTCAAGCAATTACATTTAAATTGTTGCATGGATTATTGATATTGAATACTGAACAGCTGGAAATTTAAAACATGAAAACGTGAAATTTTCCCTCGTTAAAATTCTCTGTGATTGCATCATCATAAACGTGATGGTACTGAAATCTATTCTACCGCCCACTTGTGATGTGGATGGTAAACAGCAGCTTTCTTTGTTTTTCATTTTGCCACCATCACTATCATTTAGTTCATATTACTAAGTATCGGTTTTGAGAAATGATTTTATATTTGATCTAATAGTACTTAATTTCATAATATGTTGCTGTACAGTGTTATTTAAATTCACATCAGCTTGGCAGTCACATTCTGGTTGATGATACTTGGAATATTCATATCACATATGTATTAGCCCCTGAGTATTGATTTTTGTCGAGCCTGCAACTTTTGTCGCAGAAAGCTCGACATAGGGATAGTGATCTGGCGGCGGCGTTAGCTAACTTCTTAAAAGCTTTGTATTTTAGAAGGTGGAAGACCTGGATGCTTCATGCTTTGTATATAGATGCCTCATGTTACGAAGCTTCCGTCTGTCACATGTCCATTGTTCATGACCTCATTTTCATGGTTCAGTGACTAACTTGAAAAAAAAGTTATTATTTTTTGTAATGTTTTAAAATTTCTCTCTTATAATGAGTAATAGGATAACTATATTTGGTATGTGCGTACCTTGCAAGGTCCTCATGCCCGTCAGACAGTTTTCACTTGACCTCGACCTCATTTCATGGATCAGTGAACAAGGTTAAGTTTTGGTGGTCAAGTCCATATCCCAGATACTAGAAGCAATAGGTCTAGCATATTCAGTATATGTCCAACTGGCAGGTGTCATCTGACCTTGACCTCATTTTCATGGTTCAGTGGTTATAGTTAAGTTTTTGTGTTTTGGTCTGTTTTTCTTATACTGTATGCAATAGGTCTACTATATTTGGTGTATGGAATGATTGTAAGGTGTACATGTCTAGCTGGCAGGTGTCTTCTGACCTTGACCTCATTTTCATGGTTCAGTGGTCAATGTTAAATTTTTGAGTTCTGGTCTTTTTTTCTAATACTATTTGCAATAGGTCAACTATATTTGGTGTATGGAAATATTTTATGATGTACATGTCAGTCTGGCCAGTTTTATTTGACCTTGACCTCATTTTCACGGTTCATAGCTCAGTGTTAAGTTTTTGTGTTTTGGTCTGTTTTTCTATTACTATAAGCAATAGATCAACTATATTTGTTGAATGGAAGGATTGCAAGCTGTAGATGTCTGCCTGGCATGGTTCATCTGACCTTGACCTCATTTTCATGGTTCATTAGTCAATGTTTAGTTTTCTTGGTTAAGTCTGTATCTTAGAAACTATAAGCAATAGGTCAACTATATTGTATTGAATGATTGTAAGGTGTACATGTATTTCTTGTTTGGTTTATATGACCTTGACGGTTTGACCTCATTTTCTTGGATCATGTTAGGTTTATGTGATAGTTGTAGTAAAGCTTTATATTTAGAACTATCAACATAATATCAATGATTAGTAAAGAAGGCGAGACATTTCAGCGTGTGCACTCTTGTTTTTGTTAATATCAAATAATGAGGGGATGAAAAGGTGCTTGTGATAAGACAGATCTATTTTTTTTACAGAGAAAAGAACAGAAAGTAGAAGAATAATGTTAGAAATAAAAGGAAAAAATGAAGCAAAACAACAAATTATCAGAGACCCAGAGACTATGCAGTAAGTGAAATTTGCATATGATGAATTAATGAAGAGAGCTCTGAAAGTAGGAGCTGTCTGCTTTACAGTGGAGATTGGTTGAAGTATGAATAACAGCATTTGGAAAAATAAAACTTTATAATAGACTTACATGTAATGATTTATGTCCTTGTACAATGAAGATAAGAAGAGCTATGTAAATAACATTTTAATGAAGTGATTGATTTTAATATATACATCATATGAATTAACATATAAAGGATTAATATAAGGTAGACATACATGTCGGACAACATTGCAGCACATACAAATCATAGAGCCCCTTGATATTACTGTGTAGTCTTTAGCAAATTGTCATGAAATATTCATCTATACTTTTGATATTGCAGATCCTTGAAAGAGTTTGATATTATAATGCAGAAAATTGTGATAGCAAGACATACCTTGCAGGGACTTGTGCTAGGTAGTGGAGTTAACTGGGCAGATGACCCACAGTTGTTGGAGGTTGTCCTAAAACTAGGAGAAACTTTGGACTTTAAGTGACTTATTAGAGAATAACCTGTTTACATATTTCTATTAGTGAAAACAACAGGTTGTTTTACTCATATGAAGATTATGTTTGTCAGATAAATATGATAGTTAACTTATTAAACACCAATTTTAGTTGGCATGGCTTATGTTTCTGGAAAAAAAGCTCATCAGAAATACTTGGAAGCTAATGTTTGAAACGAAATAAGCAAATTATTGTAGGCATCAAACATAGAATACAATGTAAACAAATAGTCAATATTGTGTAAGGTTTTCTTTGTCAAAAGATGTGTAGTATTATATTATTTTATAAATAAAATAATAATTAAAAAATAGATAATTAAAATCTTGTATATAATGATTGGCAGATTGTTCCCTTGGAGGTTGCTTGTCCTCCATATCAGTAGACACATTCCAGTACCAAACACTGCATATTGTATGTTGATTTTCAATGAAACCTTCAGTAAGTATTTTATGTTTCATGGTAATGGTATTATCAGGAATGAAACCAAACATAGCATGAAATGTTCCTTATGAAGTGCTGACCAAGTGTTGTTACTTTGAAGCCGATCCAGTATCCAAGATGGCCGCCAGCGGGGGACTTAGTTTAATATAGGACCCTATGGGAAATACATACAAATGTCTTCTATTAAAGAACCACTGAATGGAATGAAACCAAACATGGCATGAATGTTCCTTATGAGGTGCTGACCAAGTGTTGTTACTTTGAAGCCGATCCATTATCCAAGATGGCCGCTAGCGGGGTACTTAGGAACCTATGGGAAATACATACAAATGTCTTCTATTAAAGAACCACTAAATGGAATGAAACCAAACATGGCATGAATGTTCCTTATGAGGTGCTGACCAAGTTTTGTTACTTTGAAGTCGATCCATCACCCAAGATTGCCGCCAGCAGGGGTTTTAGTTTAACATAGGACCCTATTGGAAATACATACGAATGTCTACTTTTAGAGAACCACTGAATGGAATGAAACCAAACGTAGCATGAATGTTCCTTATGAAGTGCTTACCAAGTGTTGTTACTTAGAAGCCGATCCATCACCCAAGATGGCCACCAGCGGGGGACTTAGTTTAACAAAGGACCCTATTGGAAATACATACGAATGTCTACTTTTAGAGAACTACTGAATGGAATGTAACCAAACATAGCATGAAATGTTCCTTATGAAGTGCTGACCAAGTGTTGTTACTTTGAAGCCGATCCAGTATCCAAGATGGCCGCCAGCGGGGGACTTAGTTTAATATAGGACCCTATGGGAAATACATACAAATGTCTTCTATTAAAGAACCACTGAATGGAATGAAACCAAACATGGCATGAATGTTCCTTATGAGGTGCTGACCAAATGTTGTTACTTTAATGCCGATCCATCATCCAAGATGGCCGCCAGCGGGGGACTTAGTTTAATATAGGACCCTATGGGAAATACATACAAATGTCTTCTATTAAAGAACCACTGAATGGAATGAAACCAAACATGGCATGAATGTTCCTTATGAGGTGCTGACCAAATGTTGTTACTTTAATGCCGATCCATCATCCAAGATGGCCGCCAGCGGGGGACTTAGTTTAATATAGGACCCTATGGGAAATACATACAAATGTCTTCTATTAAAGAACCACTGAATGGAATGAAACCAAACATGGCATGAATGTTCCTTATGAGGTGCTGACCAAATGTTGTTACTTTAATGCCGATCCATCATCCAAGATGGCCGCCAGCGGGGGACTTAGTTTAATATAGGACCCTATTGGAAATACATACAAATGTCTTCTTTTAAAGAACCACTGAATGGAATGAAACCAAACATGGCATGAATGTTCCTTATGAGGTGCTGACCAAGTTTTGTTACTTTGAAGTCGATCCATCACCCAAGATTGCCGCCAGCAGGGGTTTTGGTTTAACATAGGACCCTATTGGAAATACATACGAATGTCTACTTTTAGAGAACCACTGAATGGAATGAAACCAAACATAGCATGAATGTTCCTTATGAAGTGCTGACCAAGTGTTGTTACTTTGAAGCCGATCCAGTATCCAAGATGGCCACCAGCTGGGGACAGTGTTTTACAAAGGACCCTATGGACAATACATACAAATGTCTTCTTTTAGAGAACCACTGAATTGATTGAAACCAAACATGGCATGAATGTTCCTTATGAGGTGCTGACTACGTGTTGTTACTTTGAAGCTGATCATTCATCCACGATAGCCGCCAGCGGGGACTTCCTTTAACATGAGACCCTATTGGAAATACATACAAATGCTTCTTCTAGAGGTGCCCTGAATGGAAAAAAACCAAACATGGCATAAAAATTTCTTATGAGGTGCTGATGAAGTGTTGCATCTTTGTTGCTGATTTACTGTTCAAGATGGCCACCAGGATTTTTTTTATTAAATTACAGGGCCAATATTAAACCAAATTTGGCCTCACTCGTTATTAGGGTATCTGTTATGATTTTAATCTATTTTAACATGATTTCCAAAACCAAAGTAGAATCAGGTGAGCGACACAGGCTCTTGAGAGCCTCTTGTTATACATTACCACAAGCAGTTATCTCTCTTGTACCTGTTATATTTACAGTAGTAAATACATTGGTAGACATTATCACAAGCAGTTAGCTCTCTTGAACCTGTTATCTTTACAGTAGTAAACACATTGGTAGACATTATCACAAGCAGTTATCTCTCTTGTAACTGTTATTTTTACAGTAGTAAACACATTGGTAGACATTATCACAAGCAGTTACCCCGGTATCTCTCTTGTACCTGTTATCTTTACAGTAGTAAACACATTGGTATACATTATGACAAGCAGTTATCTACCTTGTACCTGTTATCTTTACAGTAGTAAACACATTTGTATACATTATCACAAGCAGTTATCTACCTTGTACCTGTTATCCTTACAGTAATAAACAGATTGGTAGACATTATCACAAGCAGTAATCTCCCTTGTACCTTGGACTGTTTTCTGTTCATTGGTCGTGTTGTTGTCTCTTTAAAACGGGAACGAAACGGTCCCGTTTCTATTCACAATTTTATATGATCCTTTTGCAATTTGTTACTAGTTCTCGAGGTGCGTAATACTTTTACATTTGCTTTTTTTTTGTTATTATAATGCAATAATTAGCTGTATCTTTACAAAAAAAGATACAGGAGGAGTAATCAAAAAGTTGGAGAAAGGCAGACAACACTATGCTTAAGAACTCCCAGAAAACCTAAATAGTAGTCTTCCAAAACAACACCGTAAACTTAAGATTGAGCAATATAAACCCAACCAAAGAAACCTAAACAACAGGGAGTAATCGCAGAAATGTCTCTAAAAAGTCATCTGCTTCAGCACCTCTTGTCAGGATGCTGTTTACAGACATGATTAAAACACATACATAGATTGTCTTATGTCTTGAGAAACTGTAGATGTTGAAAACATATGTGATGTCAAGGACGCATATTGATTGTGTGATATTGTAGGATTAAATATTGTCTGCCATGAAATTATGTCCACCGGCAAATTGTGACCACGGACATAATGCTATTATGAAATATCGTCCGGACGATATTTACCTATGAAATCGTGTCCTCAGATGTGAAAAAGTGGTATTCAAAGAAAGGACACTATTTCATATGAAAAAGTGTCCTTCATAGAAAAGGCAGTATAAGTATATATCGAATATGTACATAAAACCTGCATATAAAGACGGATCTACAGCCCTGTTTGCCTATCTACACTTTTGAAAAGCGACATAACATTATAGTCTTTTATGAAATACATAATAACAAAATGACATCCTTCCATTCTAAAAAAGAGTAATTCGTATATTTTACTCTGACACGATATCGCATAGGCCTACAAAATGTATACATAGCTTCAGTTCTTTATCTAAATTGAAGTTAAAATTAGCACGGGTTTTTTTCACTATTAAAACATGGCATGTAAACTGGAATATTGAATTCATACAAAATGTGATCATCACCATTACCTGGCCGAGATTTTATTTAAGGTCTTATGAATGCCCAAAATGACTGCCACTTTCATTATGACAGAGCTACATAACTCTTTCTAGCTTGTCAGTGTGAACTACGAGTCGTTCTACTCTCTCTCTGTTTTTTTTTATCAGTAGTAAAGTACAGTTCATCGTTTTTATGCCCCTGCCGTAGAGGAGGGGACATTAAGTTTTACCCTTGTCCGTCTGTTCGTCTGTACGTCCCAAAATTGGTTTCCGTTCTCTAACTTGAGTTTGCTTCAACCAAATGTTATGAAACTTATACAATGCTAATCACCACAAAACACAGATCAATTGTTATGAAAGTTATACACAATGCTTATTACCACCAAAAACAGATCAAGTCTGAATTTTGGTTGGGTCACTCTAACCGTTCTAGAGTTATGCCACTTTATAAATGGAAAAATTACACAATTTTTAGTTTCTGTTCTCTAACTTAAGTTTGCCTCAACCAAATGTTATGAAACTTATACACAATGCTTAATGCCACAAAATACAGATCAAGTTTGAATTTTGTTAGCAGCACTCTAACCGTTCTAGAGTTATGCCCCTTTATAAATGGAAAAATTACAAAATTTTAGTTTCCGTTCTCTAACTTAAGTTTGCCACAACCAAATGTTATGAAACTTATACACAATGCTTATTACCACAAAATACAGATCAACCTTAAATTTTTGTAGAGTGACTTTAACCGTTCTAGAGTTATGCCCCTTTATAAATGGAAAAATTACAAAATTTTTGGTTTCCGTTCTCTAACTTAAGTTTGCCTCAACCAAATGTTACGAAACTTATACACAATGCTTTCTACCACAAAACACAGATCAAGTTTGAATTTTGGTGTCGTCACTGTAACCGTTCTAGAGTTATGTCAGCACCGGAAAGGATTTGCCGTGGCACCATGGGACGCTTATACAATATACTATGTAAATATTGACACATTCGTGTTTATATGTTAGCTGAGATCGATAATTATATGGAGCTTTTCTTAAACAGCATTTCGATGTTTTTCGTCATTTGTATAATTAAACGACATTTTATGAACATACTAAGCAAGGATTTGTATAGTACTATACAAATCCTTGTACTAAACAATAAGATTAATCTATGAAGGAGAACATAAAGATATCATATCCTAACAATGATTTTGATGCTATGATATCTTACTGTATACATTTAAAATACTTTCATTTACTTCTTTGATAATTTCTTATAATGACAAGAATAATATTCCCTATACCTTTTCATTATACAAAACTTGTATAAAATTTTGTATGTTTTGAAGAACATTAAAAATTGCACGTTGTCATCTTTTCTATTTCAATTTAGTTTTTCAGATTTCGTAGACATTTTTTTTTCAATAATACAATCATGCAATTGTGTATTCAAATATTTGATAATAATAATAATTACTCAAATCAAAATAAGATTTAATAGACAGAGCCTTTAAAAAAAAAAAAAGAAAAAAAAACTGTTTGCATATTTTTCTTCAAGATGTCAACAAAACCACACTACTTTTAAAATTTTGATGTTTAAAGAACTCTTTGGTATAATAGAAATTAATATATTGTTTAAAACCTTACTAGATATTTAAAATGATGGATGTAATTAGAAAAGAAGTTCACATCATAAAAATGAGAATTCAACTAAATAACAAGACCAATTTGTCTTTGAATACGGTCAATCTTAGTTGAATGAATATACGTCGTATTCATAAATAATGAAGTTTCACTTTCAAATGCTTAGGGACAACAGTAAACATTATTTTAAAATGACGATTCTTATACCATTTGATAGGAAAATTATCTGCCAATACTGTATAATTTGTTAATTTGATTTACAATAAAAAAATGAATTTAATATGATTTTTTATAAAATATGTATACCTCGTAATTTAACATATCTCAAACAAAAGAGAACCCGACGTTCAACATGATAGGGACAACAGTAAATATCAAGATAAAGTGGATTTTATTACACCATTTCAAAGCTAAAAAAATGGTGAGATCTCTATAATTTATTAATTTTATATGAGATTTATAAGATAGACATAGTATTCGTTTATTTAGCTGGTGGTCATAATTCCCCATAGACAATAACGTTAAAAATTTTTCAATGATTACGGCTCTCTGTGTGGTAGCTGATAAAGCCATCCAGCTGAACTGTCCGCAATTCTTGTGTATGAAAAGATCTTTTTTTGTAAATTTTATTAACTTCATAACTTCATCTATATCAAGCAGGCATAACGATTTGCTAACAATAACCATTGATTCTGAAAGGTTATTTTCTTGCTGTGTTGGAGACCCTTTGGTGGCCTTGGGCTGTTTTCTGCCCTTTGGTTGGGTTGTTGTCTTTTTGACACATTCCCCGTTTCCATTCTCAATTTTATATTTTAAGTCAGATATTTACTGGAAATCAGAAAAGTATGATTATGAATCGTACATTTAAAGTAATGAACTGTATGTGCTTAAATTCGTGTAAAACATCAAGACATAATAGTTTCGTCTCAATTTGCGTCAAATCACCTCTGGTGCTTTAGATATTTGTTTAATTCTATAATGAAATACTGATTTTTTTTTTATCATCGAAAGCCTTCAAAGTACAGCAAGTTTATCTGGCTTTATTATAAGAATAGTTAATTGAATTGTATATACTGTTCAGTCTTGTATATAGATGGTTTAAGACAGTTGTATTGTCCGTGTCACAATTGCCTCGAAGAAGTAGATTTTTGTCTTTGTAAAAGGTTCATTGTTTGCACTAGTATGTTTCAAATGCAAGGTTCATATCATTATTTATGATGTTCACAAATGTGCGCATGGAAAAAAGAACTTTTGTAGATATAATCAAAAGCTAATTCTGTTGACATTTTTGTTATATGAATAGCTTTAGGTTACATTGATCTTCTTAAAACGAATTTCCACTTCTAGTTTTGACGTATCAGCTGATACACAAGAAATTAAAAATTTTTATTTCTATTAACCAATAAATTAAAAGTTTTTATTTCTATCAACTATAAAATTTCATGAAAAAATATCACGATTGATTCAGTTCGTATACTCCTGCAAAATCTATTTTAGAACATCTTTAATCACCGGAGGCGTAGATTCCCTTGAGGCAATGAGAATACTGCCTCACCAAATTTTGTTATAAAAAAATAGAGAAGATAAAGATGGAATAAATATGTAACGTGTATTCCAAAGTATAGAGTTGAGAGTGAAGATATTTCAAAACATTTGACTTCTCTGTCCTTTAAACAAGCATTCCTCAATTAACTTAAAAACTAAAATCAGTTATATTTTCTGAAATGACCAAAGTAGCTACAGATTTCTTGTATGTAAACCTTGTAACAAAAGTGATTCAAACAAGAGGTCAGAACTGTGAAACTGACATGATGCTTGATTTTTGTTTTTTGATCACGTTTAATAGATGTGGATTTGAACAGACACTTGAAATTCCCATGGAAACAATAGTTCTACTCTTCCGCCGACATTTTCCTTGATTTATATGAGCCAGGATTCTTGTTCAACCAGTCATATAATATGCACCCACGCATCTAACAAACTTATAGTAACAAGACATGATAGTTGATTTTTAACTTAAATATCACCGAATCTGTACACAAGTAATTTATGGGTGGCCTAGATTGTGTCAGCTATTTTTGTTTTGGTCAGTCACTTTTTTGCATTGAATACAGAGAATAAAATTTTAATCAATAGTTTCATTCAAATGTATTACATGATGTAATGCACATTGGAAATACTATTTACTATTATTTTATGATAAAAGTCTGCAAATCTGAGGGGGGTGGGGGGGTTAAGACGAAAATTTTGTACTTGTAAGTGTGGTCAATTAAGACCCTCCGCACAAAGAAAGAGAGAGAGAGAGAGAGGGAGAGAGAAAACAGCACTTTGAATTTAAAGATGGAAATCATGATTCTTATCATAAGTGCAACGAAATTAAAATTTATGTAAAGGTATGAAAAATCATATTTAAAAATGGCAGGCTAAGATAATCATGTGCGACAGAAAAGCCCTTGTCGGCTGTTGAAGGGTTGAGCCTTCTATATACCCTATTCAACAGTTTAGAGATTGCAATGCTCCCTTCGCGCTACAGAACCCTTGAAACACATCTGTCAGGGGTCCATATGAGGCCTTTTTTTAAGAAAAATCTCTGTATATATCTAACATACTCTCCTTTTCTGGTTGCAGTCGAAATTCGTGCTCATATACTGGTCGACACACTCGGCAGAACCTATATCATTGAATATGGTTATTTTTTTTTTGTCGTGAATTGCATGAAATATGTGTCCCTTGATGTAAGCCAAACAACAATCAAACCTGTATAAAAATCGAATTTGCATTCGTAAATGCTTCAATATTTTTTTTTGCGACGTCGGTTTGCCATAACCGTCCATTTCCTGTCCGCATCGCGGTCCTTGAACTGTGCCAGGCTTTAACTCCTAAGTATCAAATCGTTTGCCTCACTAAAAATAAGGTTCAAGCTACGCCACTGATCACCTGTCTGTGTTTAAATCCTTTAAAAAAAGTTCTGTCATCACGTGGCATTTGCCACTCTTTACCTTTTATGTGTTTTTGAATTTATATCTGGAACAACACATTCGAGTATGCATCTGCAGTATGGGACCATACAAAAAGTGCCACATTTACCAATTCGAAATGGTACAACGAAGAGCTGTCCGATTTGTAACAACAACTAATGCCCGGGAATTAGGAACATCCTACAGACACTTGGCTGGCTAACCCTAGTAACACGAAGAAATGGAGCCAGGCCCATCTTGCAGGGAAAAGCATTAGTCATTCCAGATTACATCAAGAGACAATTCGTAACAACCAGACAATATCATAGAGACAGGTTTTCCAGAGTCAGCACATCAACATATGCCTATAAATACAGTTTCATCCCTAGAACAATTGTTGACTAGAACCAACTACCTGAAAGTGCCATCCAAGCCCCCACAACCGACGCCTTCCGGGTCTATGTGTGGGAGTTCCTGACCTAACTGTGGATATCTGATTTTAACCCTGTACAGTTGTTGCAAACATCAAATAATTTTGTTTGTTTTCGTTCTTTTAAATACACAATAGTTTTTGTTGTCCCCCGCGTAACGCATTGCGGGAGACATGGAAATACCGGGCATCCGTCCGTCCGGTCTTGTTAGCGCTCTCACGGGTACAATTCTTGCCAGATTTTTATAAAACTTATACAATAGGTTAATACCAGCAATATCTCGGACAAGTTTTAAAATTGTGGACGATCGACTTTTTTAAAGGAGTCATATCCCTTGGAAATATTATTCAGTATTTCATCAGAATTTCATTATCCATAAGAGTTTAATATAACATGTTACCATAATTGGGAAGGCATTTTGTTTTCTGGTCCAATTCCATCTCTAGAAAGACTAAAGCCAATAAGACAAAAACTCAGCAGAATTTTTTGAATGGATGATTATTGTCGAAATCATTTCATCAGAATTCCATTTTCCGTAAGAGTTTAATATAACATGTTACCATAGTTGGGAAGGCATTTTGTTTTCTGGTCCAATTCCATCTCTAGAAAGGCTAAAGCCGATGACACAAAAACGTTGCAGATATTTTTAAATAGATCATACTTGTCGAAAGTATTTCATCAGAATTCCAATATCCGCGTAAGAGTTAATATACCATGTTACCATAGCTAATTGGGAAGGCATTATGTTTTCTTGTCCTTGCTTCTGTCCGTTTCTTCGTCCATCTTAGTTCAAAGTTTTATTTAAGGCACATCACCTTTAAATTTTACTTTATAGTGCACATATTTATTCAATATGAGGTTCTTTAGGAAAGAATGCCAATATAGGGTTTTAGACTCAGATTTCGCAGTTCACTGATCAGGTTAAACTTTGACTTAAGGATGTTCGCTCCTCTTGGTTTTGAATTTTTGCCAAATATTCGGAATCCTCTGGTTTTATCCATGTAGTGCCATTAAAAATTTTGCCCGCAAACCCCTACTTTTCTTTTTATAATTTTATTGCATATAGTTTAAAAAGCCATACTTGAAAATCTTATAAAATCCTTGTTATTTTTTCATAGTTTTTGAAAGAAATAAGGTGTCAATGTTAAACGTATGAAAAATCTAGAGAGAATCACTTCCCGCCAATTTTCAATGGCTAATATCTTGAAAACAAGCACACAGACCCTTCAATTTTTACTGCTTTTTTAGTTTCTTTATTGTTATACTTTCAATAATGAATTTATAACAGTCTTTTAAAAAGCTTGTTATTTTGAAACAGAGTAGTGAACATTAGGAAGCCATTATGGTTTCTTGTCCTTGCTTCTGTCCACTTTTTCGTTCATTCGTTCATATTAGTTAAAAGTTTAATTTAAGGTACACCACCTTTAAATTTTACTTTATAGTACACATATTCAATAAGAGAATGCCAAATTAGGGTTTTAGAGCCAGATTTCGCAGTTCAGTTTTCTATGTTATGTTTTATGTACTGTTGTTTGTCTTTTGGTCTTTTTCTTTTTTTGCCATGTCATTGTCAGTTTATTCTCGACATGAGTTTGAATGTCCATTAAGTATGTTTCGCCTCTCTTTCACTGATCAGGCTAAACATGTTAAGGTGGGTTAAGAGTTTGGTTACTGGTAGTTTAGTATGATTGATTGATTGCTTAAAGTCCAGTGGGAAATATTTCATGCATATTCGGGACGAATAACACATTGAATCCCATCTCTGGAAAGGCTAAAGCCGATGACAGATATTTTTAAATAGATCATACTTGTCGAAGTATTTCATCAGAATTCCAATATCCGTAAGAGTTAATATAACATGTTGCCATAGTTTGGAAGCCATTATGTTTTCTTGTCCTTGTTTCTGTCCGTATTTTCGTCCATTCTTCCATATTAGTTAAAAGTTTTGTTTAAGGATTTCATAGTTTTTGAAAGAAATAAGATGTCAATGTTAAACGTATGAAAAACGAACAAATGATATATGCCAATACCAACATGACGTGTAAAAGTGAAAATTTGATTTACTGCATTGAATGCTGCGGCTGAAAAGAAATTTACATCGGACAAACCGGTAATAGTTTAGTGGAAAGAACACGCATTCATCGACAACACATCAGACAGCCGCAATATAGGAAAATCCCTCTTAGGGAACATCTAGATCGTTGCGGTAGAGGTTTTTTTTTAAATTTTCCCGTTCTATAAAATTAATGTAGAATGTGACATTAGAAGATCCATAAAGGAACAATACTTTATAACCAAATTCAAGCCAAAAGAATGAAATGTATAAGTATGGTTTCCAAGGACACTAATATCAAACGAAGACCCAAGGACGTTGTTGCAAGTCACTGTATATAGGGTGCGCCGTTTGCAATTGGCCTTCAACAATAAGGAAAAAAATGTATAGAAAGCCATAAAAGTCCCTGGCTTGACAAAATGTAAAACAGTACACCTATTTATTGTTTTACGTTGAAATTCCTGGACAGAGTTGTATATTAGAACCAGAGATTCTAAAACAAAATGGTTTATTAATGCACCCCGATTCATTTAACAAATGCAAATCTTAATATGAAATACATCAGCAATTAAAAATTGACCAGAGTCATACTCATATTTTGAGAATCTGCGTTCACAAAAAGTATTTTCAAACTTTTGTACCTAATACATGTGTACACTGTACTAAGTTTTATTTCTGAAACAAAATATAAAATTTCAACAAAAGTTTATATGGCCATCAGCATATTTAGTTAATTTGTTACACAACAGATTATCCAATGCCTGCTCATCCTTTTGAAGTGGTTTGTGTTAAATAAATTATTGAACTGACAGACAGATGGACGAACCAAATAAAATGTATATATTTAACTCATACGACAGTCTCCTGATTTTCTATTTCGTCTTTTATAAACTGTGCAGCAGCAACTAAAATCTTTTTGTTCTTTGTTACTCTGACCTTCCCGTTAATTTCTTCTGACATGACATTGTATACACCATCTACTCCTCCTCGTCTAAAAGCCAGTTTTAAATGCTGAATGTTAAGTCCGGATCTAGCCATTTTTTTAGTCATACCCGCTGAGATCGGCAGCACTTTCAAAGATTCATAGTTTCTATTGGACATTTCATTGGACATTTCAACATTTATCAAAACCTGATAAGCAAAATCAATAGAAAAACTATGGGGTTGTACACGCACAAGAGAAAATCCCGCCTTTCTGAATAGTTCCTGTAAAGCCAAGACATCTCCCAATGCGTTATGTGCATCGTAAGGGAAGTTTTCGCCGAGGAAATCCTTTACCAGTTATTCCTGCTTGAAGCTTTTTCTCTCTGACTTTCTTTCGGGGTATGCAGCTCGAAACACATGTAATGTATCTACGAATCCGCTGCACTTGACTTTGAAATCATTAACCAAGTTTTCATCCGTCAGAGCTTTAATGATAATTTTTAAATCAAAAGATTTAACGTTATGGCCAAACAACACAGCATTTTCTGGTAGCCAAGTGATTAACTCTATCAAACATTCTTCTCTGTTTTGGTGTGGTACTGATATACCATTCCTGTAAAGTACATTCCCTATTCTTGTTAAACCTGTTACCTTTGACGCTCCTGTGGTAATAGGCTGTAGCGGCATAACGTATTGGCTGAATTTTTTCGTCCCAAATACAGCAGCGATCTGTGTAATGTCACAAGATATGCCTGTAATAATAAAGGTGCATACACATTTATTGTTTTAAACCAACGATTTCGTTTATCTACATATTAACATACTAGTAATTGGAATCCGTCGGATATATACTTTTAACTGTTATTTACTAGTATTAGTCTAACTCGAACTTGGATTTTTAACTGACTTGTCTTTTGTTTATTTGTTTTTATGCTATGAACCAATCAGATTTGTTACAGTTTGTCCATGTGTTTTGTGTTATGTTGTGACGTTAAGGGGAGGGTTGAGTTCTCACAATTACCCCCCCCCCCCCCCCCCCCCCCTTTTTCACGCCAGTTTTCAGGTGCCCGTCCCAAGCAGAAAACTTGTTATATAGTTTTGAATTCAGTCTTCCATATTTATTCATATTTGTAGTTAAAATAAGGTCGTTGGTTTTCTCAAATTACCGTACGAAGTACATGTAACTTGAACCTATTTACATCCATGGTCTGTCCCCACATAAGTTTATAGTCACTGGTCTCGTTGGCAATTATACTAAATCTCATTATTTCATAATAAAGACATTTTGCGGCAGTGATTGAAATTTAAAAAAGTATTTTTTGGTGTATTAATCTGAAATCTATGATATAGGGTCGGAGCGTTGGTGCATTATGTGCATAAAAGGTATTAGAATAAAACTGACCAAGACCAGTGGTTTCCAAATCAAATAAAACAGTCGCCGTGAGTTTTGTAACTGCACATGCATACTTGTTTCTAATAAATTGCCCACAGTTATTTCTCGGTTGTGCGTCCATCTTTCATTTCGTGGAGTTAGGGGGACAACTCGCGTAGCTAACGACGCACGTTTTATTTCCCGAATTCCGCTAGAGGCGTGCAATTACGTATACTTCGCCTTAATAGCATATTTTTATACGACCGCAAAAAAATTTTTGTGGTCGTATATTGGTATGACGTTGGCGTCGTCGTTGTCGTCGTCGTTGTCGTCGTCGTTGTCGTCTTCGTCAGGCGTCGTTCGGCGTCGTCCGAAGACACATTGGTTTTCGCACTCTAACTTTAGTTTAAGTGAATGGATCTCTATGAAATTTTACCACAAGGTTCAATATCACAAAAGGAAGGTTGGGATTGATTTTGGGGGTTATGGTACCAACAGTAAAGGAAAAAGGGCCCAAAAAGGGGCCAAAAATAAGCATTTTTGTAACTTCCAGACATAACTTGTGTGTTAGTGTATGGATCTCTCTGACATTGTACCACAAGGTTCCATATCACAAAAGGAATGCTGGGATTGATTTTGGGGGTAATTTCCTCAAAATTTTAGGAATTAGGGGCCAAAAAGAGGGGCAAAAAACAAGCATTTTTCTAGTTTCATGACAATAACTTGTGTGCAAGTGTATGGATCTTTCTGAAATTGTACTACAAGGTTCCATATCACAAAGGGAAAGCTGGAATTGAGTTTGGGGGTAATTGCCGAAACGTTTAGGAATTGGGGGCCAAAAAGGGGCCAAAAATAAGCATTTTTCTAGTTTCCAGACAATAACTTGTGTTCAAGTGTATGGATCTCTCTGAAATTGTACTGCAAGGTACCATACCACAAAGGAAAGGCTGGGATTGATAATGGGGGTAATTGCCTCAATATTTTAGGAATTAGGGGCCAAAAAGGGGCAAAAAACAAGCATTTTTCTAGTTTCAGGACAATAACTTGTGTGTAAGTGTATGGATCTTTCTGAAATTGTACTACAAGGTTCCATATCACAAAGGGAAAGCTGGGTTTGAGTTTGGGGGTAATTGCCTTAAACGTTTAGGAATTTGGGGCCAAAAAGGGGCCAAAAAACACATTTTTCTAGTTTCCAGACAATAACTTGTGTTCAAGTGTATTGATCTCTCTGAAATTGTACTGCAAGGTACCATACCACAAAGGGAAGGCTGGGATTGAGTTTGGGGGTGATGAATCATAAGGGGGTTCAAAAAATTTGGGGGGGGGGGGGGGGGGTTTCCTTTTTTTCTTTTATTCCTTTTTTTTTTCTTTTAAAATTTTCCATTTTAAGTTGGTTATTTCTGATTTATATTTAAAAGCAAATAATAATGATATGGTAGGAGATACACACCAAACAGGATGTGTAAATTATTATATAATAATATTGTGCAATAGCAAGAAATTTTCAATTGCACAGTATTGCACAATAGCAAGAAATCTTCAATTGCACAGTATTGCGCAATAGCAAGAAATCTTCAATTGCACAGTATTGCGCAATAGCAAGAAATATCCAATAGCACAATATTGCGCAATAGCAAGAAATTGTCAATTGTACAGTATTGCGCAATAGCAAGAAATATTTAATTGCACAGTATTGTGCAAAAGAAGATACTTCGTAAAAATTGCTTATTTCTTGACCAATTTCAATGGGGTTTTATTCTTGAATTCTTGTGGTTCTTTAATATGCTGAATCTAACCGTGTATTTAGTTTTTTGGATTTTGGGCCCCGTTTTTTAATTGGTCCACATCGAGGTCCAAAGGGTCCAAAATTAAACTTTGTTTGATTTCATCAAAAATTGAATTATTGGGGTTCTTTGATATGCCGAATCTAACCGTGTATTTAGATTCTTAATTTTTGGTTCCGTTTTCAAATTGGTCTACATTAAGGTCCAAAGGGTCCAAAATTAAACTTAGTTTGATTTTAACAAAAATTGAATTCTAAGGGTTCATTGATATGCTGAATCTAAACATGTATTTAGATTTTTGATTATGGGCCCAGTTTTCAAGTTGGTCCAAATAGGGGTCCAAAATTAAACTTTGTTTGATTTCAACAAAAATTTAATATATGGGGTTCTTTGATATGCTGAATCTAACCATGTATTTAGATTTTTGATTTTAGGGCCCCGTTATCAACTTTGTCCACATTGAGGTCAAAAGGGTCCAAAATTAAACTTTGTTTGATTTCATCAAAAATTGAATTCTTGGGGTTCTTTGATATGCTGAATCTAACCATGTATTTAGATTTTGGATATTAGACCATAATAGGTGAATGTCCAATTTAAAATTTTTAAGTTCTTAGACCACATTCATTCTGTGTCAGAAACCTATGCTGTGTCAAATATTTAATCACAATCCAAATGCAAAGCTGTATCAAGCTTGAATGTTGTGTCCATACTTGCCCCAACTGTTCAGGGTTTGACCTCTGCGGTCGTATCAAGCTGCTCCCTGCGGAGCATTTTATTATTATTGAATCGAAGAAAAAAGATGAACACAACTAATATACATAATAAATTGAACAATTTTAATCACACATCTTTCACCACTTTCAAACAAAAACGCCTAATGTGACTTTTTCAATAATTCGATTCCCAAGAAAATTCAGAGACACGTGCAAGGCTAGCATATTTATTTCATGCTAAAATAAAAATAGTACAAATCGTACATGAATTGTTCTAATAAGTGTTATACAATGTTCTGTTTGGGATGTTTAAAAAAACTGCTTAGCTTGATTAAAAAAACTGCTTAGCTTGAGCCATTTAAATCTGACTCGACAGTAAATTCGGACGACGATAAAGTCATTTATCGAGGTATATAAATTAATCAACCAATTGAGCTGGCCTTGACTCGAGAAAAGACAAGTCATTTATTACAAAGCAAAACGTGAGGGTATGAATTCCATTAATTTTATTTCTCTTTTTGTTGATGGATGTATTTTGTTTGTATACGAAAGTTATTGCTTGGGATAAGAAAAAAAAAGGATAAATTCTGCCAATAAACACATTATAAGACAGTTATTGTAGCGAAACATTGTAAATCATTTTGAGATTTGTCGGATGCTGAGATGAAAAGTTCAACAACGGAATGACAGATGATCAAAAAGAAAAAAAATAAAGCAAATGAAGGACGGTTTACAATATCTTTGAATTGAAATATTAAAACGAACTGCCAATTTCTTTCTGCAGACTATTAGTAAGGTTGAACACTTTAATATAAGAAACTGTCTCGATCAGAGAACTATTGCACTTTATAAACAATGAGTTTTGAGTGTCCCCTTTGATATCTTCCAACTCTTTTTTTTATTTAGTTTGTGATCTTTTTCATGTGCATCTCAATTTTATATTTCGGTCATAGAGTCTGCTCGGATTTTTTTCTTATTTATCTATTTTTGGAGTGTGAACGGTAGGAGTATTTCATTACATTTTTATAACCATATATCCAGATTAGTATAATAATAAAGTATACAGTCTTGCTTAAGTTTTCAGAATATCCAAGGACGTCAGATAATGAATGTCTAGACTAAATGCCTCGTCGTGTGAATGTTTTCCTTGTCAAATGATATACTGCATTGTTATCTTTTACATTGCAATTTTATTGAAACCATACATCGGATGATGATTTCTGTCCTTGTCGCATTTATGACTTTCAAATTTACACATTACCAAAACGGAAAAATTATAAGATAAAATATTCACAAGTGCAAATTGTATGTCGAAGTGATTTTAAAGCGTTTGCATGTTGGATTGTTTTGGTCTCTAAGTTATTTTGATCTGTTTCGGGATTTTCTATAGCACCCAATTGAGAGGCAGTTGGTAAAGAATATGCAAATCTACTTCTTTTTAAACGGATTGAGGATCCCCAATTTTTTTCCATTGGAAACCCACCAAAGATCTTTCATAAAATGTACTTGAGAAAGATTTATTTTATAAGATGAAAAAATTTAAAAGTTGTACAAGCTTATTGGCAGAATAAGAAGGACCAGCTTGAATATACCCCTACATGTACTTATGCTCTTAGAAAGTAAATACTTCTAGTATTTTAATTACGAAAAGCTCTAATTTCTATTGATGGGGCATAAATGAAATTTTAATAATTTCTTGAGGATTTAGTTATTATAGACGAAGAAACCAATGAGCATGTCTATAAATGTGATATTATATAATATTTTAATCTGTCAGTGGACATTTAGAAATGTATATTTAAATAACGAGATGTCATGCATAGTAATGAGCATGCCTATAATTAAAAGTCACAAAATCGAGAAAGTTTAATAAAATTTCCATCGGTACTTATTATTGAAAAATGCAAAAAACGTAAGTCAAAGACGTCAATGCGATTCCAAACTAAACTTTATAATGATAGCTATCGACTCTGACGTAAACTGAACATTAATGTTATATGGTCACCACTTTATATATTGCTATTTAATTGCTTTTTATTTGCTTATGATGTTATGACAAAGGGGATTGCCAGCCTTACCTAGTGTGTTTAATTGCATGCTTTGTAATATACACGTATCTACTAAAATATGAAATAATTAATTTTTTTACATACATCTTTCTTTCAATTTTTTATTTTCTATTATCTTATTTTGTTTTTTGTACACAATATGTTCGTTTACAGAAATATGCTCTGATGTAGAATTATTTTATTTACTTCGCCCAATTAAATCACAAATGACGTAGTTCCCTTTTTCTTGATGGTCATGAGAACAGTCTAATTACCTGTGTACGTTACTTTATTTAACGCCATTTTGTCCTAGGTTAAAGTTGTCTTTTTGACATTGAAACATCCTTTTTATTTATATTGTTCATAGATCAAACTTATTCGTTCAGTGTATATTTACTTGTTTTTGGGTATTGTCTTTTTGATCGAGTTAAGCCATTTCAATTGATATTTTTATTGTTAAAACGTTTAAACCCGCTGCATTTTTATGCACCTGTCCTAAGTCAGGTACCTGTTGTTCAGTGGTTGTCGTTTGTTGGTGTGCTTCATAAGTGTTTCTCGTTTCTCGTTTTTACATCGCGATGACCGTGAGGGCATTCCGATGTATTGCTATCGCCTAGATTTCCATTACGTAACGTTCGTTTTGGGTTTGTAACCGATCTATAAACATGATAAATACGCGGATATTAACGAGTGCAAAATAACATTCCTTATCGTTTGTTATAAATACGTCTCTTCAATGAATACGGGAAAATATGAATGCCTACTCATATCCAATCTTTTAGAAAAATCGAATTTTTACAGAAGAGTGTCCACCATGCAATTGCACTGCACTCTTATTAGAATAGTAGAATAGAATCATATACAAATGGATGAAAGTTATATATATATACATGTATATCTATGTAACAGTTATACATATATAATATATAACAACAAACCAGTGTATACTGATTTGTATCACTACAATATAATAGTTATTACGGTGAGGTTGAACTTCCTGTCATTTATTCATCATCCACACACGAACTTGTCTCAGAAAAAGAATATCTCTGTACATTAACCTCAGTTTCAGGTAAAGAGATGTGATTTTTTTCTGTGACAAGTGCTTTTGACAATCCAGAAGAACTTGCGGTCATCCGATTCAGTACTTCAGTACTTTGATTTATATAGATTAGACCGTTGGTTTTCCTGTTTGAATTGTTTTACACTAGTCTGTTTGGGGCCCTTTATAGCTTGCTGTTCGGTGTGAGCCAAGGCTCCATGTTGAAGGCCGTACTTTGACCAATAATTGTTTACTTTTTACACATTGTGACTTTGATGGATAGTTGTCTCATTGGCACTCATACCATATCTTCTTATTTTTAATAAATAGAATTATCGTGCTTCCCTGTGATCCCTAGATCACCCAGGACTTTGAGACGTGGGCAGAACTTGTAAGCGACGTTACAATATGTTCAACAACGTTACAATGTTTGAGAAAAAGTTATCAATATAAAAATAAGGAGATGAGGTATGAATGCAATTTGGCAATTATCCACCAGAGTTCAAACCACCCATGTACGGGTATATAAACAAGTATAGGTTCAGCGAGCCAAATTTTCGTCTAACGTGAAAGTGTTAGGGGAGAGCAAAAAGACCAGAAATAACACGATAATCAGAATGTCGCGTTTTCTGTGTATAGATTTCTGAAAATATCAACCGATCAACACAATATGGAGCATTTAGGTCGTCTGCTGCACTCTCTGGCCAAAAAGATCCAAACTGTAGATAGCGGCTGATATTTTACAATATCAATGTGCAGAAAACCCGATAATCTATACTTAATATGATGTTGTTATCGCAAACGTTTTTTGTAACAAATATTTTGAAAAAAATCTCCATTACAAACAACTCATGTTACAGTATTGAAAGGAGACGAAAGTATTCACTAAATTAGATTAATGTATACAAACAGAATTGTATGTATAATTCCTCAAAAACATATAGCACTTCCGATATTTTATCAAAATTGTCTTCAACGGCAATGTGTAAAGGTAAATAGCATTTTGATTTAATGGTTACCGGTAATTTAAAAAAAAATAATTATCTTATCGACTGTTTACACTTTAGATTCGACTAGATTCCATCACTTGTCCGAAAACATACGAGTTAAAGACAAACAGGGATTAGTGGCACTAGTGCTATACAAATAAAGAACCATAACATGACTTAAAAACCGTTTTAAAAGCAGTATCCAACCTTTCAATTTCACTTTCACACACTTTACGCTTCAATCTGTTATGATAAAAAAATCAAAACATTACCTTGAAACTGAAACATATTTTAAAAAGATATGCATATATTGTTTACTGGTGACAACAAACTTAACCGAAAACTTCACTGTTTATCAGCAGAAAACCATATAGGAAATATAACTTAGTCTTAGATACATGATTTTTTTTATTAGTTGTTATTGGCTTTGAACTAGCTGTCAGTAACTGCGAGTACTCTCAGATCTGTGCTAAGTGTCTTTTTGTTGTTGGGATGTACAAGTACCCGTCCACGTCCACTTTGTGTTTTTGTTAGATGTATTTCTATTTGTATCCATCTGATGAGTTAAGCCTTTTTCAACTGATTTTTATAGTTTGTTCTTATGTTGTGCTGTTACACCACTGTCCCAGGTTAGAGGGATGGTTGGCGCCTTCAAACTAGTGTAACTCCGCGACATTCTGCATGTGCCTGTCCCAAGTCAGGAACCTGTAATTCAGTGGTTGTCGTTTGTTGCTGTGTTACATATTTGTTTTTCGTTCATTATTTTGTACATAAATTAGGCCGTTAGTTTTCTCGTTTAAATTGTTTTACATTTGTCATTTTATAGCTGACTATGCGGTATATGATTGGCTCATTGCTGAAGGCCCTACGGTGACCTATAGTTGTTAATTTCTGTGTCATTTGGTCTATTGTGGAGAGTTGTCTCATTTGCAATTATACCACATCTTCTTTTTATATCATCATAGATATAAGGATTGAAATTTTGTACGCCAGACGCGGGTTTCGTCTGCAAAAGACTCGTCAGTGACGCTCGAATAAAATAAAAGTTGAAATAAGCGCATCAAAACACATATTTCGAATTATCTTCGGTTATTGGCATTGATAAACCTTTAATATCTCTACTGTTTCTAATGCAGATTGTACATATTTAGTTCGCAAAACGAGCAGATATTTACTTTATTTGAATAAGATGATAAACATTCTTAAAAAAATCGCAAAGTCCTCCGCGAAACCTTGTGTTTCTGCCACCGATGCTTTAAGGTTAAGATTGTATCGTTTTAACTGCCAAAGCAGTCTATTTATCAGTAAAATACAAAAAATAAGAATAAGAAAAAAGTCGAAATATTTCTAAGGACGTTTTCTCTTGATTATAAAGAAGTCTAATACAAAAAAAATATTTGTGATATGATTTTAGCCAATGAGACAAACATCCACACTATGTGGGTGAAGGAAACTATAGGTCATCGTACGGTCGGCAACAATGAGCAAAACGTATACTGTACAGGTCATCTAAAAAAGGTCCCGACATGACAAAAAGTTGAGAAAGCCAAGTTATAACAAACCAATAGACGAAAACAAATATGACAGACAGCAACCAACGACAACCACTGAGTTACAGGCTCCTGGCTTGGGGCATAAACAGAAAGAATGAGGCGGGTAAACACGTTTGAACGCGCTCAAACCTTCAAGTTTTGAGGTTTTAAAATCTTTCACCCCACACTGTACCTTAACATTGACTAAAAAAAGTCCATTTCTTATTAAAAAAACGGAAAACTAAAAACATTTTTTTTTACTCTAGATGGTACTTGTGTCTCTTGATTACGAAGAAGCTTCTGTAAAAGTTTCCCAGGATTCCATGCTGGTTTGAAAACGTTATTGATGTATTAAACACTTTGGTTAGAGACTGGATCTACATGTAAATGTTAACAAAGAAAATAACTTTTTATTTGACCACGAAGAAGCTTCTGCAAGTTCCGTCAAATTCCAAGAAGATTTGACAAAGGTAGTATTTTGAGTTGTCCAAGAAAACCTTTGACCCTAAACTCTAACGTTAGAAACAAACAAAAGCCTGAATCGCTCACTTCGTAAAAATATGCCATCTTGATATTCATTTTACTTTTATTGCAATCACTTATGTTTGCTTATTTGTAAATCTTATTTAGTATAAAAATAAGGAGATGTGGTATGATTGCCAATGAGACAACTATCCACCAAAGTTCAAATGAAGTGGATGTAAGCAATTGTAGGCAATCGTACGCCCTTCAACAATGAAAAAACTCCATACCGTATGGTCGGCTATAAAAGACCCTGACATGAAAAATATGAAACAATTCAATTGAGAAAACTAACGGCTTAATTTATAACATTTTACGAAAAACAAATATGACAGACATGAACCAACCACAACCACTGAACTAAAAGCTGAAAGGAGATAAAAACAATCTTTCAAGGGCAATAACTCCTATAATGAGTAAATGAACGATTTCGACCGTGTGATTAATTTGCAAATCTAAAATTGCTGAACATTTTTGCTTTTTACAGTGTCTCTCTATATCTATTCTTTTAGACCAGGTGAGCTAAAAAAAATAATCAGTTATCAGTAAAATACGGAAAAATGAAGAAAAAACTTGTTTTCAAAATTTGATTCCCGATTCTATTTCTTGATTATGAAGGAGCTTTCGTCAAAATTTAGTAGAATTCCAAGTTTTACAAAGAAAGTAATAACTAAAAAACTAAAACCACAGTCTGGACCGAAATGTTGACGACACCGAAGAAGACGCAGACGACGGAATCTAGGATCGTCACGACTATCGTTCCAGGTGAGCCAGTCATTAATTTAATGATAATTTACATCTCATCTACTCCAATGAGCTAGTCTAAGAATCAATAAATTAGATATCTTCTGTCTCGCTTATGTTTACTGACTGCTCAGAATACTGCCTTTAAATAGATCAGACAGCAAGTCATTTATCATCTTCTAGACGCAGCAATAAAACAGCAACGTTCTTTTGTGCTTTGAATGCATATAATGAACGACGGTATTTGTAAACATATAAAGCAAGTAGTTTGGACAGTTCCATGAAAAGATAGTTTATACTGATTCAGGAAGGCATCGAGTGTAAAATATATATATATATATATATATAAAGCCGATTCTTTTAAGTCACGATGAATAAAATTAATATTTAAACATCTAGATTTTCAAATTTTATTAAAATAATGAAAAACACATTTTTTTGGTTGTAAAATTGAATCTTAATTCACGTGAAGTGAATTTTCACTTGACTTTCACGTATATAAAAATATGTCGGATTAAAAAAAAATAATAGGAAAGGACTTAAATGCACAACATTTGAAAATATTGGAAGCACAGTACCGCCGAAAATATTGAGAACTTACTAGATGCATAGAAAAATTCTTTAGTTTTTCAAATATCATTTATCTTTCAGTCAAGATTAATATCGAGTATGTTTATTAATAAAACACCTTAGACAATTGTAACCGAGTCCAAACAATTATGTTATTTACAATTAAAACTCCTGCGCATGACCTCTTGGGGCGAGGTGATGGATGTTTAGTATCCACTTCTCCTCAATTATTACATAATAGTTCAGCAAGCAATTGACTACAATGACCACAGTTGCTTACTTCTACGTCGTTTGGTCTCTGGTGGAGAGTTGTCTCATTGGCAATCATACCATATCTTCTTATTTTTACATTAATCAGCGACTAAAGGTAGAACATTTATCGATCAAATACTATCACACGATGCTGTTCCCTGTGATTCTAAGTAAAAAAAATATATTGGATATTTCTACTGTTTGGAGGTTATATTCAGCAGTCTAAAAGTAATTGAAAAATTATTTAAGAATATCCTTTCAAGCAATGAACAAATAATATCAGTATAGAATTCACATTCCATGCTCATACTTAGGATGCAACAATTAGGATGGATAGGTCTATCGTGGGGCTTGGTGTTCCAGAACGATATAGAAATTGCAAACGATTATACTAAAATTGAGAATGGAAATGGAGAATTTGTCAAAGAGACAACAACCCGACCAAAGAGCAGACAACAGCCGAAGGCCACCAATGGGTCTTCAACGCAGCGAGAAAATCCCGCACCCGAAGGTGGTCCTCAGCTGGCCCCTAAATAAAATTGTGTACTAGTTCAGTAAAAATGGACGTCACACTTAACTCCAAAACATATAAATGAAGTAAAATTAAAAAACATACAAGACTAACAAAGGCCAGAGGCTCCTGACTTGGGACAGGCGCAAAAATGCGGCGGGGTTAAACATGTTTTGTGAGATCTCAACCCTCCCCCTATACCTCTAGCCAATGTAGAATAAAGAAACACATAGCAATACGCACAGTAAAAATCAGTTTAAAAGAAGTCCGAGTCCGATGTCAGAATAGGTAACAAAAGAAACTAAGCAAAATGACAATGATACATTAATGAACAAAGGACTACTAGCAGTTACTGACATGCCAGCTCCAGACCTCAATTAAACTGATTGAAAGATTATGTCTTCATCATATGAAAATCAGGTACAATAAAACTAACAAACATGTAAAATAAAAGACATGAGTAGTATGTTGTCGCTTGTACTAGAAGTTATAGTCAAATACACTGGTCACGGTTTATTATAAGCATGTAGTATGGAACATTGTATTCAATTCAAAGTTTACCCAACAAATCTTTTTCTTTTAAATTCAGTTAACAGAAAGTTTCAACATTGTGACAGAAATTTTCAATTAATTTCTTAATATTGCTACCAGTTTTAAATTTGACAGAGACCTATTCTGACTGCTCAAGACCATTTTATTAAAAACACTGGACGAGTTCAATTAAGATAGTCTGGGATCAAATAATCATAGGAAAAGTCTTTTGGGTCAGCCCAGACTGGCCAAAACCTGTTAATTATAGGAATAGGCACAATTTAATTCATCTGGTAAAATCGCAGAGTTATTAGAAAAGGTCATGGTCATAGCCAAATCAGAATCATTTCGTATTGTTGAGCACTGGGATTTACAGTGATTGGGTAAAAAAAAATGTTTTCATACCGATGGCATAAAATTCTGTACTTACATTTTGTAAATGTAAAGGGCTTTTTCTCACTGTAAACAAAGTGACTTACATGTAAACTGTGATTATGGCACCCTCAACGGAGTTGGGGTGACGTATTGAATCTACGTTTCTGTTTTTCTTATTTTTTTTCTTCCACTTTTTTTGTCCAGCTTATATCTTGGAATTCTATGAACCAATTGTTATGGAACTATACCATAATGTTAAACAGCATGTGCAAATTTGCAATCGGGGTATGGCATTTTCAAGATGGCCGCCGTTACCATGAAAACAGCAAAAATGTGAAAAAAATCAAATTGCTCCAAACTGCAGGAAACTTCACAGAATTAGTGACTGCCATTTGCTGATTTACAGTTTGAAGTTGGAATTGTCAAAATGGCCGCCATTACCATGGAAACCGCAAAAATGTCCAAAATTTGAAAATACTCCAAACTTAATGAAACTTTACAAAAATGTTAATTTGGATGTGTAGATGCACTCTTTGACTTTGGAATTTCAAAATGGCTGCCGTTTCCCTGGCAATGGGGGAAGGATGCCATCCGTTTTTGCTAGCAATTACAAATCTAGTTTATTTTCTTGTGTTTAAAATTTCGACGAAAAAGGTCACAATTTTAATTATCGTTTTGTATGTAATCCAATTGGGCTAGTTTTGTTGTTTAATATGATGATTGTTCCGAATAAAAAGAGGAAGGGTCATTTTTTTCTCTAAATCAGTTCATCCCACGCAGGGTCATTTTAAAGAATGATATTTCTTTACAAAATGCACAGCTAGTTTAAATCATATGATGATGTATTTCTGACATATGAAAAACATATGAATGCTCAAGATAACTCGTAACTCATTCAAAAATTTGTTTATTTTTATTATTTATCACAAACATGTTTAAAAAGGAATTTCTCATTCAAAAAAAATAATGATATCGTATTTTAAATGTTAATTGATTTAGTTTGGTTTTATAACACTTATCTTACTAAATTTGTTTATTTTTATTATTTATCACAAACATGTTTAAAAGGGAATTTCTCAATAAAAAAAAAAATACCGATATCGTATTTCAAATGTTAATTGATTTAGTTTGATTTTATAACACTTATTTTAAAGAATACTAAGAAAATCAATTCTACGAAGTGCAAGCAAGTGATCTACACATCTTACTGAAGTGCGGAAAGCACTTCTTGCTAAAAATGTGATGCTCACTTTCTCATGTTCATTTCGTATAAATAAATAAAAAAACATTCAATTCGTATATTAACAGATTTTCAATAAAAGATCAGCATTTGCATGAATTGGAAATCTACTGTAAATATTAATTGTTGAAAATCTCATAATCATACTATCTAAACTTTATAACATTCAAATTTCATTTGGTTTCATCAACTTTCTGATTTTGATCCAAGTGAAGTAAATACAGGGAAAAATGGCCACGATACCTCTTTGGGTTGTTAAAAGCACTGAGAAAATATGCTTGGATCCAACGAAAATTATTCCCTCACAATAAAAAGCTTCTTGTATAGATTGCTAAACATGGGGATTTCTTTTAGTTTGAATTTACGTATTTTATTTGCTTGGAAATGAAAAATTAAGACTTTCTCATCAATCACGTTTTGATGCATGGATGTGTTATGGTTAATCCGATTTGATATCAACAGCTTTTCTTTTGTTTTTGTGATTGAACGGAACACGTGTGCTAATAGACCCAAAACAGTCAATATAAAAACGTACGACCAACTAATTAATTGATAAATGAATGTTGAACGTTGGCAGCAAGATCGCTTCATGTCAAAAGGTCTCACAAATGGTTATTCCAGAATGCTCCAAAAATACTCAAAGTCCTACATTTCCCGTAAAAAAAATCGGAAGAAAATGACTGTATAATATAATTATGGTTAACTACACGTGATGGCAAACAACAATACCATGTACTAGAGCTTTCTGGCAAATGGTCCGAGGAGTTGCGTTCACAAGATGTTATTGTAGCAATACTCCAAAAATGGTCAAACTTTTTAAGACCGGCATAATTACCGTAAAAAATGGTCGGTTCAAAATGACGGCACAATTTTATTAAAAACACAGGATGGCAAACAATCCTACAAAGCATGAAAGCTTTCTGTAAAACAATCTCAGAGGAGATGCGTTCACAAGATGTTATTGTTACAATACAAAAAACAAGTATGATCAAAATCCCATCACTCCAATTAAAATTGTCAAACCAAACTGACGATAAAGCAATGTCAAGAACATATGATGATAAATAATCCTACCAAATATAGAAGCTTTATGTCAAACGGTCTCTGAGAATTGGTGTGATTCGGGCGGATGGACAGACGAAAGGAAGAACGGGTGGAGACCATTACAATATCCCACGTGACACACTATTTTCTATACCCTTTATGCTTTTTTAAAAATGTTTAGACCTCCATGAAGATACCATATGAGCGAATTGTGGAAGGAACGTTGTGATAAGAAAGGTCCTCTAAATGAGTGAACTATAATAAATAGATTCATCAATTAAAGATTTATTCAGGATATTTTAAGGAACTATGAAATAAGTTTTTATAAGAAGCTTGCTGCTTTTTTCAAGATGTACAAATAGTTGAACTTTGAATTACATCTATCATCTGAAATGTTCTTATAATGTGCCTGTGCATTCATACATGATTGATGATAATTATTATTATTGTTATAATAAAAGTCAAAAATCCGGAGAGCGTAACCTTAGATTTGATACAAGATCAAAATGGCTCTTTAAGGAGACATAGACGATGATTTTGAAGATTTGTGGTCATGTACTCGCATTGAATTGCTATATAAAAAAAAAGAACCACAACACAGGTCTACACGTTTTTACCAACTCAAGGATGGTTCATCAGATGTGCTTACCCCTCCCTTGATTGGTGTTTACCCTTTTACAAAATTGTATACAGCTGTATATTAATAAGTAATTATATGATATGTACTATTACTGTAGTCATGTTTCTCACTTTTGCCTACAGAAGTCAGGTTTATATTAAACTTTATGATATCTCGATCAAGCCAATACACGTTGTACGACATGGTGTCAGTTAAAGCAGTCGTCATTTCATTAGATGAACATAAGTCAGACATAAGTTCTCACGTTGCATCGTACAATACACGTTTGTTTTGATGAAAAATCTAATATATAAATAATATCTTCAAAATAGCTAATGTTTGATACTTTACATATATGAGTAAGATTGAAATTCATTTAACATATTCCAAATTCTTTTTCCTGAATTTCTTTCAATTTCCTTTTGATCATTTTTTTTCTAGAAACAGTGACTTGTGCAAACACACCATACAGCAGTTTAATGACGCCAGTTTCCTTACTTGTCCAAAGATTTTTTTAAGTCGAGGCGATAAGCTACATGTATGTAGTAATTTGTCAATGTACTGTCAGATGATTTGCTTATTATAAGATACGCGTACGTATAAGTGTAAATAGCTACAAAGACCCCATTAGTCAAAGACATTCCAGACTATTAAGATCATCTGCACAGGTTCCATATCGAAAGCACAAATTGACCACTGACAGCGTTAACAGCTGTAATGATTTGCTGCATTCGTCTGTACAGATATAATGTCAACATCTACATTGTAAAACATACGTTGTAGAAAACCATCTTGATTCTAACATAAATTCTCTGAAACTGACATCATCTGAAGATGCTCGATTTTTTTTATAGGCAACATATTTGTTACGTTTGAAGGACGTGTTTACAAACAATCGGCATTCCTATGGGAACTAATTGTGCCCTCTTCTTGCCGACTTGTTCCTTTATTCATATGAGACAGACTTCATTCATAAGCTTTTCGGGGAGATTGAAAAGAAGCTTATATTATCCTTTAATTTCACGTTCCACTATAAGGATGATGCCCTCTCACTAAATAATCCAAAGTTTGGTGACTATGTTGAACGCGTCTATCCCATCGATCTTGAAATAAAGGATACCACAGATACAGATAAAGATTACGACAAATTATATGACTTCATCTTTTCAATTGCGAACTTTCCATTTCTATGGAAGCTATTGAACCAATTATTGGACAAGGGTTTCAAGTGGTGAAGTTGAAATAATTCCTTTGAAACTTTTACAGGCTCGATCACGAGTTGGTTGGCCGTTATGGAATATCTGTGTCACAGATGACCACGGATATGTTTCAATTGTCGTAACTGCAATTTTGTCCTCTTTTGCCCGATTGTAACATCATCGAAAGAGATTTTTCACCGAATTTGTACTTGCATGAGCAACACGACGGATGTGACATGTGGGCAGGAACTGCTTATTCTTCCAGAGCACCTAAGTTTACCTTGGTTTTATTTGTGAGTTCGTGTTTCTCAGTCTTTAGTTTTCTATGTAGTGTTTTGTGGATTGTTCGACTTTTCGTCGTTTTTCGTTTTGTGTCTTGGCGTTGTCAGTTTTTCTTTCATTGAGTTTTAAATGTGCCCTTAATATCTTCCGCCTTTTTTTGACGACCTTCCATTGGGTGCCCAAAACAGAGGTGAAATGTACAGACTATGTAAAAAAATAAACAAACACCCATTTCTCACTGATACCTTGTAATCTGTATACAAGGCGATTGCGATATTTACATACACATCTTGATAAATGATTTTGAGATGGGCTGCATTATTCTGTATAAGTAAACGTCAATATCTTAATAAAGACGTTGGCACTAACTTTCCGCAATGGCAGAAGACACGTAAAAAACTATATTTGTTTTTCGTTCATTTTTTTGTACATTAATTAGGCCGTTAGTTTTCTCGTTTGAATTGTTTTATATTTGTGATTTCGGGGCCTTTTATAGCTGACTATGCGGTATGGGCTTTGCTCATAGTTGAAGGCCGTACGATGACCTATAGCTGTTAATTTCTGTGTCATTTGGTCTCTTGTGGAGAGTTGTCTCATTGGCAATAATACCACATCTTCTTTTTTATATCTATACCAATATCCAAATAAACAATTTCCCCAACTTATCTTGTAATAGGCACAGTTAGATGCCAATAGCTAGACCTCCGTGTCGGTCTTCATTGTGGTGAATGTTTACAACGAATTGTATAGGTATATACAGATCTGTATCGATTAGCCGTAACAAGTAAGCTTGTAATGGCTTATACTGTGGAAGACATAGAACCCACTGACATATATATATTTTTTTGTCATTTGACGTCGTAAAAAGATATACAGGTGTCATTCTATTGGTCATGACATGATAATCCGTGTTGGTGAAAATTAAGACTTTTCAGTTACTCATAGTCCGGTTCATGCTGTAGAGGTTAAAAAGCTGTCGTGTTCGATACATGTATAGGTAAATATCAACCAGTTTCTTGTGATAATCAGTCATCGGTGTCCATCATTGTAAAATTAAATACACACTGAAGATACATTTCGCGCACATGCACCTTCTTGTAAATGACCGTTTGCATTCAATCTTATGCAGCATTTTAAATCTTTCCGAATGTTGAAAGTTTAGATGTGTCTACTAAGATTATAAAACAAGCTTCCGTTGGTTTTTTTTTCTTCAGTAATCCATATTTTGGAGGTTATCTTTTGTATACCTAAGCTATACATTTCCAATTTATATTTAATGTGAAATAATTTCTTTATTAGTAAACTACAAAATAGATATGTTATCTGAAGAACATTTATATGAATAGACCATGATAAGATGGTACTTTATATATAAAATAATGCCAACATTTGGTTCACAGTTATTACAAGGAAATTGGTACTGAATGATAAAGATTAAATTAAAAATCACAGTATGCTTTAGCAACGAGGTAACATAATTTGAATATTTATATATCACATGTAAATAGATTAAATATTTGGCCTCTTTCTAGTAGCGATATATTGCTTAATAATTCAAGTCGTGTATCAAATTTAAATTTAGTGGAAGGGTAAAATTTAATTTTGAACTGAACTATCAGTAAATATATAGGTAGTTTTGTTTACACTCTGTACAGTCATCAAAGAAAACAAGTGTTTACTGATGAATACGCAGAAATCGATTCGAACTAAGGGACTGTAAAGTATAAATTTGATGTGATGTATTGACAAGTTTTACTTTTATGTATTTCTATAGAAGGGAGGAGTTGTGTTTACGGACCAACAGCTGAAGGAAAACGAAGTTGTTAAACGGTTTATCTTTTGAGAAAAAAAAGGTGATAAAATATTGATACTGTCAATTAAAATGCAGCAGCTGCATTTGGCTATGACGTAAGTTGAATTTAAAAGGCTTTCATGCACACTGAAATTGGATATCATGTGATTAAATCAGGATGCACCCTTTTCTCACACATGTCTAAGGTTATATCATAAGTCTATTTGTTCATCTGGAAGTTATAATTGTTTTACTTTAATATAAGCTTACGAGTATCGATCGATATTTAAAAAATCACGTTTAAGTCATGCATATGTGATAAAATAGAACGTTGCATGTGATGTTGGTCGAAGCATATTGTACTTATTAGCATCTGTTCGTCAACAGTCAATAGTTAAGGCTCAACACCAAATGATCATTGAGAAGAGAAACAATATGATTTTCGAAAAAGCTAGAATGCAGAATCTTCTGGAAAAAAATACATTTTTACGAAGCATACACTGTTTAAAAAACTGGTAACTTTGAATTTACAAAAAAAAAAACATATCAAACGGACGGAGTCGTAACCAGGCTTTGACATTCGTCGGGAGGGGGGGGGGGAGCCCTACTATATTCCCTCCACAACCACATGGTGTTAGGAACAATTTATTTAAACTGACTTTCGTATAAAACCTTTATATTATACAAGGAATTTTCTCAAATTGAGGGTTTCTTATCGTCGAGTTGCAAGTTGCGAGTTGAAAAGACCGAGTTGCGAGTTACAAAAGTCGAGTTGCGAGTTATAAAAGTCGAGTTGCGAGTTATAAAAGTCGAGTTGCGAGTTACGAAAGTCTAGTTGCGAGTTACGAAAGTCGAGTTGCGATTTACGAAGGTCGAGTTGCGAGTTCCGAAAGTCGAGTTGCGAGTTACGAAGGTCGAGTTGCGAGCTACGAAGGTCGAGTTGCGAGTTACGAAAGTCGAGTTGCGAGTTACAAAAATATTATGTTTCTCTAATTTCTTAAGAATTATATATATATAAATGGTCGTGTCGTCTGATTTTTGACACAGAATTTTCAGGTTAAATTCGTATTTAATAAACAAAGGATACATGTACCCGAACTTAGTTATACACTGCATGAGGAAGGATCCCGGTATTTTGATTGCAGGATTTGAAAGAGTTATGTGATACTTATTTATAAGTGTCTATATGTTGCAAAGTCATGCACGCTTAAATTTCTTTCATGAGAGCGACATTGTTCATTTTCTAAAATAAAAAAGGATATACTGTAGATATAATCAAAATGTATACCGTACTGAACAAATCAAGCATAAGAAAATAAATCATGTAGACAAATGATCGAAATATACTTGCAAATTATCGACATCTCACAGAATATGGCACTATGTTGGGCCTTTAGTAAATATACTCAAAGGTACCAGGCTTATAACATTTTCTACGCTAGACGCGCGTTTCGTCTATACAAGACTCATCAGTGACGCTTGAATAAAGGATATTCATTAGCACCCCGAGTGCTACATATAATATGTAACTCTTCGTCTTTCGCAAAGGTTTAGGGTGATATAGGCACAATTGCACATTTAACTTGGGAAAATATCTCATGAATTAGTCAGAAATGTGATATGCTATGTGCTTTATGTGATAAATTAAATAATTTTGAACTTTGTTAACTTTGTGATTCAACCCCAAGCGGAGAGTGCATATATATACCAAATAGTTAATAATCGAGTTGTTCAATGTAAGTACATCTGAATACTACAACGCAAAAATAAGCATGCTATAGATGTCTTTCTATGAAATTATGGTAACTTCCTAGCATAGGAGATCATTATATGGACTTTTTTTTTAATTTGGAAAGACGTTATTCTACAATAAGCTATACCGCACAAAAAATAAAGGAACAGTCTTAAGGAATGTTATGGCGTGTGTTTTTACGGTATGAGCACGGAAGCCTTGTCTGTCACAAGTTTAAGTTTTTACCTGCATGCAGCCTTGATACAAATGTTGTATTTTCAGATATCAGCTGGGTATTGTACATTTTTGTATAATTAACCCGTATTTTAGTAAGAAGTTACATATTTCAAAACTGCGTCTTTTGTCTCTTTTACAAAAGTATCTTTGACAGCTACATGTATAAAACAAAGAATGGAAACGGGGAATGTGTCAAAGAGACAACAACCCAACCAAAATATACAAGTCAACTCAAGACCACCAATGGGTCTTCAACACAGCGAGAAATCCCACACCCAGAGGCAGCCCCGAGCAGGCCCCGAAACACAATGTACACTAGATCAAGAAAATGGACGCCATTCTATGCTCCGAAACATATAGATGAACCAAAATTAAAACATATACAAGACCAACAAAGGCTAGAGGTTCCTGACTTAGGACACACGCAAAAATGCGGCGGGGTTAAACAGCTTTTATGAGCGCCCAACCTTCCCCCTTCACCTCTAGCCAACGTAGACATATATAACTTAAACGTCCACAATTTTGAGTGTCACTGCCAAATAATACATTTTGGGGTCCCTAACAAATATTGCCTCTGCAGCTGCCCCAAAGAGCCCACTCTTAACGAAATCTGCAGAAGGGGTCTTTTACATATATGTTCTATAGTTTAGTTGCTATCTCCATTTACGTTTAATATGACGGTGCTAGCTATGAAATTTAATAATAATTAAACTACAAGCCATCCGCTATATTTCAAAAGGCTATCTGTTTCTTCCGAAAATAACCATAAGTGATTATGTAAGCAATCCATTCATTTTTTTACACGAGACTCAGATGAAATCCAAACAACAAAAAGAATCAACGATACCGTAAACAATTCTATAAGCAATCATCATTCAAAAATGTTAAAGATGTACACCAAAAAATTTAAATAGTTTTCCCCATTTTCACACAAATCTAATTTCGTAACTCGCAACTCGACTTTCGTAACTCGCAACTCGACCTTCGTTACTCGCAACTCGACTTTCGTAACTCGCAACTCGACCTTCGTAACTCGCAACTCAACCTTCGTAACTCGCAACTCGATACTCGACAACAAGTGACTCTCAAGGAAATTAGGATTATTTTTTTTGAGATAAATACAAAATAGAACCATTGCTTCTAAAACTAATGTAATTGAGAGCAAGATGGTTCTGTAATCTATAGAAAAGTGGTTACCGCGGTGTACAATAAAGGAGGTGTAAATGCCGGTGTTATGGAGGACTTCTTCCAATTTCGCATTTGCTGTCAATATATGATTAGAAAATATTCCCATCTCGCTGTAGTCCAAATGCTCAGATTGTCAATGTTTAACTAGCGTGAATTCCGAACTTGTTCAAGTACATTTAGCATATAGATTTTTCACCATAGAAATTTCAGCCAAAAACAAGTACTCAAATGGAGAGAATGCAAAAATGATGCATAAAACCTGTCAAAAAGTCGAAAATGTTGCAAACAAAAACCTGAAGCCGAAGATATACGGACAAAACCATGACTAAAAAGACAAAAAGACAAAGGTAAAAAACACAAGATTGAACAACACGAATTCAACCCAAATTCAGGGTTAATTCATGTGCTTTGAAGGATAAGACAATTCCTGCTCTACTTGTGACTCCTATCATGTTATGCATCACAAGCATATTAGTCCCATTCGATAATTTCAATAAAGAGACGGGTGGACGGGATTATGGGCTCGACAAATGGAATTTACACTTCACATATCCATACAATGTACGAAACAGATATTCCACAACGATCAACAAAATAATGATCGAGTCTGTAAAACTTTCGACGAGATGAATTTCTGATCCTGAAACACGGCGAGTCTCTATCGAGGAAATAATGATAGAAAAGTCACGCACATCCTGGAGTATCGTTTCATCTGGGAAAGGTATACTCCATAAACAATGTTACCTTGTTCATTCAATCTGTCTTAAATTTTAGAATAGATACTACTTATATAAAGGACGGAAAAGTCAAGTTTGTTTATGTTATAGCACGTAGCGAGGGATTTAGATTGTATGAAGTCTAGTAGATCTTCGGAATCTTCTAACATCCCAACTGATTTACTCCGCCTCTAGAGTAGGTAACTTTACAATAACTCTAAATTCAGATTTTTATTGCTGATAGAATACACGCTGGTAATCATTTGAAGCGAAAAAAATGGATATTTAAAATCCAGCATGTGCAGCCTTGATTGCAATGACACTAATGTTGAGTATCCAATATACTGAAGGGAGACCCAGTTCTTCCTTATTGGTTAAATTCAAGAGAAAAATAAAACAGACATATTTTTTTCAGAATTTCCTCTTTAGTAAATATATTAATGTTGTGTTATCACTACCTAATATCCTTATATAGCAGCTAATATATAAAATGTGGAAAGTACCAAAAAAAAAAATATTCTTTGGGACTTTTCTGTGAGGACATATTTCATTTCATGCAAGTCACTCGGGTAGAAATGTCTGCGGCAACATAACACCGGAATGCCCTCACGGTCATCCGCTGTAATTAAAAGACAAAATAAAGTACGAAGTTGTAGAGGAATGAGGAACAAACATTTCGAAAGGTTTAGCTAATGATTTTTCGGTCCTTCAGCTATAAAACATTTAGTAGAGAAGTGTTTGAACAATGTGAAGTGAAATAGTTATAACGTTGCCAAACGAATTACATGAGATATGATTGGATTAAACTGATCTTTAAAGTAGGGGGCATTTCAGATTTGATGAATTTTGTATTAAATATATATGTAGCAAGAGAACAAAAAAGGGTATAGCAATTTTCCTGTATCCATCTAAAACCGATGAATCCAATACCCAATACTCACCCTCCTCCTCCCCCCCCCCCCCAAAAAAAAAAAGAAAAAAAGAATATGGAAATCGAGTTTTTTTTATATAATATGTTTTGTTATATATACCAAACATTGCGATTTTTCCTTATATAATCTATTAAGAATTTTTAAATCTTGGAAAAATTTAAGAACGGTGACCTTTATTTGTATAAATCAGACTCCATCTAAAATAATAGAGAGAGAGAGAGAGAAAATGAATATCTTCAACATCATTTTCTTCATATGATTCAGCTACAATGCACTTATAATCTATCAAAGAATTGTGTTAAAATATTTCATCCTATTTATAACAAAATGTGTTCTTTACTTTGAACTTGAGGTACTAAAAATTATTCTCTTTGCTGTGGTATGCAATTCAAATAAGACAAATCCACTTTGAACAATAAAAAAGTATAATGCATCCTTCGAGGATTAAACTTCATGATTCATACTTTCATTGACATTTAGAATATTATACACAGGAGTTATAAAGGATATACTCGTTATTTATGTCATGGAAACACTTAAACAAAAGGTTTGATTGACTTCAGGTCAATGGAGCCATAAAGACAGATGTGAAAAAAGAAACAAGAGGTTCATAGCTGACTGAAAACGATTGAACTATTTAGGACATAGAATTCAAGTAGAAGTACTAAAAGGGGGGTTCTAAACACTGCCCCAACACGTGTATAAGGAAATAAGTAATGTCGACATGAATTACCACGATACAGATAAATCTGGAAGCTGTGCGTTGCGAAGCGATAGTTCAGACAACATTTTGACGTGACCTGCAGTAGGGATCGACAGGAATGATATGCTAGAAATTTGGAATGCCACTGGAAACAGAGGGTATATTTGATAGGGAAAGAAGTAAAGCCTTGCAAAAGTTCTTAAAGCGCAGAGAGAGTGTGTCACTCTCTACACGAAGCATCGGATTAAATGACTATTCTGACAGGACGTGGCTGCAAATTCATACATCCCGCACAGCCAAGACGGACGCCGCACTTTAGCAAGGGTTTTACTGCCGGACGGAAGAAGACCAAGATATGACCATATTTATATACCCCAGTACACTTGAGGTTGTACATGTACGTAGTATTTTATCTGACCATTTATAAAGTCGTTGCACCTTTCAGACTTTGTATTTTCGTTTTATAAAGCGACTAGATAAAAAAAAACGCACAAGCAACTGCAATGTTTGCTCTGTTTCAAGCTTAACTATTTGAATAAATCAATTTACCAATTGCTTTTTCGAAGAGATCTTTGGAACAAAAGTAAACGATAGCATTTAAAAGAACCTACGATCGAACTTCAATTGTTCCCTAAAATTAAGAATATCCAAGATATGATCATACACAACACAATCATGTTCATTGGATACTGTAATGTCTGTTGCAGCGCGTATGTAAAGTAAGTTGCTCTTGATGAAAATTGACTGTACAGTTCGTTGGAAAAAAAACAACATCATAATTCCCACTCTTTTAAAGGTATTAGGGATGACTTTAGCTACGATTTTTCTTTTTCTACTGTAAACATTCATTTATAAACTTAGAAGAGAGTAGACCATGTAACCATTCGTCATCCTGGAGAAGAATTGAAACGCCCATTTAATTTCCCGAAAATTAGAAATTTACACATAATTTGAAATAAAAAAAAATAAATATAAATAAATTACTACCAATACAATTTCAATCTCTATAGATGAAATTAATGGTAACGCAGGCCCACATATAAAAATAAGAAGATGTGGTGTGATTGCCAATGAGACAACTCTCCACAAGAGACCAAATGGCACAGAAATTTACAACTATAGGTCACCGTATAGGTCAACAATGAGCAAAGCCCATACCGCAAAGTCAGCTATAAAAGGCCCCGAAATGACAAATGTAAAACAATTAAAAGGAGAAAACTAATGGCCTAATTAATGTACAAAATAATGAACGAAAAACAAATCAAATATGTTACAGAGCAACAAACAACAACCACTGAATTACAGGCTCCTGGCTTGGGACAGGAACACACTTTACAAAATATAAAGGTTCTGGTTTAGATTCAGATTTCAGATTCTTTATTTCTTATAAAACCAAGTTAATGGTACAAAGAAAGATATTTTTACATATAATAATATACAGATTCTGCGCATGACAAGTTTTTACAAAACGAGCATAAAAAGATGAAAGATTGATGATCAACATGGAGAACATACTTCTGTATTGATAATTCTGATTAATTTACACAAATTTTTCAATACCCGAATATTTTTTGAAACAAATAAACTGCCGAATTTCAATACATTTACTCGGCTTACGTAGTAAGGTTTAAGAAAAGCTCTTCTACTTTCTGTTAGAGCTATACAGTTTAGAATATAGTGAAATTCATCACCAATCTCTCAAGAATTACAAAGTACACAGTACCTTTCCTGTCTAACAATTCGAAGCCATCTACCGGTTTCTATAGGTAACCGGTGATTTCCAGTTCTAAACCTACATAACGTTATTTTATCTATATAAGTAATAAGTCTAAATATTCTTCCAATTCAAAGTTTTCTTTAAATAGTTTATAACATAAGGCTTTTGGAGAGTTTTCCATATCTGATTTCCAAGTCTGCTGACATTGGTCAAATATTCGCTGTTTAATGCTCAACTTTAACCATTTTGGATTAAAGCTGTGATTTCTCTGATTTATCCAGATATTTGAAAATCCATATTTATTTAAGATATTTTTTATACAAATCAACCATTCAAAAGTATATCCACTATCTTCGTTGAGTTTATAAATATATCTATAAAGAATATCCGTCAATTTCTGATCAGAACCATTTACAATGTTAAACAAAAAGGATACCATACGGTGTTCCACATATAATGACATAGTATAAGCGCCTAGCTCTCCATAAACCATAAAGCTTGGGGTTGATTTTTTAAAATTTAACAATAGTTTACAGAACTTCAAATGGACTCTTTCTATTCTACCAATATTACTAAACCCCCACACAGCCGTATAGTAATATTGGTCTAACGATTTTATCAAAAAGATCGTACTGACATTTAACTGTCATGTTATGTAAACGGCCTTGTTTAGAACTTCATACATAGCTTTGCTGGCTTTACTAATGAGTTGATTTTTAGCACTTGTGAAACTACCCGTTTTGGAAAAAATAATGCCTAAATATGATATATCCTTGACAATTTCTAAATCATTACCACCAAGTGTAAAATTTAGATTGTTTGACAATCTACCATTACCAAAATTTTTTTTTTGGTTTTGGTTGGATTTACCTTCAGTTTCCATATTTCACACTATTCATAAAATGTATTTAGCTGCTGTTGAAGATCTTGTGCAGTTTCAGAAAATAAAACAGCATCATCTGCATTAAGTAGTACATAAAATTTCAAGTAAATATTAATTTGTTCTTCTATTCCATTTGCATCTGTGTTTAAACCTAATACATCATTTCTATGAAAAAATTCTTCCAAGTCATTCAGATACAAAGAAAAAAGAAAAGGAGATAAGTTTTCTCCCTGTCTAACACCAATATTTACATGGAAAGTATTCGGTAGTTTCACCGTTAAATGAAATAAGAGATTTAATACATGTACCACTATACATGTTAAAAATTACATTATACATTTTACCATTTATATCATTTAATAGTAATTTTTGCCACAGGCCATTTCTCCAAACGGTATCAAAAGCTTTAGCGAATTTTAAGATTGGTGAGAAACATGTAACGGATTATATAGGCTCTTTAATATTAAATTTGTATAAGTTAACTGTGGCAACGATGTTGTACGGGAATGTTTGATACTGTGCAACAGGTTCTGTTGCTGAAACTGGCGAAGATGCCGAAACGAAAGACAGTGACCGACGACTGGTCCCCTGTCTATAAAACACAAAACCACTGGCGGAACTAACTCACAGACTGGTAGAGCGAATACAAACGATGACTTTCAGTATGGATTTTTATTTTCACTTTAAATGAACGGATGGTGTTAGTTCAAAAGGCTGACTCCGACTGAAGAGTTAACTGATCATCCATTTATACGGCAAAATTCGACCGTGCTGACTGATTAGCGAACTGGAACTTTTGATACCAGAAGAACAACAACATTTCTAGAAATAAGTTGACATGGTGAATTTCCATGTATGGCAGAAAAATAGTTAAGATCGCAAAGTGGTGAAATCTTTTATTTGAAAACAATAAGCAATCATAATATAGAGGGCAATACGACACATTTCTAGACATAAATATGAAAAATATAAAATATTATCTTATATCTATGCAATCAACAATATTAAAATTTCCAGGTTTGTACAACATTCGATTTATGTTATATAGATATTTCACTGAACCATACAAAAACATATAATTATAATAAAGTTAAAATCTTTTATGATTTCATCAACAAAAATATTTCACGGCGACTGTTTTTCTTTTTTAAAATAATACTTATATTCACAAAAATAAAATCAGATACATTTTAATGGGTTTCAAAACCTTTACAAAACTTTGAAGTGTTTGAAATACTAAGAATGTTCTACCTTAGGAAAATATTACCTTTCTGGATAATTGGCCCTCAATACTCTTTTAACCGTTTTTTTTGTTGTTTTTTTTTCCTTTTAACTGTTTTAATTCGCGTGTCACTGATAAGTCTTTTGTAGACGAAACGTGTGTCTGACGTAAACAATTATAATCCTGGTATCTTTGATGAGATTTGTTTTCTCTCAATAAGAATGGACTTAATTGAAAGTAAAACCTTTCATTTCGAAAACACTTAATTGTTTCGAAATAAACTTTAAGACAAATATAACAATAAAACAAGACATTTCCATAATTATCAATATGACTAGGTAAAACAACGCTATCTATGAAAGTTTGGATGGGGTGTCCTTTAATTCTGTAATCTTTATTTTTTTAAACTTTTTTTCTCTATTCTTTATAAATTTTGCCTTTTATTCTCCATTCTTTATATTTTAGCACCCGTTACTCTCTATTCTTTATTTTTTGGCATATTTTTTCTATTTTTTATTTTTTGCCCTTTGTCTGTAGCACTGGCCAGTTATTCTCTATTCTGTAACCCCATCCAAACCCTCGTCTATACATAAGATTTTTGGAAAATGTTGAAAGACATCACAAACGAAAATATCACATAAGTTTGTTTTAAAGCATGTAAATCATTTTGAAGGCATTCATATAGTGTTTAAACACAGATTGCAGAACCTGTTAATGTCGCAATCAACTAAGTCTATCATGCCTCAAATTTAATTACTGGAAGGATATTATGCCATTTAGCAACTTCGTGCGAACATGGCCGAATCATTTCCAACCAATGATCGACTCCCGATTTTGGGCCATGTTTTGCTATCACCACACGGCCTATAACACCATCTCTTGTGTGTCGACGACCTCTCATTATCACAAGCTCAAGCGCATGCTCACCAACAGTGGAATTATGAATGTCAAAAAGGAACGGTTGGTTCCACACCGGACTGTATCCACTCACAGTTTTTGTTTCTTTGGTCATAATAAGTTCACCGTGTAAATAAATATTTAGTATAATGTAATGGACTGAAAAATAAAATAGAAAAAAGAGTGTTAAAACAAAGAAATATGTTTTAAGCGTAGAAATTCAGCTTGTTTTAAGAAATTAAAGGTGCAAAAGGCTTCATCATAAATCTTCCTCGTGCATCTGAATCATTAAATTCAGTTTGTGTTAATAAAGTAAAGATGCAACAGGACTCGTTTTAAATCATCATCCTGCACATTTTAAAGTACAAAGTCTCCAATCCTTTCTTTATTTGGAACTTTAAAAAAAAACAAAACCTACAGAGATAACATTGATCACTTTGTCACTTTTGCTTGAAAGTCTCCTACAACGTCGTTATAATTTCACTTAATCACAAATCAACTAATTAACCATTTTGCAATATGAAAAGACACATTCGTATTATTATGCAACTAAAGGAACTCGGACAAAGATTTGATTTCGAAATTGAAAGCGTACAAATAGAAGGATTTTAAGTGAAAGTAAAAATTATGTAATCAATAACAATTATGCTATTTCCAGAATGCACTATATCAAGGAAAATCAATACAGTATATAATGGTGTACTGGGCTTCAGAAATAGCACATGACGCTATTTATGTATAACAACTATACTATCTGGGTTTCGGTAATTAATCATACTTTTTTATTTATCTTGAAGCTATGAATCATAGCATGTGGGATGATAACGCTTTCAAGCTTTGAATACCATAATTGAAATATCCTTCCCTAAGTCAGTGGTCATCCCGTTGGTGACTAGACTATGTAGGTTTGTATTGTATGTTTTAGTTTTTTTTTTATATTTGGTCAAATTGGTGAAAAGGGGGTGGAGATGTTTGTGTGCAACTAAAACTAGTTTAACCCCCACCAAAGTTGGCGTCTGTACCAATTCAGTCTTACTAGACCATATGTAGTTCGTTATTGTGTGCTTTTGTTTAATTGTGTGCTTATTTTATAGTCGGGTGTTGTTTGTTGTTGTGGTCTGTTGTACTGTATGGTACTTTTGGTGATCCCTGTTGTATCTTTTTTATATATTATACAATGGTTAAACTGAACAAATAAACTACCGAAATTTACCGAAATGAACTTTCTGTTGAAAAGTCAAATATAAACAACATCTATCCTAGATTTAAATGTTTCAGTTTCACACGGGAAAAACTATATTAAGATGTACGACAAAAGGGACGATTCTTAGTTCTCTATTACTAAGTTTCCTTTTTTGGACGATTCTTTTACTGTGGTCCCAACCTACAGTGTTTAAATATCCCAAATCGTTGATATCACTGGAAATTATTAAGTAAGGGATTTAGTTACCACAAATTACTTAACATCCTACTATTTTTTCCATAGATACAGATTTGGTTTTGAAAGTTTGACTGCACCTTAGAAACTCTATTTAGAGAGGGATATCACATTCCAATTTTTACAGTGATGTTGTTTAAAGAGCCCGTAAATCTAGACACGATCCGTGTAAACTTGTCGATCCTTTAGATATACTTATTCTAAAGGTTATCAATTTAAGACTGCAATGAGATCTTTGAATATTGTTTTTATTGATACAAAACTTGATTTTGTTATCAATGAATTAAAACACAACTAAATATTATTGCTAGACAGCTATGAACATTTATAATCCTACATTTTGTCGATAATTACATTTTTTGTATTGCATAGGATCATGTTTTTCTGACTTTTTATGGCTTCTTTACACCAAATTCATTCGATTTGTACCGATTGCCAAGCTATTTTCTAGTCAATATTTTGCATATACTATGAAATAAGTCTGAACAACATTTTACAAAAAGCCTAACCCCTTTAACAATGTTAGAGGCAAATAAGTTTTGAATATCAAATTAACTTTACTATTAGGGTCCCTGTATTGACAGATTTTCATAAAGGTTATCAGACAGAAGACAATTCAAACTCTAGCCTTGTTATACAAGTTTTATTTTCCACAAAATCAATGAACATGATGTATTTAACTGTCAATGTGATTTCAATAAATAGTCAAAATGTTTACCTGGTTGTCCAAGGAGTCTATCTGATTTCGGTAAATGTTCTGCTCGTCTTATAAATACTTTCATTCTTTTGGCCATACTGTTATACTGCAGCAAAACAAATATTTCACCCAGATTGCTGTTTAAATGTTTGTCTGCAGTAGAATGCTACAAGAAAAAATATTCGGATAAATCGCCAAATTAAAACTAGAATACTAAAACCTTACTGAAACATATTCAAAATAATCAAATTACACTATAGTTCTTGTAATCTTATGGCTTATTACAGAACATAGTTAGATGCAACAATTATTAGAAAAAAATATGTGCAAAAAACACAGATTTCATGAAAAATAGAGGGTTTAAATGAGTCTCTTTAAAAGATCAGAACATGACTTCAAATCTGTCATTTAGTTTTGTTAAGCTGTCTTTCGTGAGTGTGAATATGCTTACAACTATGGTTTACATAGAAGTATCAAACATTTTGTGAAAGTTGTCACTGCATCTGGTAGATTTGAGATAATGACACTATTCCTGTTTTATCAAAACTAATTGATCTTTAAAAAATAAGATAAAAGATAAAACAATCATTTATTACTTCTATGTTAATTAGATGTAGTTGTCTCATTCATATATTCGTGGCTGACGCCACTCTGATACGAAAAGACTACATCTAATACAAAGTAATTTTAACATCTAAATGACTAATATAATTTGTTGATTTAATTGATACGCAAGTTTAAATATTATTGCTTTTGATTTATGTTTATATCTTTAGAGGATGGGGTATGTTTTGTTTTTGTTATATTTTCTTCTACTTTACCTTACAGTTCAATGATTACTAATTTAATTTTTATTTGGCATGCAAGTAAACATCCTGGCTGATGTCAATAAAATATATTCATGGACATATTTAAAATGTGTTTTTTTTATAAAAAATAAATAGACCCATTTCTTTTTACAAATAATATACATATGGCTTTAACTGTTATACATATATACTATTCCAACCGATTAGTTTTCCCATTAATTTTCTTTATTGAGGAAATTTCTTTATTGAAGAAAAAAAGAATAAGTAAATTTTAATGTCTTAATACTTAATTTAAAATGAAAAGTTATTTTCGTCATAAATTGATTTGAGAAAGTGCCAATTTTTAATCAATGTAAGATAAGTGTATCTTTATAATGAAATTGTACCAACACCTGTCTATTTAGCGATAAAATGTAAAGATTGCATTCATATTCAAATAGTTTAGTTTAAAAATATTGTATTGTCTGAATAAACAATAGGGTTGGATACCAGTATAACAACATACTACTCTCAAATTAATTACAATAAAAAAAAAATCAAATTTAAACATAAAAACCTTTTTCTGAATTTAACGTAAACTTAATTTAAATAAAAGTGATACGTTGTGCAATGCAGAGTGCACAATCTTTAGTGTGCTGTAATGGGACGACGTGATTATGCTCAGAAACCTGATAATAATGTGCAAAAATATTTATTCGCAAGTTTTGGCAAGAATCAACTTGCGCCAATTACAGTTTCTAAAAGGTATCAATTGCGCCACTCTAGATCTCTATTTTACTGATGGAATTAATTGCGTCAATAAATAGAATAAAATTGCGCCAAATTTACCTGACATTTTTTAACCTATATTATACATGTAACATGCACTATAAGTATGCATAGAGGATAATGCGTTGTTTCCTCTTTCAGGAGTGGCTGAAATTCCTTCAAATTCTAGAATAACAAATAACGGACCAGAAGCATTCCTCACTCATTACAACGAACAATTGTATGCTTCACATCCGTCAATGTTTATGTTTTTTTTTGTACTCGCACAAAGGTTCAGGCCACGACACATTTAAATCCGAAGTGCTTGTTTAGAAGCTGCGAGAAGTCGGCACGACTCGGAAAAAGAAAACTTTGCTATAGAAAAGTACCAAAAACTAGTGATAGAAGTGAGCAGAAAGGAGTATGTTTCTAAACTAAAATACAAAAACCTGTCTTTGGTTTAATGTTGAACAGAGACATTATAGTTTTAACTGTGTATATGTGAGTGAACGTTTTACTTCAGCATATTTGTTTTCATTAAAATGACTAACTCCGCCAGCACGGATAAATGATGAGGGAAGTCAATCATTTAGTAGATATAATATATAAGTAAAAATGAATTGATAAAATTGGCGCATTGTATAATAATAATAATAATAATAATAATAAATTCTTTATTTAAAGAGGGTAAACTCAGTTAGTTACAATAAACTAATCTTCCCTGAGGCCCTCACATACAAATTACAATACAATCAAAAAACAGATATTTACACATAGTTAATTTACAGTCAATTAGTTCAATGTAATATTACTAACATGATAAGATATAAGGCTGTTCAAGATGTACATGTAGTCAAAAAATCAAATACAAATATAAATAAAAGAATATACAAATACATTGTAGAAAACATAATCTTATCAGGACTGTGTTAAGTACTTCTTGATACTTTGTTTAAAAGTATAAGTGTTTTGAGCTTTACGCATTTTGTTTGGTAGTCCATTCCATAACACTGATCCAGAATAAACAAAAGATTTCTTAAATAGCTCAGCTTTTGGCTTAGGAACTATCAGATTACCTTGAGTGACGCCTCTCAGGGAGTAAGGATTATTATCTGATTTCAGTTTAAACTTTTGAACTAGGTACATTGGTGCTTCCATACGCATACATTTATATAGAAGTAAATATTTGTGGTATTTTATTCTATTGTCAACTGTCATCCACCCAAGTTCTTTGAATAAGGGGGCTGAGGGGGATAAAGGAACTGCATCTAGAATTAATCTTGCTTGATTGGGACTATCAACATACAATCAATATCAGTAAAGCAGGCGAGACATTTCAGCGTATTCACTCTTGTTTTAAGTTTTACAAGAACAATACAGCCTCATACAATTGTATGATTGTTTTATTGGTGCAAATAAAATCTATAGTTTTCAAAATGAATTGGCGCAGTAGTAGTATTGGCGCAAATAAGTTGTGGCGCAAATGATTTCAATTTTGACGCAAATAGATATCGGCCGAAGTTTTTATCTTTTTTTTTTTTTATTCGCTGATTCGGATTATCGAACTTAACTAAACGATATTGTTCTTGTAAAACTTAAAACAAGAGTGAATACGCTGAAATGTCTCGCCTGCTTTACTGATATTGATTGTATGTTGATAGTCCTAAATATAAAGCTTTACTACAACTTCAAGTATCACATAAACTTAACATGATCCAAGAAAATGAGGTCAAGGTCAGATAAACCAAACCGGAAATACATGTACACTTTACAATCCGTCCATACACCAAATATAGTTGACCTATTGCTTATAGTTTTTAAGAAACAAACTCAATCAGGAAAACTTAACATTGACCAATGAACCATGAAAATGAGGTCAAGGTCAGGTGAACCATGCCAGACGGACATGTACACCTTACAATCAATCTATGCATTAAATAGAGTAGACCTATTGCTTATAGTATCTGATATATGGACTTGACAACGAAAACTTAACCTTGTTCACTGATCAATGAAATGAGGTCGAGGTCAGATGAAAACTGTCTGACAGGCATGAGGACCTTGCAAAAGGTACGCACATACTAAATATAGTTATCCTATTACTCATAATAAGAGAGAAATTAGCATTACAAAATATCTCAACTTTTTTTTTCAAGTAGTCACTGAACCATGAAAATGAGGTCAAGGACAATGGACATATGACAGACGGAAACTTCATAACATAGGGCATCTATATACAAAGTATGAAGCATCAAGATCTTCCACCTTCTAAAATATATAAACTTTTAATTAATTAGTTACCGCCACCGCCGCCGCCGGATCACTATCCCTATGTTGAGCTTTCTGCGACAGAAGTCGCAGACTCGACATCAAAATAACATCCAATTTGTTAAGTTCAATAATGCTTTCTTTGAACGTCTCATGTGGTTACTTTCAGAAAGTTTTGATTCGTGTCCGTTAAACAGAAAATGAAAGGAAAAGGAAATCAATTTGACATTTTAAAACATTCATTAGTTTCTTTCATGTTCAGTAAATCCTTAAAATTAAGTAATTATATGTTAGAAAAGAAACAAATATTTATTTAATTCTAAATCAGATGGAATTCTCTTTAATTACAATGTTAAATGCAAACTTAGAACTCAATAATTAATGTTTCAGTGATCAATAGATGAAATAAATATACATTTTCTATTAATTTCGTTCGCCGTATTTACTATTTTCACACTGAAATATAGAGTATAAGAACAAAAAAATCGAAAGTCAGCAAGTGTTGGCTGAAAGCTTAAAATCAAGTGGCAAATATTTCATGCGTATTGTGGACATAAAGCAAGTCATAAAACTTTCGACTACCACAAAAATAGAACGGGATTAAACGTCAGCTTAGCAGTTTGTAGTTCCAATGCGTACATGGTGTACATTTCGAATAACATACACGGTACCGATTTTAATGCACCAGATGCACATTTCGACAATTAATGTCTCTTCAGTGATGCTCAAGGCCAAAATATTCAAAACTCCAAAATCGAATACGAATATTGAAGAGTGAATCCACAAAAAGAGTCTTTATTAATTCATGCATCCACAAAGGGAGCCCGATACTATCCACAAAGGGAGCCCGATACTTTCCAAAAAGAGCAACAAAAAACCCCGTATATTTACGAGTTTTCAATATATAATCTAACAATAGTATGAGAAGTTACTGTAGATATACCCAGTTGGTAATATCGGGATGTCTTGAGAAGGATATGTTAAGTTATATTTGTGATAAAAAAACAAAACAAAATACAAAAGCAAAAATATGCAACAAGAACGAATTTAAGATTACCATTACTCTATTAATCTAGGTTCAAGCAGATTAATATTTTACGATGAAAAACATCAAGGATGTTCTTAAAAAATTACCTTTTTTAGCCTTTTCCTTTGAAGAACAACTTCCATTCTTGTTGGAGATGGCGACTTTATATTTATTTCAGTACACTGTATAAATGCTTCACCAATAAAGTTGGTCTTTGATTTTTTCTTAGAAAATAAAGACAGTCTTAATGTACAATGTTCTAAATCTTGTAAAGATACATTACTAAACTGTAAAATTTCGTCAAAATGTACAATTTCATCCACGCGCACTACTTTCGTGTTTATGCCTTCGTTTGATTTAGGGAATAAATGAGCGGTAATAAACACTTCAGAATTTTGTGTTTTGAAAGGAAGATCCATGGCGTCTTGTAAATCTATATTAAGCACAGAGTTAGCTTGATGGTACTCTAAACAAAGAGTAAGTACTGTCTCGTTATCTGTTCTATAAATCACACCGGAAGCTACCCCATGTGTCAAGTTTCCCATAGACTTTGCCCTTCTCATCATTCTCAATTTCTTGATAGCGGAAATCTTATTCATGTCAGATGCGGATTTGTCACTTTGAGGACTACCGTTAAAATTTGTTTCAATTATATCTGAACCGGAAGGAGTACTTGATCTATCACCGGAGGGTGTACTCGATCTATCTGACATATCCAATTCGGAATACTCTTCTTGTGGGTACTCTTCGCTATACAAAAAAGTATTATAATTTGTGTCATCAATAGCATTTTTGTTATCCTCACTTTGTGAGCGATAAAGCTGGCTGTTCAAACTAGCAATTCCAAATGGTGATGGAGCATCATTTGTGATAAAGAAATGCCCAAGACTAGATTTACGCCGCACTGAAGAATTGCGTCGTCTGAGGCAAATGATGCATGCAAAAATCACACAGGAAATAACAACAGCACAACACACTGCGATGATAACCTGCACCACAGCTAAAACAAGAAAAACATTATTTACAAGTATTACTTAACTTTATATTGTGAAAACATTTGAAAAACGCTATTATGAATATCTAATGGCCCTACGTTTTTTTTTTGTTTTTTTTTTGTTGATATAGTGTTTTTCATTTATCCTGTTTCTGATTGTTCTAGTTTTGCTTGTTACCATCATAACATAGTAACGTCCATACTAATAGGAAATAATAATATCAAAAGTATAAAAAGCGTATTGAAGTACACTCGCAATTTATAAGAGAAAATAAACATCATTTCTTTTAGTTTGACTATGGTCCATAACATTCCTAAAACTATTATGGACTCTTATTAAAGTGCAACATAGTATGGAAATCAATTCTTGGACCCAGGACCGATTTCGATAAAGTCCAAATTCCAAAATGCATGATTTGTTAAGACCATAAACCTACCCAATAGTTAAAAGAATAAAGAGATGTGATATGATTGCCAATCGAAAACTATCAACTACAATCCCAAAGTACATGGACGTGAAAAACTACAGGTCGGCGCACGGCCTTCAATTTATGAAAAGCCAAAGGTGTTATGATTCCAACTTTGCAACTCTTAAATGTATTTACGTATGTATGTGATCTGTAATTTTGAGGAATTCCTACTTTGCAATTCTTAATTTGTACTCTCGACAATTGATTACGTCAAAGAACTGCAACTCTCACTTTGAAAAATTGCTACTCTCACTTTGCAACTCTGCATTTAAATATTCGCATTTGTAATATGTCAATTGGCATTTTGCATTTATGATTTATGTTATTTGAAAAGTTCCACAGTTGGCGCCGCCGTCAAAATTTCAACTAAAGGTTGATTACAAGTATTCAACTGAAGAATATTGACGGTTTTATGCTTTAAAATAAATATATTTTCCAATCAAAGGGGAGACGTCAGTTCCTCTCCCCTACTCAGAATCTGCCACTTGTGACTATATGCCAGTCTAATTTAAAAAAGCCACATATGGCATCTTTTTGCTCCACAATAGTACTATAATTCGTGTGTAAATGTGTAGATAACAAAGAAAGAAAAAATAGATTACAAGCTGCAGTCAACATCCAGATATCATTAAAATAAAATGATCTAAACAATAGTTTCAATAAAGTTCTGTCAGTTTCAATTTTTACTAATACGTATATTCATTTTACTTATATAATTTGTACTTAACACAGCTTATACACAATTTATAATTGTTATTGTGAAATCGTTGTTTTCCGACCGAAAACATTCAATAGATCAAATTAAGCATGACCACATCAATGTATTATGTTACGGATGACTGCACATCGAAATACTGAATATGTTTACGTCATTTGTTTTTAATCTTGTATCGACGAGGACATGAAAATAATAAATTTTCATTTAATGTTTTCGAATAAAATCAAATCTGAAACGATTGCAATTTAATGTGATCTTACTTATACAATGACTGTCTTATCCCCAAAAGAAAACATTTCTACTCAGCTTTACCCATAGAAAAGAAAACAGCAAACACAAGACAAGGCTTTACCATACGGGCGATTTTCAAAAAATGTCCACTTTCTCTGTCCAGGGCTTGAATTGTGATAAAATCATGTATATATATATTGTGCTAGTAACTTTTTAATGGCGTCCATGAACAAATGTCCACTTCGCAACGACAACAAACAATTGGCAAAATTATAATCATTCTTTTATCTAAATTGTAGGCTTTCCCTTTTTCTTGCCACCAATACACCTTCATTTAGTAAAATGGCGGTCATCTATGGATGCTGATGATATAGTTCGTCTCACGGCATTGAATCAATTGGCAAGTCCTATTTATAGCGTACATTTTTACTTGTCCACTTTGCAACGTCTTTTTTTTTAATGTTCACCTCAAATCTTAAAAAAACTTGGAGTACATGAAAAAAAAAGTATTATCTAAGACAATAATCATAAAAACATGTATCTGAGAAACTGCGTGTAACAACAATGGCTGCTAACATGTAAATACGTCCACTGCACAACGGTCCACTACGCAACATTCTCATTGCGAAGTGGATACAACCCGGACACAAATCATTTTATAGGGAACATATATCGTTACGCAGTGGACATTTGTGAACATTTTAAAACGGCTTGTAATATTTTCTAGTAGTTAAAATTGCAAATCAAATAGTAAACCGTATAAAATCGTTTATTTTGTCAGATTCTTGAAGAAAAAATACCTTTGAATCTATTTTTTTAGAATGGTAGAGCCTTAAAAAAGGGGACATCTTGGTACACCATGTTCACTTTTACAGAGTTGTTGTCAAACTTACCGTTCAGTTTAAGGTTGCATATTTTGTATTTAGTTTATACTGATGTTAAAGTATTGACATGTACAATTAAATCACTTTTTTGTCAACATTTTTTTTTTCATTTTCCAGTTGTTCAAAATGGACATTTTTTGAAAAAGTCCCATACATGTTACAGCAAATGAAAAAAAAAACATGCTATTATTTAAATGTTTCGATTCCAGTTATAACAAGTTTGATCTAAATTTGTAGCACTTATTTGGATTTTTAAAGTTTTGTTTAGTAAATAGAAATAAGAAGATATGGTATGAATGCCAATGAGTAAGCCTTTTATGCTTCTGACTTGTGAATCTTCTTTAAATTTTGACAGCAAAGTTCTGTAATGGTAATGAGATCAAGTAAATGGTAATATTGACTTTCGATATAGATTGCGTAGTAAAAGATTGCCACAACTCTCATCTAGTTTCAATATATTAACGTATCGCTCTGGGACGTACAAAATTAATGTATTTTAACTCGAGCAAACTGAAAGAATAATCAGACAACATTTTCCGATCAATTGTAGTAAAGTGCAAATCCGCCCGCAACAATTTTTTTTCTCTATATGGCCTGGAATCAGGTTGGAAATAATGATTTTTTTCTCTTTGTATCAATACGGTTAACAAATGCCATAAAACGGGTTTATGTCAGAAAAATTAGTTTAATATGTCATTTATTGGTGCGTGGGTCTAAAATTATTGCAGAGGCTGTCTACAGCTATAAATTTTCTAACTTGGAAAACACTGATGGATTAAAATTAAATGATTGTGGGAATACCTACACATATACGGGATAGGTAATCTAAAAAGCATTAATCACCAAAGACGAATTAGTATCTATGTATCTACTTACGATCATCAATTGGATGTCTGTGATCTCCTTGTTTTCCATCGTGTCCAGCATTATCTCTTTTCAAATCTGGACAAGACAATAAAAAAGTATGAAATACACGCATAGTCTTCGACATGTATGTCAGTTTTCTTATTGGGTAGTTGGCGTTTAAAAATTTAAGATCATTTGTCATGTATAACCAGCAAGTATATTCTTGAATTTTGACCGATTTGAAAAATATCAGTATAAGTACTAAGAACACGACTAACATATAAAATGTGTTTTTATTATTGATTGATTGGTTATTGATGTTGTTTGCTTAACGTACAGTGGAACATAGTTTATATATATTAAGGAAGAGAACACATTAACAATAAATCAAATATGGAGGTTTTGAAAAGCGGGTCACCCGGGACAAAAGCGGGTCACCCGGGACAAAAGCGGTTAATTTACACTGACAGTGGGAAAAGAAGGTATGTGTGATAAGGACAGAAATTTTGCCATTCAACGGACAACCTTCGGACAAACTTCGAAGAGTTGCTGCAAGGGTTATTTAGCATCTTTACGTTGCATTAAATTTGATGTAATTCTTATCTCGTATTAAACGTGTAAGTGACACAAATGTACGGGCTTTGCATGCCGTCTATTTAGAATTTCATGTTATACTACAAACTATGAAATTTCTAAAACGTGCACGTTTATTCTATCAATCAAAAATTAACACTTTGGCATAAGTTAGTTAAAACAGCAGTGCTATTTTTCAGCAGTTTCTATTGACGACTTGCTAAAACAAAATAGGTATTTTTTGTCAATCCCTCTTTGTTAGATGTACATGCATATATTTTTATCCACCCAATATGTACTTTCAAATGCTGTGTACAATTTCGAGACCTTCAACAGATGTTGATAACAATTTCTTTAAAGAAGTTTCTGCAAAATGACAATTTCTTAATTCGCGAGTTACCCATAATATCCTCAAGCATTTCCATAAAATAGCTCCATACAAGACGAATTTGTGCAACTCGCATCATTTTTATTTCGTTGACCCCTTCCTTATCTTAAACATCTTTGTCCATAATGTTACTTATCATGTAAGTACCTCTACTTTCCAATTAAGTCTCTTTGAAATTTCACTGGACATTTGCACAGAATGAACTTTAAATCTTAAATTTTCAAGAAACTGGGTTAAAGACGACAAGAGCTGACAACATCATAAAACTGTTCCCTCATCTTCCATATAATACAAACCGTTGCTCTAGTGGTAGCGTGTTCGCCTCGAGTGTGGGAGGTCGTGGGTTCAAACCCCGGCCGAATCAAACCAAAGACTTTAAAATTGGTATTTGCTGCTTCTCCGCTAAGCACGCGGCATTCAGTAGTTAGAGCAAAGACTGGTCTGCTCGGAGTCAGAATAATGTGTCCGGGAAAAGTGACATGTCTTCCTGCGGACTGTTATCTTGTGAATTAGGACGTTAAAAATCCGGCTCAGCGTGTCGGTCAAGTACAAAGCAGGGTTAATATTCATATTACATTAACATGTTCTCGTCCTGAATATGCATATTAATTTGCCGATGGACGTTAAGCAGTCATCCATCATCGTCACCATATAACACATTGAAACCCTATTTTGCACTCTGTGCAAGACGGCTAAATAATATCTTACTTCAAGGAGTATTAAGTACAAACATATCTCTAAAAATGCATATTGTATGTAAATATAGCTTACTAATTAAAAGTTAAAACTACCATGCGTGTCTCTTAAATAGGTTTTGAACTGTAGAAATGTCCGCATCTTTTGTTAATCTAACCCGGACTTGCTTTATAGTTTCAGAGTTTCATATCCGATTAAAACCGTAAACCGTAAAACCGCACAAACTTGCTGCAGTGTACAGTATGGAACAAGAATTTAAATCGTTGTTGCATATGAAGATAAGGAGATGTGGTATGACTGCAAATGAGACAACTATCCACCAAAGTTCAAATAAAGTGGATGTAAGCAATTATAGGCAACCGTACGGCCTTCAACAATGAGAAAAACTCATACCGTATAGTCAGCTATAAAAGGCCCCGACATGAAAAATATGAAACAATTCAATTGAGAAAACTAACATGTCTGCTACAACGATCTACAAAGACCCAGCTTGTCTTAATCGAATCTGGGAATAAAACAGTCATACTTCATCGAAAACTCAAATGAATATTCAGCCAAATAAATTGTAAGTGCATATCATAAGTACTTGTTCCGACGTACGAAAATAATAATGAAACCCCCGTTAAATCGTACATTTTTAAAACTTTACATAACGTGTGTGGTTTGGCACACTTTTTTAAACCTTCAACCGTTGAATTCATATCCTGAAATTAATTTCATTATCCAATCAAAAATAATGTTACAAACATTGTTGCATTATATTTATAATTTCATTTATTCAAAATAGATTCAGATTTAGATTCAATATTTTATAATTGTCTCACCACAAACAAACATGTGATAATATTCAAAGGATTACACGTTAAAACATTTGCGAACATTAGCTAAATTACCTTTCATTAACATTCCAAAATCTCAAAAAAGATTATACACTCTGGAACTATTTTTTTTTTCCAAAACTAGAAGCTGACATATCAATATTCCTTAATTACATCTGACAAAAATTGCAGGTAAAACGTGTCGCGTTCATTGTTAGAAGTTAACACTGATGTATGTGAGCAGTTTAAAATTCTTAAAATGTACGTCTAATGTTTGCATTATTCAACTGGAATTGATATATAAGTCCAATATCTATTGAATTCTTTAATACACGTCACAGTTTCATACATTTGCAAAGTGCATACGTATTAAACAGAAATAAGACCGAGGATACCTATTTTGGTAAAACAAGATTTCAAAGACTTGCCAATTACAAGCATTCTTGTGCTAATTGGGATATAAATTTTGAGTGCAAAAAACATAACTTGGGATTTCAATAAACATATTTAAAAGTGAATTTGTCTAGAACAAGGCTATGTATTTTTGTATCACATACTGACTAAAGGTGATAAATTGATCCCCCGGCAAGCCTCCGTTTTCAAAGGGACCAATGTCACGAGTCATTCAATATCACGAACATCATGTTTTCAGCCTAAAGTTGCTAACCAAAAGTTGTTGACTTTTATCTATTTATTTGTACGTCGCAACATTTTTTCATCATTTCTTTTTGCACCTGAAATGTATATCTCGTTTAGGTAAGTGGTCCCTAACTGTCCAAGAACATGCAGGCTCCTGTTCATATAAATTAAATCCATATAGTACCCTTTACCTTCGAAATGAACACAATATGAACACCTTACAATTTATTCCGTATGGTGATATAATGAACGCTTTCCTGGCATACAACGTAACACACATGACTTAGTCTTGAACATGCATGAAATATTTGCCACTGCACGTTAAGCAACCAACAATTAATCAATCTTAATAAAACAATTCAAATTGAATAATTATTATACACAAGTTCCAAAAAGTTATGAAAAGTTTACCATCAAAACCAGTGACCATTTAAATCATCATATCTTATTTATTTGTATTATTAGAAAATCGTGACAATTTTTAAAGGGACTTCAAAAGAAAAGAAAAATATAAATTAAAATTGAAAAATAAATCAAAATCAAAATGAATTAAAAACTTACCTGTCACACTGTTTATAGAAGGAAATGTAATAGTCATGTTAAAAATATAATCCTTCGAAAAATAAACTATAAATCTTTCCAAAAAATTTCCTTCATTTTCTGATCCGATACATGTAAAGTATTAGATGTGAAATCAACCATCTGCTCCGATATCAGCAATATATACAGTGATCACATGATTACGCTCTCAATATAGTCAATTTCCCTAACTGATACAAGTCGTAAAGCTATCATTACTATCCAATCCTATAAATAGAGGTCAGTGATAAGTATCTGAAACTGCGAGGAGACTTAAGTTATAGAAGTGATAATTCACTTGAATCAGATGGTTAAATTTAAGATTTAAAGGACGTCATAAATTCGGTGGTACATGTACGTGTATCAAAAGTCATGGGTTAATTGTGTTTTGATCTGATGAGAAGATCTTGTTTATAATACAGGTAGAAATTAGTCAACCATTGAAGCGTTACATTCTTATTTATTTTTATTGAAATTTGATTAAGACAGATATTGTTTAATCATCACCTACACCATTTGACCGAACTGTTCCCCTAGGTTATTATTGTATTAAGTAAACATTAATACGTTACATGGCAATTTTGTATTTAATATATTTTAGATATAAATGATTTGAAAGTCTGGATTTTCATTGCCGAATATTACTATTAAAAACAGGATTGATTTTGAGAAAATTGTTTGTCAATAAAACATGATACCAGAGTAAGTCTGTGAATGGTAGAGACATAAACCAGTGATTTTAATAGTTTGTTCCTATGTCTCTGTTTGTTCTTATGTTATAATACTGTTACACCACTGTCCGAGGTTAAGAGGAGTGTTGGCGCCTTCAAACTAGTTCAGCCCCGCCACATTCTGTATGTGCCTGTCCCAGTCAGGAGCCTGTAATTCAGTGGTTGTCGTTTGATGCTATAGATCATATTAATTTTGTTTTTCGTTTATTATTTTGTACATAAATTAGGCCGATAGTTTTCTCGTTTAAATTGTTGAACATTTGTTATTACGGGGCCTTATAGCTGACTATGCAGTACGGCTTTATTCCTTGTTGAAGGCCGTACGGTGACCTATTATAGTTGTTAATTTCTATGTCAGTTGGTCTCTGTTGGAAAGTTGTCACATTGGCAATCATCCCACATCTTATTTTTATATCAAAAATTGTGTACTATATATGCAAGTCAAGTATAAGTAAAAATTTAGTCAACTGTCGATTCACAAAATATGACAAAATTTATTTCTTATTAATAGCGGATAAAGTTTAAAGTGAACTCATGGTAGTACTTCTATATCATGATTTTTATTGTTTGCATTTTAACAAGTCGGATATCGATTTCAACAAGAACAAAACGAATAGGTATTGATATAAAGAATACCCGAAAAAAAAGTCACGATCTCTCATTCATAATTTTGCTTCACTGTCGGGGGACCATCAATTTATGCAGTTGTATAAAATTGTGTTGGTGTATTACATTGTACGAAATATTGAAACCCCATTCTATGTAATTAAATGAGTGTCGGGGGACTTTTATAAATAACAGCAATTATTTTACCGGAGACAAATATACAGATGACCTATACAAATATGATTAGTTCTCTTGTAGAAATTTCTAATTATAAACTCTCGCTTAGATTATAGTCGGAATAATTATGGAGACACAAATAGGAATACAAATATCATTTAATTTCAAAATCGTCTAATAATGTTATTTTGTAGTAAATAAAAAAGCATTTAAATCGACCGAATATCAAAACGAAATTTAATGTTTTGTTTATTTGTGAACAAAGTTGACAAATCTGAGCACGAACCGTTGACGTCACTTACATTACATGTAGATATATTTGATTGCATATTATTTGTCTAGGAATTTATTATGAGTAAACTTCAACAACAAAAAAAGATCCAAAAGCAAACATCATTTTGTTTTAACTCTTGTGGATAACACTTTATAAAAAAAATGAAAAATAATTTACTTTTGAACTATAAAATCTTGGAATGAACACTGACAACCGGCTACCCCCGTTTATGGACTGACGTTTAAAAAAAGAGACAATTTTGAAAGTATTCAAAGTAATACATAGTTATTTTCGGCGGAGGAGATTTAGCGCATTGACAGGAAAGAATCGAACGTTTAGCTCAAAAGTATAACCCATTTTAGTGCCAGATTTTTAACCCATTTCAGATAAAAGGGAAAGTATCAATGCCCATTTTAGCTGCAGCAATTAATTCACAGTAGAATAATAAATTTTAATAGCATCAAGAAAGCACATTATCAAAATGTTATGTGCACTAAAAGTCCAAAACGTTACCTCAGATGATACAAGTCCTTTTTAGTCATAATGAAAATTGGGGTTAATGGCGATTTTTGTTCTTTATTTAAATATTATCGATTATGATTGGTTAGTACAAGTGGTTTGGCGAAATTCTCTAGCAATGTTATTTCAGTGTATTTGCTTCTTCGAAAATTGATGTGTGCACTGTCTGAACTCCGAATCAAATTATAAATGGTTTCAATTTGATACTTTAATACCCTGTTCACATGCTTGCTAGATTCAAATCGGACGCCGTGATGAAATCCGATGTATATCTGTTATTATCATGTCGCAGTTTACGTTCACATGTGGTTCTGAAATGTGTAATTGTTATTCAAGATTAAATCCACACATGAGTGAGATAAATATTCATGTATGCACGCGATTTTCTGGCTAAAAAAAAGCAAACAAATTAGCATGCACATTGACATATTCTGGATCAGAATAGGCATTTGCGTATGCTCATTTAAGACTAAAATAAGATGTTAGCTAGTTGAAACCAGCTGTCAAAATACCTACATCATGACAAGTGGTTTGACTCTCAGACTGGATTAACAAACAACATGTAATCTGGAATATGTGTGAACGTTTTGTCTAATTTCAACCAGATTTTGTTGCGTCGTGTGATATTATTTTGTTTTATTATACTTCATGTCAAAATGCCAGATTTTGATTGGTTAATACGAGGGAGACAATTTACTCTATCCCAATGGCATGGCAAATACTCTATTACCCTTCACTGAGACGCTTGATCAAGTGTGCGCTTTATTAAATCCGGATGATTGTTATGTACATAGTTTATTACTTTGAATTTCAAATTTAAAACACAGTAATAACAGAACATTCAGTATGATAAATTAAATAACACATATCTGAGAGGGTGATAGAGCAGATTGTTACCCCTCAAAAAGACATTGTCAACCTTGGCTTCGCCTCAGTTGACAATGTTTTCTCGGGGTAACAATCTGCTCTATCACCCTCTCAGCTATGTGTTATTTATATAGTGTCGTGTAATCGGGGTATTATTTTGTTGCGTCGTGTGATCGGGGTATTATTTTGTTGCGTCGTGTGATCGGGATATTATTTTGTTGTGTCGTGTGATCTTGGTATTGTTTTGCGTCGTGTGATCGGGGTATTATTTTGTTGTGTCGTGTGATCTTGGTATTATTTTGCGTCGTGTGATAGGGGCATTATTTTGTTGTGTCGTGTGATCGGGGTATTATATTGCGTCGTGTGATCGGGGTATTATTTTGTTGTGTCGTGTGATCGGGGTATTATTTTGTTGTGTCGTGTGATCGGGGTATTATTTTGTTGTGTCGTGTGATCGGGGTATTATTTTGCGTCGTGTGATCGGGGTATCATTTTGGCAACACCAGGTTTTAAATCTGAAAATATATCAAATTTCATGATTTGAAACGTTGGAAAATCTTTCAGATATAATTAATACTCTGTAATGTTCCAATACCACTGGGTCTTACTAGGGTTTCAAACACACTGTTGAACATTGAATTGTTTAAAAATAATTATTAAAATTGGACCTACACTTGCAACTCAATGGATGCCTTGAAGATCAAGGCATTTGTTTCAATGTTTTATATCTTATCCGTGTGGTTTTTTTAAACTCAGCGAAATCACATTTAATCGATTGAAGTGGAATATACATATGCATGCATTTATTATAGTTATATTAAATGAACAAACGCTGACCATCTCTATATCAATGAAAAGAGTAAATAATTATTATCAAATGATACTTACCACTGGATTTTAAGTGACACGATCGAGAAACATCAGTAAATCAGGAACCGCTTATCTGTCCGGAGCACCTGAGTTCACCTCCGGTGTTTGGTGAGGTTCACATAAACTAAGAAGGTGTGGTATGATTGCCAACGAGACAACTCTCCACAAAAGCTCAAATGACGTTGAAGATTATAAATTATAGGTCACCGTACGGCCTTCAACAATGAGTAAAACTCATAACGCATAGCAAGTTATGAAAGGCCCCGTAATGACGAATGCAAAAAAGTCAAACGAGAAAACTATATAATGGCCTGGTTCATGTAAACAAGAGGATCTCAAGAGCCTGAATCGCTCACCTGTAATTTTTGGCTTAAATCTTTCATCAATGATTATTTTTGCTTTTCAATATATATTAATGAGTGGCTTAAAAAACGCCATTTAAATTTTCTTTGTATCTGTCATATTTTCTTAAAAGCAAAAAAATGCATTTTACCCCAATGTTCCATTTTAGCCATAGTGGCTATGTTTCTTGACGTACAAGGAAATAAAATACAAACTTTATACTTGATTCTCTGAAACTCATTCAGCCCAAGTTTGGCTGAAATTGATTCAGCAGTTTCAAAGGAGAAGATTTTTTAAAGTAAGCAAACTAGATGAACAAATTGTGAAAAATTGTCTTTAAAGGGCAATAACTCCTTAAGAGGTCAATTGACAATTTTGGTCATTAAACTTATGTGTAGATCATACTTTGCTGAACATTTTTGCTGTTTACAGTTTATCTTTATCTATAATAATATTCAAGATAATAACCGAAAACTGCAAAATTTCCTTCAAATCATCAATTCAGGGGCAATAACCTAAAAATCAGATACCTAATTTGGCTGATAATTTCAGAGCAGGTAGACCTTGTCCTAATGAATACTCTAACTTCTTGTCTGATTTCCTCTAAATGCTTTAGTTTTTGAGATATAAGTCAAAAACTGCATTTTACCCTATGTTCTATTTTTAGCCATGGCAACCATGTTTTCTGAGGAAACAGAAAATAAATCACAAACTTTATTCTAGATAACCTAAGAATCATACAGCTTAAGTTTGGTTTAATTTGGTTCAGTAGTTTCAGAGGAGAATTTTTTTAAAGTTTGAAAACATGATAAACAAATTGTGTAAAATTGTCTTTAAAGGGCAATAACTCCTTTAGGGGTCAATAATAACCGAAAATGTCCTTAAAATTCCCAATTTAGTGGCAGCAACCCAAAAATGGGTTATTAGATTCATCTGAAAATTTCAGGGCTGATAGAACTTTACATAATGAACACTTTTAACCCGTCAGATTTGCTGTAAATGCTTTGAAGTTTTTGAGATATAGGCCAAAAACTGCATTTTACCCCCTATTTTCTATTTTTAGCCATGGCGGCCATGTTTTTTGACGAAACAGAAAATAAAACACAAACTTTATTCTAGATACCCTAAGGATCATTCAGCTTAAGTTTGGTTGGAATTGGTTCATCAGTTTCAGAGGAGAAGATGTTTAAAATAGTTTACACTGGACGGACGACGACGGACGCCAAGTGATGGCAAAAGCTCACATTTCCTTCGGAAAGGTGAGCTAAAAACATAAAAGAAAAATAAATATGATAAACAGCATGCAACAAACTACAACCACTGAATTACAGGCTTCTGACGGCCCCATGAACTTGGACAGTGGTGTAACAGCACAACATAAGAACACACTATAAAATCCGTTAAAAAAAAGAGGCGAAAGATACCAAAGGGGCATTCAAAGTCATTAGTCTAAAATAAACTGACAACGCCATGGCTAAAAGAGAATAAGACAAACAAACAACAGTACACAAAACACACTATAGAAAACTGGAATGAGCAACACGAACCCCACAAAAAAATAGGGGTGGTCTCAGGTGCTCCGGAAGGGTGAGCAGATCCTACTTCACATGTGGCACCCGTCGTGTTCCTAATGCAAGTACAAACCCGGTGATGTCTTGAAAGGAGCTTAACTCATCAGATTGATACAAAGCACAATAACAGCTAACAAAAACACAAAAGGCACAAAGTACAGATCTGATAGTACTCGCTATTACTGAAAGATAGTTCAAAGTCAAAAAGCTTAATCATAAGTTTCCAGTGTTGCTTGCCTTTACGTCTCTTTTCTTTTTTGGACATGGTGCTGTCTTGTGATTTTTATAACTACATGGTATCCTTTTCCTCACTTGTATTGAAGATGATTAACGAAAATGATTAACGGTTAATGAGAATGTGACGTTAAAACTAGACTCAAAGTAATGTCTATCGATGGGTTAACTTTCATTTCTATCATGCATTTTACACAATGACTAGTCATACTTGGCTAAGCAACGAATATCACACAAAAAAAAACCCAACAGGATATAGTATTTACAACTGACATGTAATCCTCGAATGACAAGATTGAAATTTACCAGCCTTTTCACACAAAATTCTAGCTTTAGTTATCATCCGTATAACATCCTTCTACAAATAGTCATACGTCCTAGCAAACTCCGTACAGTGATCGTTTCCGTTCCGGAACTGTTTTCCCTTACTACATTAGTGTAGAGTAGTATGCGGATCGGAACTGGAACTGCCGGGGAGTTTGACGCTTAGACGCATACATGTGTCGATAGTAGTCATTTACGTACAAATACAATACAATACAAATAGTTAATTTACGTCTCACCATTAATATAACCAAACAAAATATGATACACGAAAACATAAAATAATATGAAATAGAAATGCCATCTAGTGATTATAGTAAAATTCTTATTGAAAAAAATTTTTTGGTCTGTACTAAGACTTTGAACGAAAGAACTTTTAGACTATCATCAGATTTATAGTCTTGAAAACCCAACCTTAAAAAATGCCAGCACAATTATGAAATTTGGCACGGTTAAATACGGATTTTTATTTCAAGCATTTTGTACAAGTGATTAAAAAAATCAGTATAGTATCAATATTTTGTTTTACAAAGATTGACTTATTAGCATTCTTACGAGATGTCATAGATGAGTCAACGTGGATTATTACACTTAAAATCTAAGGATCAATATTTCGTGATTTTGTAACTTATTGTTCGTTTAAATTGTTTTTATATACCGAAGTCTGAAAAATAATTTAAAGGTATTTGTTTAAACTTGTATTGTGTAATACTAAAGAAAATGACGTTTATTTACACTGTTGTGTAATAATTTAAAATGCGTTTGATATCTACACTGATTTACCTATAAACTTTCTATGTAACACCAGGAAAAAATCCCTGAGTACATGTAGGTGGTAAACGTATTGTCAACAGTCTAAAATGAAACACCGATGAAAAATAAAGAAATCATAAAAAAGAGGAGAAAATTTCATGGGGTACATGTATTCAAAAAGTCAGAAAAAAACCCATCATGCACAAAAGATAAACGACAAAAAAGTCCACTGGTGTAACACACTGCATAGAACATTGCCCCAACAAAAAACAGAGATGAACTCGGGTTCTCCGGAAGGGTAAACAAGTCATGCTTCTGTTGCTAATGGCATGTTAAAAATTCGTAAATAAGTCACAATCGGTAATGTCACAAAAGAGGAAAAGTGGACGGGATTTTGACTACAACAAATAAATAAACATTTACGTGGTCATCGTTGAAACAGATATTCCATAACTGTCAATTAAAACCATGATGGCGGTCGTAAAACATTCGTAGGAACCCTGAAGGGATGAATTCATCTGTACCATAAGAACACCGAAGGGATTAATTCTTCTGTACCAGAAGGAACCCATGATTCAATAGATTCCTTGTAACAAGTAATCTTCTATCAATTATATAATAAAAGGGAGGGTAATAGTTTGTGAAAAAGAATGTGGAAAGGGACCTAACTACCTTTTGAATATCTTTGAGCAACTGTGATGAGTATAAGTCAACTCTAAATCGATATCAAATAATTAAGAATACACTCTACAGAAATGTGTGTTGCCTTATTAAACACAAGACTAGAACATTTAGTAAAACGTATAAAAACCAGTCTATATTGCTCACACATTGTTGTCAATATAATTGAATTCAATTCGACTGTCATACCAGTGATAGGTTTAGCTAGCTATAAAACCAGATTTAATCCACCATTTTCTACATATTAAGGAAATGCTTGTAACAAGTAAGGATTATGACAGTTGTTATCCATTCGTTTGATGTGTTTGAGCTTTTGATTTTGCCATTTGATAAGGGAGTTCCAGTTTTTACTTTCCTTTGCAGTTCGGTATTTTTGTTATTCTACATTTTTCTCGCAGGTGGTCTTTGCTATTAGTGTCCTCTTTTCATTCTTACACGACAAACCGCTTGTTAAGTAGCAAACTTTAGAAGTGTCCGAATGAGTACATGGAGTTCTCTATATCTTTGTTCATTTAAGCGAATGACGGCTTCTTGGCACTCATCTATCGATATGATCTGCAATATTGAGTTAAAGGCTTTTCATTGAAATGTTACATAAAAAAATTATTCTATTTTGTTGCAAATGGGTAAATAATTATGGCATATTTAAACCGAGTTATAAGAGTATATATGTGTTCTAGAAACTTTCATATATATGATATTTATGTATGTATCTGCTTACGTATAGTTAATGACTTATATCTTAACCGCTTTGCTAAGACCATGACTCGTCTTGGTGCTCTGTATCCGTCAAGTTCAATTATCGAGTATAATCTATCACATAATGCACTCTCAAAATTCACTTTTTCAAACCGCCTTAATACTTTAAAATGTGTAATTGGAATGTATGTCATGTTTGTAAAATAAGTGAAGTCTATGAAACAAAAATCAAATGTGGTGTTGTTGCCTCCTGCATATTTTTTAAATTTGTTTTACAAAAAATGTATTATAGGTAAATATCCATTCTGACAAAAAATCAACTGAACAGTGGTAACCTTGTAATCTCAAAAAATACAATAATATAAATATGAGATGATGTGGTATGATTGTCAATGAAACAACTTTCCATCAGAGACCAAATGACGTATAATTTAGCAGCTATAGCGGATTACCGTTCAGCCTTCAACAATGAGCAAAACCCATACCGCATAGCAAGATATAAAAGGTCATGAAATTGCAAATGTAAAACAATCAAACGTGAAAAATAACGGATTCCCAGTGCTTATTAATGTAAAAAAAAACAATAAACGAAACACAAATATGATATACATCAACAAAAGACAACCCACTGAATTGCAGGCTCTTGACGTGGGACAGGCACATACAGAATGCGGTAAGGTTAAAAATTTTGCGAGCTCTTGACCCTTCCGTAACTCTGGACAGTGGTGCAACAGCACAACATAATAAAAAAACTGTAAAATTCAACTGTAAAAGACATGACCCATCAGATCAATACAAATGTCCATACAGAAGTTTTTAGAGGGGAAATGTATATCTGTTTAGTGGACGACCATTTGATTTTCTTGGGGAGGAGGATTTTGAAAATGGATATCCTTACTTAGTAAAAGCTGAAAAATAAATAGTATTGCACACAACGGGATTGAAATGATTCTACAACACAAAATGTAGGAAACAATTGTGTACAAAAGTGAAAATAAATGTTCGCATGACAAAGCCGATGCATAAAATAAGCAAATGAAAATGAAAAACTAAACAGCAAAAATGAAGCTCCCCCCACCCGAATGTCAATTTGAAAATGGCCGTACCCTTATAGCGACAAACTAAAAATTGTTTCTTTATACAAATAAGATCCCTAGTATGGACTAGTATGGACATTTTTGGCTTTGAACAATTAACTGTTCGGTTATGTTTCACGATATTCTCGTCATAAAAACATGATTATTTTGTTTAAAAGCAACTGATTTGCGAGACTTGTCTTTCAATATACATTTAATTGTTCTTTTTTTAAGAAGATAAAATGATTTGATTACATTTTATTACAAACAGATTTGACAAAATATTTCTATTAATTATGTAATGTCTTAGATTTATTTATTAAGCACGTTTTTAATTCGTCATCCATTATCTATTGTTAAACCTTTAAGTGCTATTAATTTTTCAATCGGGTTTGTGACATTACACAATTGTAAATTTAAATATGTTCTTAAAAGGTTTTTACGTCAGTGTGAGCCAATTATACTGATGACATCACCAAAAGCTGTAAATTTCGTCGTACTCCATCATGAAATTATTAAGTTATGACGGCAGTAGTATAATGTCTTAGAAACCTCGAGCTCTGAAGTTTAAGTTGGAGATCTCAGGCACAATAAACTCATCATAGATACCAGTGGGGCCAGTATCATGAAAACCTATCTTATTAATAAGTTTCATTTACGAGAAAGTTACGATGGTGCTAAGAGCGTACCTCCAACCCCCTCGTGGGTTACTCTTAACAATTTTACAGCTATCTTAGTATACACTTACGACTGCGAGTTAAGATAGTACTCTTATCGACTTTTCCGAAGTGACCGCCTTTGATATTTGAACAGAATATTAGAATTCGAGGCAAAATCGATAGTAAAATTCATCTGTGCGTTTAATAGAACGGTCGAAAAACATACTTAAATTCAATAATTAGTTTTTATTGTTTGTTCTTATGTTGTACTGTTACACCACTGTCCCAGGTTGGGGAGGGTTGGCGCCTACAAACATGTGTAACCCCACCACAGACTACATGATCCTATATGTGCCTGTCTAAAGCTCGGTCCAAAGTCATTAGTTGATTATTGAGCAGTGAGTGTTATTGAGTGCATGGTTGTCATTTTTTCTCTCATATGGTTGTCGTTAGAACATTTCTGCCATATATGTTTTTTTCGTAAACTGTTTTGTTATAAATTAGGCCGTAAGTTTTCTCAGTTGAATAGTTTCATGTTAATTCCTTTTATAGCCGACTATATGGTATAGGTTTTTCTCACTGTTGCAGATTCTACGATTGCCAATTATTGCTTACATCCACTTCATTTGAACTTTGGTGGATAGTTGTCTCATTGGCAATCATACCATATCTCCTTATTTTTATATTAAAGAAATATTTTCAAACATTGAATAAAAAACAAAAAATGGCAGAAAGAGGTGCTCCAAACGGTCCAAAGAAAACAAGGTACGATTTTTCTTTCCCTATTGTTAATTTTCCATTTTTAACAGTGATGTTCCTATGGCACCGTCTTGCGGTATTTATATTTCCCAACTCGTTCGCTATGTCCTTGTCTGTAGTGACGTTTTACATTTCAATGAACGTAATTATATGCTTTACTGGTAAATTATTCAGTCAAGGATTTCGTTACCGCAAATTACTTAAAACTTTTACTAAATTTTTCCATAGATACACAGATTTGGTTTGAGAGTTTGGCTGTACCTCTCTCTAATAAAAGTTATTTCAAACAGAATAGCACATCTTGATTTTTACGGCGATGTTGTTTGAGCGTTGTAATTGAGGTACCTTCATGACGAATAACGCTATAAAAATCTTGCCAAATCACGTTAATGGTAATTTTTAATGCATGACGATAAAATGTACATTTTATTTATGACGATAAAAAAAAAGAACCGAGTGATTTTGACGAATCACGATAAATTTTTTCCAAAAATAAAAGGGTAACGGATAATAATTTGAGACCTGTGACGATCACAATAAGGATATTTAGACAAATCACGATTTTTGACGTTAACGGTAGCCATGGGCAGTCCATGTATCACGATGATGACCAGTTCTTCAATAACTATCATGTTTATTTCATTGAGGGACCATGTTTTTAAAAATTCTCATAAATTCAAATTGTTCAAAGCAAACTCGAGTTATTGTACGATTTCTATAGGAAAGAGTGAAGACCAGTCATAGTAGTAACTATAAGTCACTGCCATTCATTTAAGTGCAATTTTTCAGTATGTGAATACAAAATAAAGTTTTCTATAATTTTATAATTAACGAAAACATATGGTAAACAATTCAACAACTTCAATATAAAATTGACATCACTCCAAACAGAGAAACCACTCCCCACTGGTCATTAACATGTAAACGTCCGTTAACGACCGGTTTTCTGGTCTTTTTTTTCTGTATTGATGAGTTCAGACTTTTTCGACCGATTTTCAGAGATTGTTCTTATGTTGTTCTGTAACTCCACTGTCCAATGTTAGGGAAGGGTTGAGCGCTCACAAACATGTTTAACCCCGCCACATTCTATATGTGCCTGTCCCAAGTCGGGAGCATGTAGTTCAGTGGTTGACGTTGGTTCATGTCTGTCATATTTGTTTTTTCGTAACTTGTTTTGTTATAGATTAGGCCGTTGGTTTTCTCAATTGCATTGTTTATATTATTCATGTCGGGGCCTTTACATTTTTTTTGTAATAGCCGACTATATGATATGGATTTTTGTCATTACTGAAGGCCTATAATTGCTTACATCGACTTCATTTGAACGTTGTAAGATAGTTGTCTCATTGGCAATCATACCACATCTTATTATAATAAGAAAAGCAACTTTAACAAAAAGATGAATCGGAAAAAATGCTGTTACTGTATTAGGGGACATTTTCCGATTTTGTAATCACGGACAATCCTACTGTCGTCTAGGAAATCCAATGGATTTGTTCGATCTCTGAAGATCCTTATGGATTTCCTATTTTGCTCTCTTGAACGCAAAAGCAAGAATATTGCAAGCGCCATTTTATCAACTAAGAGAGAGATAGGGTGCCCCTGACCACTCTTAGAAATTTCTGTGAAGTTTTCAGTAAAAAAAGAAACTTGATACACTGAAAATTTGCTAAGAGTGATCAAAGACGATCTTAAGTTGATTATCGACGTTTGAGATACTCAGCCGTTAAGATTAAAACTAAGAGAGCGCTCCGAGTAGGATAAAGAGTACTCTTAGAGTAACTGTTGCGAGTGCAACATGAATTTTAAGGGCTGTCAATCATTCTAAGAATACTTCAAGATACACTCTAAGCAGATAAGATGATCTAAAGATGATCTTAAGCACTAAGATTCTTCATGATACTGGCCCCAGGATACCAGACATATGATACGTGTAGACCTCAGACATTGTTGTCAGTCTCTGCAACAGGCCACGATGCATCATGCTATTATCGTCAAACATTTTAAAAATCTCTATATATCATATGTTTTAAGAAGAATACGAATAACCCGGTATAAAGAAACTGTTAATAATATTTTCTTTAATACATCTAGTTTCTCTCACTATTTATTTATATGAATGGTAAATCGATTTGTATGGGCGAACTTCCAAGAAGAAATCTCATATTTTTTCGTTACCTGCTTAGCATTTTTATACATTTAAAAGACGCTGTGAAGCGTTTTCTTCAGTTTTTTGTTGTTTGTTTTGGCCATATCTCAACAGGTTGGTCTGAATAACGATATAGAGAAACCTACATTTAATTCATATTTTGTAATATTGCACAGAAAAATAGAGAACAATGGAAATGTCTAAATTTAGTTCTAAGACAAGAGACAACGAACCACACCAAACATTCTTATCCAATTTTAATTTTTTAAATTAAGTCAAGAATATATATTAACAAAATATCACATGGAAATGAAGTTTCAGTTTTCACTATTTTTTCATATCAAAAATATTTTTGAATTGAAGATCCATTGACCCCTCTGTTTTGGTGGGGTTTTTGTTGCTCAATCTTCATCTAGTTTCCTATGTAGTGCTTTAAGTGGATGTACTGTTATTTATCTGTTCATCTTTTTGGTCTCTTTTGTAATCTGTGTTTTTCATTACATCCCCAATTCTACGTGCAACAGAGAACAAGTCTAGTATCGCTGAATTCCGTCCATTCCGGTCCTGAACATATTGAATCCATCTAGTATGTATTGATACTCTAATTGATTTCCTTCACCATTAGTCAATCAAACTTTTCACAGTGATGGTACACCGATAGAAAATTTGCCATTCCTTTTTTGGACAGATATACAATATTTGTTTTCAAGTTACTCATATGTGGCAATTTGTCATTTTCATTATTGAATATATTAGAGGGTACCTTGTTTGTGCCTTCAGTAACTCCAACCGTTTTCTTTCAATATCGTTTACTCTTTGGACAATGATCATATACAAGTTGAAGATATGCACTTTCTATTATAAACATATTTCAATTGGTTTTTTTTTCTTAAATTGAACTTAGGTATTCATATCATTGCACTCTAGAGACGGTGAGTATTTTTTGGCATCTATAATTCCAGGTTTTTTTAAACATTATTAGATTACTTCCACATACATGTAATTGCACACAAATTAAAAATTCACTCCTGTAATTTTTATATTAAAATGTGAAGTATAACTGTATTTTGTGTCATGCATGCAACTTATTCGTTAGATCATTGAATGCTCTGGTACCTAGTTTATATCATCTGTAACTCCTGATGTCTTCCTTCAACATTCAAAATAACATTTTGTATTTGGGACCAGAATATGCTTATTATACCATATTCCAATACACATAAAAAGGAAATAGATAAATCTTACATTATATACAAATCCTTCCATAATAATAAATATGGCTTGGAAGTTAGATGCTATAAAGATAAAAGCATTCAGAGAGATAAACTCTACACAACATAAACATCTTGCAATGATTAGTCATTTATGGCAATAATGCTATAAAATGGAACAATTCGCCACTCAAAGAATTGTCTTAATTAGCATGGGAACTACCATATTCATGTATTTTGATCGGTTGGTCCTATAACAATTAATGAACTGTTTACACTTGAGGTATTTTGCAATTAGGTTGTCACTGGATGCGGTTCTCCAAAAGAGTTGGGTGAAGGTTCAAATATGGGATCGGTCTTGCTTAAAATCATTGTTTGGTATAATATGAAACAGAAACATTACAAACATACAGAGATAACACAACAAACTGCATAAGAACAATATATATGTTCGTGTATAACAAACTATATTAAATAGGTGATAAAACATAGGAAAATTCACTAAAATTGCCATTCAAACAAGAACTCTCACACTAAATAAAGGTCTCAGCTGTGAAATTTCCATTTCTATAGTAACACTCCAGTAGCGCATGAATATGGAATAAATATCTCCCAGTTGATACGATACAGCTTGCGTTTCCTATATCATAGTGTCCTTGAGAGAGCGTCACTGCTTAATACAAAGAAACTAATACATCAAGTGTTCCAATTGGCAAAGTGGAAGTTATCCCGTCGAAAGTTTTGCTGACGCCATCTGGATTTGAATGACTATTATGGAATATCTATATCACAGATTCATACGGATATGTTCCGCTTGACTTGTCGCTGCAACAATTCCGCCTTCTCGGCCTTGATTATGACATTACCAAAAGCGATTTATCATCATTTTTTTTATTTGATATAAGTAAAATGACGGATACCACAAGTGGAGCAGGAGCTTACCCCTCAAGAGCACATGAGCTGGTGAGGTCTGTGTTCAATTCTTAGTTTTGTGTGTAGTGTTTGGTTATTATTGTTGTTTTCAATTATTGTATTATGTCGAATTTTGTTATTCGGAACTTACAATAATGCACGGGTTCTGCTCATTGTTGAAGGACGTGCGGTGAACTTTACTTTTGCCAACATCCTCACCCTTTGTAATTAAAGTTATAAGCTGTCACAATATAATTGATAACACAAATAATACTGATCACCAGGTTTTTACTTACATGAGCAACACGACGGGTGCCACATGTGGAACAGGATCCTCTTATAAAAATAAGGAGATTTGGTATGAATGCCAATGACAAATATGTCCACCAAAGTTCAAATGAAGTAGATGTAGGCAATTATAGGCAACCATTTCGCCTTCAACAATAGGAAAAACCCATACCGTATAGTTGGCTATAAAAGGCACCGACATGAAAAATATGAATCAATTCAATCGGGAAAACTAACGGCCTAATTTATAACGAAACAATTTACGAAAATTAAATATGACAGACATGAACCAACGGCAACCACTAAACTACAAGTTCCTGACTTGGGACAGGGACATATAGAATGTGGCGGGGTTAAACTAGTTTGTTGGCGCCAAACTCTCCCCCTAACCTGGGACAGTGGTGTAACAGTATAACATAAGAACACACTATAAAAAAAAGTTGAAAAGGGCTTTACTCATCAGATCGATACAAAGCAGAAAACATCTGACTAAAATACAGACCGGACGTTGTAGCGCATCTATACATCCCACAACAAAAACGACACTAAGTACAGGTCTGAGAATACTCGCAGTTATTGACAGATAGTTCAAAGCCATTAACAACTAATAAAAAATCATGTATCCAACACTAAGATATCAATCAGTACACATTCAACATCCAATGGATTTAGTGTAAAGACGTAATTAGCAGTCAGAGAAAAACTTGACCTTATGCAATATCAAAATATATGTATCGGCAGATTGTAGTACCTTAAATGCATATGTGTATAACAATAATATTTAATATGGTTTTAATTTACTGATAACAAAATCAATATTTATACCAATTAAAACTATATTCAAAGATCTAATTACAGTGTTGAATTGATAACCTTTTAGGATAAGTTTATTTAAAGGATTGATAGGTTTACCCAGATCGTGTCTAAATTTCCGGGCTCGGTAAACAACATTCCGTAAAAATTAGGATGTGCTTTTCCGTTTAAAGTAAGTTTTCTACAGGTACAGCCAAACTTGCAAACCAAATCTTTGTATCTATGGAAGAATTCAATAAAGATTTTAAGTAATTTGTGGTAACGAAATCCCTAACTTAATAATTTGCCAGTAATGCATAGCTTACGCTCATTGAAATCCGAAACGTCACTACAAACACGGATTAAGCGAACGCCTTGTGATATATAAACACCGTAAGACGGTGCCAAAGGAACATCACCGTCCAAAAAAGGAAAATTAACAATAGGAATTTCTTTTTGTATAGAGTTTTTCAAGTAAAATTGAAATATCTAAATCTAGAAAAGGACAGTTATTGCTGTTAATATCAATATAACGGTAAGTGTTGTTGAATTTATCAATTAAATCGAATTTAGACGGGTTTTTACTAAATTTTGCAATAACCGTTGATTCATATCAGTACAGGAACAAGTCTGCTATTGAAGAGGCACAATTGGTGCCCGTAAGAATACCTACAAACTGTCGATAAACTGTATTGCCGAAACGTACATAAATGTTGTCGTTGAGAAAATTTACCTTTCCGGAAAACCTGAGATCACATCCAGTTTTTGGTGGGGTTCGTGTTGCTCAGTCTGTAGTTTTCTATGTTGTGTTTTGTGTACTGTTGTTTTTCTGTTTGTCTTTTTCTTTTTTAGCCATGGCGGTGTCAGTTTATTTTCTGACTTATGAATGTCCCTTTGGTATCCTCCGCCTCTCTTTGGCAGTCATACCACGTCTTGTAACTTTAATTGTTATTTTAAACTAATAGTATATAATTATAATTATTAATGCTTAACTGTCTGCTGAACCTTGCACCATGGTAGCAACAATACAATCTAAATTCTGTATCATTCAAATTGAAAAACACTGAATCCATTAAATGATATTTTGTTTTGTGTTTGTTTTTGATCTTTCGTAATGTAGATTAGAACATTGATGGTCACAATATACGTATTGTTACAAAATAGGGATACATTTATATGAACAGTAAATACAAGTATCAAAAAATATTTCGAATAACCGATAACCTTTATCAGTATGATGTTAAATGAATATAATCAATATAATTGATAACATAATTGTCTACGATTTTTTTTCCAGGTTCCTATTGCATAATCATGACATTTCCAAGAGCGGAAGGAGTGATGCATATGTTTTAAAAGTTTATTGGCCGTCATCTGAAGAGAAAATGAACGATTTTCTTTTCTTTAAAGTGCATAACTGTATGTGATCATTGAAGTTTCTGCTGATTCATCGAACACAGCTGTTTGACACTGAAACTTCTGGATAAAACTTTTCCCCAAAACACCCATCAAAGATACCAGGCTTATGATTTGTTACACATTGAACATCAAATAAAGGATACAACAGATACAGTTAAGTCTGACTGATATGTTGACTGACATCTAGAAATTGACAATGAGAGTTGACTGAGAACAAAACTTTACGAAAAAGAGATGATTTGAGCTTTCCAATTGTGAACTTTCCATTCCTAGGTAGCAAAATAACAACAGCGCCTTCATATGGAGTATATATCTCCCAGTTGATACGGTATTCCAGAGCTCGCATGTCATATCATGATTTCATTGTTAGAGGTTTGTTGCTTATAAGAAAGCTATCAAATTAAGAGATCCAAGTAGCGAAGTTGACGTCAGCCCTTCGAAAATGTTACGAACGCCATCACGAGTTGGTTAACAGTTATGGAATATATGTTTGTATATCTTTTTTTAATTTTGGTTCATTTATATGTTTTGGGAGTTAAGTGTGACGTCCATTTTTGAACTAGTACACATTCTTGATTAGGGACCAGTTGAAGCCCGCCTCCGGGTGCGGAATTTTCTCACTGTGTTTAAGACCCATTGGTGGCCTTGGGCTGTTTTCTGTTCTTTGGTCGGGTTGTTGTCTCTTTGACACATTCCCCGTTTCCATTCTCAATTTTCTTTACAAATGTTTATGGTATGGACAGTTGTTTTTTGTAATTAGTGTAACCCCACAAAAAAACCAGGGTTAAACTCATGTTTTCCGGAAGGATAGGCAGATCATACCCCTCTAGTGGCACTTATCGTGTTACTCAAGGAAAGTAAAAATAATGTTATAAGTCGCATTTGGTAATGTCACAACAGAGGAAAGAAAGACAGGATTGTGGTTTCGACGTATCGAATATTTTTCAGGACAAAGGATGGACATCATTATTACCAAGAAAATCAACATAAACATTGAGAAATAAGTATCACTCATCACAACACAGAAACATTAAACAAAAGTGATAGCAAATATTCACCTGGTTTTCCAGTTAAGTCTTTTATGATCAGTTCAAATAAATGAACATTTCATTTCAAAATTTCAAAATATTATAGAAATTTGAACTCATCTTTGATAACGGGCCTGAATATAATGAGTTCCATTCTCATATTATTGACCAGTCGAGTTATACATATTTATGAATTTGTAAATTTTCATGATTAAAAACTATTAGAACAATAGCAAAAAGATACAATTCAATATAGGATATCCAAAATAGAATAATTATAAAACTGGATTTGAGGCATTTGAAGTGCTTTATTGAATTGTCTTATCTTAATGAACTTTATATAATTCTGTAACTTAAAATGTACTTGGCAATACTGACAGATTGATGACTCTAGCGATTTATAAAGCAACAATAAGGACTGAATTTAACAATTAAAACCTACACGAAACTGGTAATAATTCTAAGAAACAAAACTAAAAAAAAAATCACGTACTGATTAAGATAATATCTTCAGAAGAAATATAATAAGCATTCATATAAAGAAATCTTGTAGCTCATATTTTCAATTTTATAATTATATCGTATAATGTAACTGAAGATGCATAGGAGTGTTTGGTGTCTGGAAGAAATGTCTATATATAGAAACGCGTAATTAACAGGAAATCTTATGAAGTAGTTTATTTATATTTTATCTTGAGCCATTCAATAAATCATATTATAAATAACCTTTCCATCCTAGAAAACGTATTTATACTATTATGATGATAGTTATGTGAAACACCCTAAATGTTAAGATTTCTAAGACTGAAAAAGAATGCCTTAAAAAGACACAAGGCACTAGATGAATCTTATGGAATTCAATAATGTGCGTCATTAAATACAAGTATTGAAGCATCCATATATCTTTCATTATTGAAATATCACGATTTTAATTAGCAAAAGATAAACTATTATATTAAAGAATGTCTTCCTTGTTTGCATACCTTGTATGCCTGAAAGCATAAGAGGGCTGGTGTAAAAAAATGTTTTTTAGTTAATAACATCCTCTTAAGCAGGGCTGTTTAATACCCATTCTCTGTAACCACTTAAACTTTTTTGGCACACATAGTTACCAATCTAAGATGTGTAGGTGATTGAAATTTGAAGAAAATCGATGACCATGTGTGCCACACTTCCTATGTAAATTTTTAAATAGTAATTGAGAACCAGTTTTAATATAATATAGAGAAAAGGTCCGATAATAATAATTCGAATCATTCTAAATAACGAATATTCTAAATACGACTCGGATCGCATTTAGTATAAGTTAATTAGGTAAGGTATGCTGATGTTCGTATATAAAGGTAGTAATCCAAGGTTTAGTTTATACATTCATCACAGTCACGTCTCAGTCATTACAACTGAAAGGACGTGCTGCGTCATCTCCTCTTTACCCGCTATCTACGATGTTGGTTTACTGATAGATGGATCAACGACTTACTACTCTCGATGACAGAAACTAATCCAACGCTGTACAGTACGTTCATAAACTTGTTGTTTTGCGTAGATAGCCGCGTTAGCATATGGTCCGTAACACCCATTATGGGGGACAAAGTATGCCGACTGACATCCGAGGGTCTGTATCGTAGGTGTTGGATAATGGACCGCCATTTCACTGTCTACTTACGACTTTGGTCCTGATAAAGCTTCCTGTCACCGTTATTACTATGTCCGAGACCCATCGACCAGTACTTCATCATCATGGTAAGCGGGCTGTCAAGCTGACCAACCTGGCTCTGAAAGCAGCCGTTGTGAAGGAAGTAGACTGCAACCAAACAACAATAGTAAAAAACCAAATCAATCCAGCAAAACCAAAATGGCCGCCTTTTTCCAGCTTGACAACAACAAAAACATTCAAATGATCACCAAATGCCTTCGGGCACCGAGCCGACCGTGCGAGGGCTGTAAAGCCAGTCAAGGTCGTTAAACACTTCCATCATCATCTAGTTAATATCTCTTAAGTCCAGACAACAGAAAAACTGAAATCGCACGACTTTAAGTGTGACGTCAGGATTTGCAAACATTTTCTGATATGCACCACATTATACACGCTTCTAAGGTAACACTCACGAGCAAGTGTTGAGTAAGAGTAATTTTGTATACCACTCACTTTCAAGGTTAACGAATTCTTCAGAAGAAAACTTTATGTTTAGATCATGAGATTTCACGGAAATAATTATATGTTAATTTTACCTTTTTTAATTGAATGTCTTTTCTAAATTTCCAGCAATTGTTTGCATGTTTTGAACTTTTTACAGAATTTAGATTGTTTATCGCTTTAATACTTTTTCAGTTTGTCCAAACAACACTTTTCTGTAAATAATTAAGCAGCTATCGATAAATTGTATTAGCCAGAAGTGAGAATAGACATATCCTTTATAAGACTTTGGAATTACTTTAACGTCATCATAATTTACTGTATTTTTATCAAATTTCCAAGAGTAAGTTGCTTGGTTGAGTTTTATCGAACTGTTATATTTTCAAATTAAAAAAAAAATGTTTTTTTTTTTATCATACTAAACCAGAACAAACACCACAAAAAATATTGAAAATCTAAAGAAAAACCAAAACGAATTAAGATAAATTTAAAAAAAAATACACAAAAAATACACACAAATGCAAAAAGTAGATAAAATGATATTAACCAAATTTACTACCTAAGGAAATGTAAGGAAAAAAAGCACCAACCCAATTGACTCAAAAGAATGTTAAGGGCGCCTCTACAAACAAAAACAAAACAAATATACCTATACACTCACATACCCCCGAAGTTTTCAAAAAAATAAAGGTAAATGTTCTGCAGCATACAGGATTTAACTTAAAATGATTTATTGTCTTCCTCAAAAACAACATCATGGGATTTGTGACGTATGGTTTTGCTGGTTATAACTGCTATCACATCAGTCTGTAAACGTGTAAAGATGCACACGTCACCCAATCATAATGGGAACTTAATGTTTATTTTTTATTTTCCCCAAACCATCTATGAAGTCATTTAAGTTGTAGTTAAAGCAAAGCATATACGTCATTGTTCAATAAGTATCATAGCAAAGATAAGTCCTCATACACAAGCTTAATATATTTATTAGACAAACGTGTTGAAATAGATGCAGAAATTATTCATAACGACAATAAGCATACAATTCCTGTCAATCAAAATTGAAGTAATAATTGATTTATATTATTCATATATACATGTACATTCATGAAAGCCATCAATAATTGATAAATTGCATTACGTACTTATAATTGAAATGCAATGGTTTAAACCAATGCCGAATTAAGGTCATATGAAACTTCAAATTTAAAAAATAAGTTGAGAATGTTTTATATACCTTAGTGTACGTGAACTTACTTGTAAATGTATATTATCAAAATCTTCATAAATGTGCTGCTATTGAATTATTGTCTTCCCGTACACTAATTCGCCAATATTTTCCCGTATGCAGTGATCGTAACTACGAGACGTCTCGTTAGAACTGCGGCAACCGCACAGCGCAAGTGCGAGGGGAAACTCGTGATGAAAGACTGTAAACAAACGTGCAATGGAAGGTAAATAGTAGTAACGAACAAATTTAATACAACAAATCATTTCACAACTGTTCAGGAAAAGTTCTTATAACAAATGGGAACGCAAGGAAAATATAAAAAAAGTACCAACGGCCTATCAATTCACGTATTTGTCACGTGCTCTGTGTTTATCAATGTCACGATCCGGTAAACTTCGGCAACAAACTCGAAAGTTAATAAGCTTGCGATCAACAATCACTGAATGAAGTATTATTTGTCAATGATACGTTATAGATTCGTAGTTAATATAAAAAAAACGTGCACAAAGGACTTTGTTTAGTACATATACATGCTTGGTTCAAATAATTTCGATAACATTAAAATTACCAGAAACTCGTTTCATATGATATACAGTTCTGTATTTAGAATTGATGATTATGGGCTCAGACAAAATTACCCAAAAAGTCAGGTTATTTGTAATGACTGATGACACACTAATGATAAATTTAAAATCGAAAGTAACTAAATGTCTAAACCCCGTAAATTCGGAAAACATCAGCGGCGCGGAACCAAACGTAAACTCGATTTGATACTCATCACAGTAGACTCACATACTAAAAAATCAGCTCAACATGTGAAGGCGTTAAGGAACAAAGTCCGTAAAACTGTTACTTTTACGATATTTTCAAAGTCCACAGCCCGTTATTTCAGCAAAAATCAGCGGAGCAGAACCAAACGTAAACTCGATCTGTTACTCATCATAGTAGACTCACATACTAAAAATCAGCGCAATATGGGAAGGCGTTTAGAAAAAAAAGTCCGTACAGCTGTTCGTTGGTGAATGATGGAATGACGGAATGACAGAATGATTGAATGACGGATTGACGGAATGACGGACAAGGATGAAACTATATGGTCCCGACCTTAGTTGGCGAGGCCATAAAAAGCATTAATAGGAAAACTAAAGCTTAAGCCCAACAAACTGCCCAAAAATTGGAGGTGTTTAACATTGGTGTTTCGGAATGTTTAGCTCCACTGGTGAAGCCTGTCGTAATGCTCGTGACAATAGTAAACGTTAAAGTATGGTCGGGATCGTTGCTTCTACAAATGCAAAAAATCTGTGTCAATCTGTGACAGATTTTCAGAAGAGGATTATCAAATCACGGTGTCGTTTTCTAAAGCTATCTCAAAGAAACGACTTCAATTTTATCATTAAGAACATTTGGATCAGCAGATTCAGTGATGAAAAAGAGGCGGATATTCAAAACTAAAAAATCAAAGTTAACCTGACAACGGCAAGGGAAAGAAATGCAAGGAAGTCCATAAAACACTTGATAGAAAATTAAAAATATGCAGCACAAACTCCCTAAAAAACTGGAGGTTATCTCAGATAAAGTATACGCATATCCTGCTCCACTAGTGGCATTACCATTTTGATCTTGTTAAGTATAATATCTGTGATACGAAAGCGGCTATCACCTAATCAGGAAATCATCAGAGATCATTGATTATGATCTTTTATTTCAGGTTGATTAAGAACGATCATCAATACAGTTACCATGCTTTGCATTATTCAGTGAAAAGATATTATCTAAAAAATATTTGTATATCATCTCAGTAATATAGAGCTGCACCTCATAGTGAGTGATCATTCATGTAAATTTATAAACTAAGTATACAATTCAGAATGTGTTTTAATCATCTGTTTGACAGCTGTTACAATTTCATCGTACAATAATTTTCCAGTAATCGACAAGTTACATAAATGTCACCATCAACAACTGGGTGACCGAACCCATGTGTCTGTATCTCGATTCACGGGAGACATATTTTCGTGGTCAAAGATTGTTATATATCACTAAATTTGTCTGTAAATATATACCTGTTGTGTCACTATCGTGGTAGTCTGGATTCGATTGATGCGTTCAATATGGAGTTGATTCGATATTTCTCAGTGTTTTTGTATCTTGATTTGTATATTCAACATTGATTAGCGATATTTGAACATCGGAAACAACTACTGTTATAAAAATAAGGAGATGAGGTATGATTGGCAATGAGACAACTATCCACCAAAGTTCAAATAAAGTGTATGTAAGCAATTATAGGCAACAATACGGCCTTCAACAATGAGAAAAACCCATACCGTATAGTCGGCTATAAAAGGCACCGACATGAAAAATATGAAACAATTCAATTGAGAAACAAACGACCTAATTATAACAAAACAATTAACGAAAAACAAATATGATAGACATGAACCAATGACAACTACTGAACTACAGGCTCCTGACTTGGGACAGGCACATAAAGAATGTGGCGGGGTTAAACATGTTTGTGAGCGCCCAATCCTTCCCCTAACCTGGGACAGTGGTGTAACAGCACAACATAAGAACAAACTATAAAAATCAGTTGAAAAAGGCTGAACTCATCAGATCGATACAAAGCAGAAAAACATCAAACATAAACACAGACTGGACGTGGCAGGGTATTTATACATCCTTCATTCCTAACAACAAAAATAACACTAAGTACAGATCTGAGAGTACTCGCAGTTTCTGACAGATATTTCAAAACCAATAACAACTAATAAAAAATCATGTATCTCATCTATCTGTTGCCTTTATTTTAAAAAAGGGGATATGAAATGTTTGTAATATGAATCTATCATGTATTAGAAAACGGAAGTTGTACAAGCATTAACTGTAGGTCATTGTAATCCAAATTGTATTGAATGATATCAGAGTACATTTACTAAAATGCCAAAACAGTACCCAAGTGATAGTAAATGTGTAAAAAAAACGTTACTCGGTTGTACCGTGTCGTCTTCTAGAAATAGAATGATTAATCACGATGTGCTATAAAGAAACAAACTTAATAAAAACACAAAATGTAACCACAACTGAGCAAGTGCGAAATACAAGTGAAAGTTACAAATCGATAATTAAATATGCATTGTTCTTTATAAAAAAAATGCAGTATAATAGTTTTGCCTTATCATTAATTCATCAGCATATGATTCAAATTACACATTAAATTAAAGGTGAATCAGATGCTTTGAATCAATTTGTATATAATATATGGAATGCATCATTTACACTTCATTAATATATCCTGATATCATCAAGACTTTCCGAGGAATGAATTTAGACGTAAAATTAATCGGATCCACAACGATAATACAATCACCTTTTCCCCGAACGTGACCTACCGAATTAGACTTATCACCGGGTTTGTAATTACATAAGCAACACGACGGGTGCCACATGTGGATTAGGATGCTTACCCTTCCGAAGCACCTGAGATCTCCCCAAAATATTTTAGGGGGTTCGTGTTGCTCAGTTTTTATCTCTCCTGCGACGAAAGTCGCGGAAAGCGAGACATAGGGATTGCTTTTCCGGCGACGATGGCGTCAACAATTGTTAAGTTTTCTGCTGAAGTTAGTTTGATAGGAACTACTTGTGATATATCATTGATATATAATAAAAAGTTGCATTACTATCAGTACATATAAGTTTGATGACAATTTTGAGGCCCTTCCTCCCTAGATCATGGTCCAGTGACTTTGAATTAATTAAGGAATTTTCAATGTTAAGTTTTCTGCTTAACTTAGTTTGATAGTATCTACTTGTGATAGGTCAATGATATTTGGTATGAAGTACTATCAGTTTGACGACTTTTTTTAGGCCCTGCCCTTAGTACATGGTCCAGTGACTTTGAATTAATTAGCAATTTTCAATGTTAAGTTTTCTGCTTAAGTTAGTTTAATAGGGTCTACTTAGATCAATGATACTTTGTATGAAGTTGCATAACTATCAAATCATTCCAGTTTGACGCCTATTTCGAGGCCCTGTCCCCTAGGTCATGATCCAGCCACTTTCAATTAATTAGCAATTTTCAATATTAGGTTTTCTGCTTAAGTCAGTTTGATAAGAGCTACTAGTGATAGATCAGTGATATTTTGTATAAAGTTGCAAAACTATCAATACATAATTACATATCAGTTTGACAATTATTTTGATGCCCTGCCCCTAAGGATATGGTGCAGTGACTTTGAATAAATTAGCAATTTTCAATGTTAAGTTTTCTGCTTAAGTTATATTGATAGGAACTACTCATAATAGACAATGATATTTTCTATAAAGTTACATTACTGTCTTTACATTCAGTTTGTTGACCATTTTCAGGCCATGCCTACTAGATCATGGTCCAGCAACTGAATTAATAAGCAATGTTGCTGTTCATCAGATTGTCTTTTTTCATAATTTTATGCCGACAGGCGAGACATATCTCTGTGTCAACAGTTTATTAGTTTGCTATGTTGTGTTTTGTTTACTGTTGTTTGTCTGTTTGTCTTCTCATATGCGTCTGGAAAATCAGCGGTTCCGTTTCACTTGTGACTGTCATCACGTTATTGATATTAAAATCTGATAATTACAAGTCATAATCACTGAAAGTACATCATACAATATATCTTTTACAAATGTACTTTTTGTTTCGATTTGCAAAACATGTGAATAAATTAGAATGAAAAAAGATATAAATAAGTAAATTTCAACGCGGCTGTGTGGGGTATATTAAAAGGAAGACCGCGTTGCACACACTCAGATAAGGTAGGATCTTCGATAGTTCATCGAAGTAATATATTGCAAACCTTAAAACCAAATGATGCAATTACTATGTTGTCGAAAAGGTATTTATTTCATGAAAAAAGTAAGTTTAACATTATAACAGATTTATATACTATATAAATATTTTTGTTTAGAAAAAAATAGTGAATTTTGTTCTATATTTTTTTCTGAATAACACTTGATTAATTTGGCCTTTAGTTTTCTCGGCTGAATTGTTTTAAATTTGTCATTTCGGGGCTTTTTATAGCTGACTATGTGAATGGGCTTTGCTCATTGTTGAAGGCCGTACGATGACCTATAGTTGTAAATTTCTGTGTCAGTTGGTCACTTGTGGGGAGTTGTCTCATTGGCAATCATACCACATCTTCTTTTTTATATTGGTCAAAGAAAAACAAAAACTCATCCATTATACCTGGCTTATGATTTGGTTCGCCACACATATAATACTTTATAAGACTCATCGGTGGCTTTCAAGTCAAAATCGTTGAAGGCCAAATTAAAGAAAAAGTTGAAGAGCATTAAAAACTGAAATGTTTTGCCAAATACAGCTGAGGCAATATATATCTGAGGGGATGTACATTCGGCCATCTTATTTATTTTCAAATGCGGTAATTATTGATTGGTCTTAAGTCATTTATCATGGTGTTCTGAACAAAGAAAAGAAAACCCAACAAAAGTGAAAAAGTGCTTTTTTATTTATTTTATGAATCTTTTCTCTGATCATTAAATCAGACTCATGTGCTGCAAAATTGAAACACACTATTTTAATTTTAATATCACTGCTATAAATATCAGATTAATATCAGTGATTACTGATTCATTACATACACTTTGATAATTTTCACTGTTGAAATTTGTAAATATACTTTTAAAAATTATAAAAAACTGCAACTCTACAAGGCAATAATAACCTTATTTTGATTATATAAAACTTTGACCTATAATGGTTTACTTTTATAAATTATGACTTGGATAGAGAGTTGTCTTATTGGCACTCATACCACATCTTTTTATATCTAAGTATTCATAGGCACTGAAAAAAAAGGCATTTCCCTCACTCTCGAAGTATGGTCCTCTCATATGATTCAGGGCATAAAGCTGATGAAAATATACAAGTACATATAATTAAATTTGTTCTTTAAAGTTCGTATAGTAGCTATGAAGCACCACTGGAATTGCACACAAATCCTATATTTCTATTCAAAGAATTATATTTTTTATACGCCATGTTTACGGGACGTATTATGGTATACCGTTGTCCCTCCGTCTGTCCGTCCGTCCGTCCGTCGTCAACATGTCGGTCAATAACTCAAAAAACGCTTTAACCAATTTGCATGAAACTTTGGTGAATTGTTTATAGAAATAAGAAGATGTTGTACGAGTGCCAATAAGACAACTTTCCATCCAAGTCACAATGTGTAAAAAGTAAACAATAATAGGTCAAAGTACGGCCTTCAACACGGCCCGGAGCCTTGGCTCACACCGAACAGCAATCTGTAAAGGGCCCCAAAATGACTAGTGTAAAACAATTCAAACAGTCAACGGTCTAATTTATATAAAAAACGAGAAACGAGAAACACTTAAGAACCACATCAACAAACGACAACCACAGAAACAGGTTCCTGACTAAGGACAGGTGCAAACAAATGCAGCGGGTTAAAACGTTTTAACAGGCGCCAACCTACACCCTAACCTGAAATAGTAGTGTAACATTACAACATAGAAAGACACACTATAAAATATCAATTGAAATGGCTTTACTCAATCAAAACGACATATTAACAAAAACAAGTAAACATACACTGAACGAATAAATTTGATCTATGACACAATATAAATACAATATTAAATAAAAAAGGGGGGATGTAAAACAATGTCAAAAAGACAATTATAACCTTGGACAAAGTGTCGTTAAATAAAATAACGTACATCTACATCTTTATCTATTGACGTGAGCTCCCTTTCGATTTTTATAAATTTTCGATTTTACGTTTCCGAGTTATGGGGGTTTCATTCATTAAAAATGGGGGTTTTTCCAGTTTTCGGACAATAACTCAAAAATGCTTTGAGCCGTTTTCATGAAACTTTGATGACTGGTTTATATCTATTAAAATACCCTCCCTTTAATTTTTTTTATATAAAATTATGATATGACGCGACGGGCGTAGCATGCGCTCATGGCGCAGCTCTTTATTTTCTTTCGTTTCAATGGACTTTTTTTTTTATCCTGACCAAACCTCCAAACACACACATATCTATCTAATCTGGCAATGCCAGTATAAACATATTTTTAGCTTTCCCATTTTTGGCTCTGAGTGATCTTCATGAAGGTTCATTCAGTTAAATTTGTGTGTCACCACTATATGATAGTAACTTCCTGATATCTTTTATACCGGCACTTTATTTAATTCTGTCTGAAATAAATCAAATGAGTATATATAGAGTTCACAAAAAGCTCTCTGTATGGAAGAAAAAAATATATTACAATATGAAATCTTCATAACATGATAACTTTGCACGACAACATCTAACAATCTATTTGACTTAATTTCCTGTTCACAAGGAAATGTCCCACACAAAATGACTAAGAAAACAGACATGGCTTTAAGGAAGACAAGAACGAGATAAAAATTACAAATACTGGTCGACAAGTCAGCACATTACAGTTACGTAATCAAGAAAACAAAAGATCTATGATTTAACAGCAGCTTACAAAAGATAACTATTTTTAATTTTCTCATAGATGTTTCTCTACATTATTTTTTTTATGTCATTTCTCTGTTCTGCGTCTATTAATCAAAATCAAATGATATACAGCAATGCATATTTAATGATTATGTGTATACTACATGTATTACATTGTTTTTAACATTTTTATGAAATACACAAACAGACAAACTAATGATAAAATGAATAAAAAATTTCTTAAACCGGTGTTCATCCATGGAACTCGAATAGAACCACTGACTACTGTCATCAAAACAGTGTCCTTCCCCTTACAATATATCGTGCTCATTCTTTCATTAATTACAAAGTTATTTTTAAAAATAATTTTCTAACAAATTGAATTTGATCTTCATATAATTTTTATAATTTCTTAAAAAATGAAGACAACACGTTAAATAATTTCATGCGTCCGAAGAGCTTTTCTGGATTTACCCTCACCAAGAATGCTCAAAGTCGAATATCCGAAAGCCGAGGATGTTTAAGAACCGAAAGAGTTGGAGCTTTATGACAAAAAAGTACCTGAAAAATAGCCAAATCCATCTAAGGGTCAACTTTGCCTGAAGCATTTGAAACCCAAGTTTCTTTATAATTTCAAAATTTGTAAACGGAAAATTTTAGAAAGGGTTGTTATAAATCATGTCAGTACCGAAGTACTGACTTCTGAGCTGATGATACCCGCGGGGACTGATAGTCCACTAGCAGAGGTATATTTATGAATGGACAGTTTAAGAAAGGTATGTTATAAATGGTGTCATTGTCGGAGTACTGACTACTGAACTGATGATACCCTCGGGCGTTTATAGTTCACCATCAGCGGTATCGACTCAGTGCTATAAAAAATGAAATGATACTTTATATATTTTATTCGTCCGAAGCGTAAAAGTGTTTACTTCATGTTGAATTCCTCACTTTTACTTTGAGATGAAGAAATTTTTGCTTTTATTGTTTTTATGTGTGCGTCGTGATTTTGTGTTATGTACTTATACACCACATTACTCAACCCAAAGTGTTGTTAGTATAGAAATATGGTCATCCCTTGCATGGTTTTCTTCCGACCGGCAGTAAAACCCTTGCTAAAATGGGTTGACCGTTTAACTATGTTGAATGGATAAATTCGCGGCCACGTCCGGTCAAAATGGGAATCCTATATATAATGGAGGAACAGAAAATAATAATTACAAAAATACATTGATATTTAAATTTTTTATTCCAGACAAAAAGCCATTGACATGAAAAAAACATAGGGTAATGCTCAGTTTTCTATTAACAAGTACCTAATTAAAACTGCAAAAAATTAATATTAAGGAAAGACGATCCTACAATACTGAAAGAGAAAAAATATATCTTAAATATTGACTTAAGCTCTCGGTGTAGCATATATGTGTTTTATTTATCCCACAAGGAAGCAGACACACTTTAATTAAACCATTGTGGTGACGTCAGCCTATTCATTTACCGTGGATTCTTTTTCTAGAATCAACGCTTCCTAAATCTGCCGCTGAAATTGACTCACCAAATTATATTCAATTGTTTCCTTTGTGTGCCTAATTTCATTAAGTTTGAATTGGCTAATTTACTGATTTCTGTTCACTAATGGAATTAACTTAAAAACTTACCTTTAATTTTTGTAATTTTTATATGCCTTCACTGGGAATCGAACCCTTCCTTGAAATCTGTTATGTGTGACTGACATCAACACACCGACGAAACCTCTCGGCTACCAATGGGTTACACTATAGATGTTTATTATATATATTTAAATGAACATCTGATATACATCGGTTCATCGGACACACAGGGCTTGTACATTTATATAGACACAATAGGGAGTCGTATAGTATGAGTTGGTAGCCGCGAGGTTAGCATGGTTAAAATCAATGAGTTAAAGATCGGGATTTGTCGGTTTAGGTTCGAATCCCTGTATTCTCTCTGTTGATCCAGTTCTTAAGTTATCCTGTTTTTTTTTCTAATTTTGCAAGTTATAGTGGATATTTTTGTAATAATAGCGAGTTTTACCGGTTTTTTTTTTATTATTATTGGCTATTTCACATATTTGAAACAAAAATGATTACATTCTATTTGTCAATTTTTGTTTTATAAATATAGTATGATTTCATCTGTTTTACTACATAATTTTTACAAAGGTTTGTTCGCAAAGTCCTATGCGAGAAAATCGTGGTGTGCCTAGAGTGCTAGAAAAATTTCGATAACATACTTATTATATATACTTTATATATGCTTTTTGGTCGGGTTGTTGTCTCTTGGACACGTTCCTCATTTCCATTTTCAATTTTATTAGAAATAATTTCGAATATGTCTTATTTTGTATAAACAGATAATATTCATATGCCTGGTAATATAAAGATCTTTAAAGGTAGAAGTGTTATATTTGTATTTGTTAACCAATTAATTGTGATCTGAGATTTATCAATGCATCGTTGGACACGATAACATGGTTATTTAAACTCACTTACAATACCTTCTAATCAAGAAAAGGCTTTAATTTTGAAAAGAAATTAACACAAAAGTTTAAGTTATAGATACAATGGATAAGCGTAGATTCATAAAAAACAAACCATTCGCCCTCCGGGCTCATGGTTTCTTTTTCAAGAATCCACGCTTATCCATTGTATCTATATAACAGAGTATCCTGTTTCAGTTAAATATGAACCAATAATTAACAATGCCGGGGATGGACCCACGGTCATGACAAATGGAGGACTAAAGGGGTAAAAATGGTCTCTCATAAAGTTTTTAATTGCCTGGTGAGAAGGGGTATTTATTAAGGCTACTCTTACATACATCACTGATTGGTTTAAATTAATACAACTGGACGGGTTATAATAAACTATTAAATGGTAATAGGTCAGTGTAACGGGGTCAACGTTGAGATCAAAATGAAGCTAAATGATAACTTAAATACTAATAAATACTAAAGAAAGAACTGTTATCAAGATTGTGAAAATACAAGCAACACAAACTGGGGGGATATACCGTACGAAAATTGCTCAATTTATTTTCAAGTCTTCAAAACTTTTGATACAACCATTGAGAATTCAAACACTTTAAGCTCAATACCTAGATCATTCAAAAGCATTCCCGGTTACCTGTTCAAAAATAAAGTGAACCTAATGAATCATATTTTGATACTGTTTATTTACAAATAATATAGCTGACCATGATCCCTCCCGAAGAAAACAGTTTGTATTTTCGAAAAACATTTAGTAATTAACTCGTCATAATTTCATATTGAACCTCACGTGTACATTCAAACTTGTGTAACGTGTAACCGGGCGAGGGCGTTTTAATACTTTTATCCTCGGGTTCGTAGGTCAGTTTCCTTGGATTTGAAGAGCAATTGCAAAATTTCTAAAGTGAAACAGTTTACGCTATACTACCAAATATAAAACAAATACTACATAAAATGAATTTCAACACCTATCAACCTAAACCGAAACCTGGTAAATTAAAACTGTTTAAAACCCGCCCTTTCAGTTTGATATTTCTTAAAACCAAATGTTTGGAGCTATAGGCTGAAACCTAAATGTATGGAACTGGGTTGAAACCTAAAGGTATATGGAACTGGACTGAAACCTAAATGTATGGAATCTATTACAAAAGTAATGTACGAAACAAATTCGAATTTGTAAACTTTCGTATTAAACCTACTTAAAAAATATGCCTATAACTGTCGGAACAACAGGGTAGCACTAAGGCAGGGTTTATCAGCAAACACTCACTGCAATAGTGAGAGATGTGTAACGCAAAACCTTAGTACCAGCCCTGTTTGGAAATTTGTACCGAACCAACTGTCTCCTATCTATATTCTGTCAGCAGGTTTCAAACACTTCACTCCACTTAAACTAAACCTTCTGCCTGCTGTAAACTATTTACTTTCCAACCTTTCTGGTCTGCTTCGTCTGCTGTCTTCGGTACAAATGTCAATTTTAACTTAGTAGCTAAACAATATTTATACTAGGAACGCGGACCTCGAAGAGAGTACCCTAGCAACAACTGTATAGTTAAAGCGTCTTATAGCAACCAGGGATAAAGGGATGATTTTCGATGCCGTTTTCAACGATAAAAAGATCAAATGAGAAAATTCATAGAGAAATCGGGAAATACATAACTGTAAAAATATTATAATATTCTTAAACTGTAAATTCGTAACACTTGTCTGACTTCAATGTAAAACAAATATATAAAAAAATCATGTAAGTGGCATGTTTATTGCAATGTAAGAATGAACATTTATTACAAAACAATATAACACTCAAGTTGCGCATTATATGTCACGGAACCAACATCTTGATAATATAATATAGTTTTATCACATTAGTGGTATTATTTCCATCAATTTTCTTGTTTTGACAGAACAAACAGGGATCAACCTCTTTTATATAACCCTCCTCTCAATTTTAATTTACCACTTTTACATAATTCCGCCTCTTTATTTCTTTTCGTACATCCGTCCTTCTTCTAGTGGCCCTGTATAAGTTTTTTGTATTCAATTTCACCCTCCCTCCTTCACCTTTAAGCGCCACTTTGGCCTAACTACCGTCACTTCATACCGGAATACAACTTCCTTTGTTATTATACATTACAAACCTATTAAGTAATATAAATATCAACCCCATTTTTGTAGAGGTTCAGGCTGCTAAGTCTTTTGTTTGTATGTAGTGTTTTGACTCTTGTTAGTCTTCGTCGTTATTCTTTGTTTTTTTAATGTTGCCATGGTTTTGTCGGTCATTCCTCGACTGATGAGCTTTGATGCTCTCTTATGTATCTTCCGGTTTTTTTTATTACATTTTATTTATCGCAGACAGTATACATGTACTTGACTTGACCTTGGAATCGTCTACAAAACAAAAAAGGTCAGATTAAAATATTTTCAAAAGGCGTGTGACATAATACTTTTTCCCTTGTGCTTCATTAAAATCCAAGATGAAGCATTTATACCTAATCTCAAACCAAACATTAAAGAACTTAAATCATTCATTTAGACAAACTTTGACCATGCAGCAAAGTGTCATTGGGAGAATATGCATTGTACAACTTTCTGTTTTATCATATCGTAAAACCATATGTAGAATGGATGATCCATCAATTAAGACTGATGTATTTTTAATAAAAGTTTGTTAGATTAAAATATATCATTTTTAATCGGTTTTCCGGGTACGTATTAAGTTAAATATATGTATGAATACTCGTAAAACCTTGTGAATTTATATAATTAATCAAAATAGGATATGTCAAACAGGATGACCAAACCCCTCTTACATTACTTTTGTATGAAGAATATTAAAATTTGCTTTTGGGAGACACTAAATAAAGGCAAAATATTTTAAACAATACATCCTAAGAGTGCCAAACTGTTGACCACAGTAGTCTTATTTCTTACCTTTTACATCACTGTTTGTACTATCAAGTATTGTTATTTCAGCTTGATTAAGTAATATTTTATGTACAAAAAGCCTCTTCAACAAGGACATAGGTATCGTTGATTTGTCAAAAACGTTTCCTTATTTTTTGTCAAAATATCATAATGAATTAATTGTGGTAGTATGACTGTCCTATCAGGTATTCGATATGTAATACAACCAAATCATAGTACGTCACACCCGGTTTCATACGAAAAAGGGTCGAATTTTATTTATTTATTTTATTTATTCAGTTTATTTGGTGTTTCTATAAAATATTTTGGAAACTTGAGATTACATGGTTACTAAAGCTTGTAAAGAGAAAAAAAAAAGGAGTGAAAATTTGATTGGTTAACTTGCAGTGATGGGTATTATCTTATATGCAATGAAATGATATGTGAAATTTTGTCTGTAGCACTAAACAGGATACAACTTTACTCATGCCAAGTATTGCTTTCTTTGAAACAAAGATAAATTCTGCACAATTGTTTGAAAAGTACCAATTTAACAAAGACTAATAGGGGAAAATCAATGGTGGTATTACTCCTCGATTAAACCCATTTTTTTATTCTATTATACATAAAGCAACCAAATAATAGAATTGCCCTTCATATCTTTGTGGTTTACTGAAAACAAATACTGATAAAGGTCATGAACGTACGCTTGTATTTGATTCGTTGCATTTTATTTATACTTCAGTGTTATGAACTTGTTGATTCAATTGAGCCAGCTTTCAATATCTTAGATCATTCTGTTATACTGAATTATTTAATAGTGTAAACGTTACTGTTTTGCTTGAACCTGTATTATGTGAACAAACAAATTATTAATCTTTGTTTACATTTTGTTTTGAGGTATTGGTGTTCATTGCAAATCTTCGATAGTCTCACTTAAATTTATTCACACTTTGTATGTGGTATACAAAGTGTCTATGATGGCAGACCTCTAAATGTGTTTTTGCTGTTGTGTAGCTGGAAAAATGTCTCGAACATCTCCTTCTACAAAAAAACTTAATTGGGTCGAGTCTTCACAGCTGCCAATAAATCATACTACAAACCTAATCTTTATTTAGAAGAGTTACCCCCTCCCAAAAAAAAAGAATTAAAAAATTAAGATTGACTTAGGTTTTCAATGTTTTTGTTTGATAAACTTGTGTTGTTGTGTTGTTGTGTTGTTGGGTTTAGTCCAATTAACACATGTAACATAAACCCTTATTGTTATTTTTGTCATACCACTTCTGTAAAAGTCGATCTTACATAACTTCAAATACAAAAAAATGGAAGTCAGAGTTATTTAGATAAAAAAAAGATATGTTATCTGAATATTAATGTTGCAACGTGTGACCCAATTGTGGCAAGACTGACACTTTTGAGATGAAGTGACTAGATTGATCAAAGAATTTCCTAAGCAGTTTAAAGCAATAAACAAAGATTTAGTGGACTTTACACTGGTTTAATTACAGGGCGTGATAATAGTTTTCATATTATCCGTTAGGAAAATATTGAATATTTGACTAAACGACAAAGATTGGAGTCCATGTCGTTGAATAACCACCGGTAACAAAGATATACAAAGATATTGCCAACCTATGTTAAATTCAGCATATAGCATGGCATGAAAGAATTATTTCTGAATTAGAATTATTGATAAACTAAGTTTCCAACTCCCTCAGTTAACATTGACCGTAGCTGAATTTGCATCTCTTCTTTATAGGTTATTTTGCGTCATATAGCTCCTAACATTTCTAGATTTTTATACACACATGGATTTCAAATGTTTGGGTTTGAGCATTCTGATGAAGGTAAATACAGGAAAGACCTTTAGACGTAAGACATTTATAGAGTATTAGATTCATTTACAAGCACAGGGTCAATAACGTTGCTGGTTGACTGTTAGTTCACGAGGGTATCATCAGCTTAGAAGCAAGGACTTCAGTAACATATTTGTTATAATTTCCTGCTTAAATATTATAAAATAACTTAGAAACTAAGGTTCCTACTCCCGAATACAAAGTTGACTTAAGCTGAATTTGGCTCCTCCTTATGTGTCCCTTTTGATTATATCACTCCTAACGTTTCAATGTATTCATAAGTACGTGGCTTTTAAAATTTATGGTTCTAGTCTTCATTATGAGGATAATTCAGATTCGGACACACTAAATTTATAAAGTTTATTTTCATTTCAGTTACATTTTGAATTCTACAGAGTAGATTTGTATACAAATGATCAACCATCAACATCAAATTCTTCAAAACAAAAGAAAAAATATATGACAAAAGACGAAATTCCTGATTTGGGGCAGGCACATTAACACGTGTCGCTGTAATAATAGTTTTCTGAGATCTCTGATCTCAACCCTCCCCTCTTCAATGTCGACTAGTGGATTAACAAAAGGTACAAAATGTATCTAAAGAACATACAATAACAATAAATATATAGGAAAAGTTCTTCTAATCTTCTGAGTATATTTCATACAGCAATGCCTCATTTGTACAGATACACATGCTCTCTTGCAATGTCAAAAGTACACATATACAAAATTTGAATGCATAGAGACAAATGGAAAATATTAGTTATATTTCAACAATAAATTAGCGAATTAATATTTATCCATAAGAAATTACCAGACACAATGTTTTAACGTTTAAAGGGCAATAGCCTCATGAATGATATTAAACTAAAAAGTAAAATAACAAAAATACCGAACTCCAAGGACAGTTCAAAACGGAAAGTCCTTTATCAAATGGCAAAATCAAATGTTCAAACACACCAAACGAATGGAAAACAACTATTCCTGACTTGGTATAGGCATTTACTTATGTAGAAAATGGTGGATTTAACCTATATTATAGTTAACTAAACCTCTCACTTATATGACAGTTGCATAAAGCATAATTTGAAATGCCACGTTTAAAAAAATTAAAATGCTGCCAGTAATATAAGTTTTTTTTTTATAAATATAAGATATCGATATCACTAATGTAGAAGCGTTAAAATAATGTTGAAATCACGTTGGCGCTGAAAATGATCTTATACGGGTGGCCTCTTATTAAACGACTTTAATGCACTCACCTAAAGTACAGCTATATTAAATTTGTATATAGCTGTAGGATCTAAGGGATTTAGAATCATTACTACAAAACTGTCGCTTGCAATTAAAAGGTGTGTATTTTGAATGTCCCTCTGGTATCTTTCGCCCCTATTTTACAGTGAACGACTTTTCACTTCACATGCGTCCCTTTGTACGTAATCTTTAATTAGTCTGTTTGATATGACTTAGTGTGACATTATTATTGCAGTGATACTGAAAATTTTGTTCATAAATATAAGTTTAATAAGACGAGGGAATTTATTTTTGTCTATTATATACAACTTTATGAGAATTTATAAAGAAATTGCAAATAAAATGCTGAAAAAAGAAAAATAAGCACCCAAGTATCAATCAAAACCCAGTGTATTAAAAATGATAAAGCCAAATCAATAGCGGAAAGATGAATAATCAAAAACTTACATTAGGAGAAAACTTAACAAATAAAATGGAAGAAATGAAATGTGTTAAAAAAATAAATATTCCTGATATTTTAGTTTACTGATCTCACAAAAAATAAATTGTACCTTCTTTTTGAATGAAAAAGTAATATGGCTTCGACTTTCAAACCTTTCCTTTCATAAAGTTAGTGGTCGCCATGAAAGGACGAATGAGTAGTCATGAAAATGTTAAAAGGTTTGATTGTTATGAGGTAGTTGATCCTTTATCATGAAGATATTGGATATGCATGGCAATTATGTTTTTTTCGGATATGTCATATATTCACACTCTTTGCTTTTATGTTATTTCTTATCAGTGTCATTGATATGGCATATTAAAACCCTTATATAGAGTATATATTTCCTGGTCGATACGATGATGGAAGTCTTGCGTTCCTATCATGATTTCATTGACAAAGGGTTATTAAACAAAGAAATAAATGCTAACATCACGAAACACTTGAATCATCCATGTTTTTTTTGTATTGGTTCATGTTGCCAAATCTTTACTTTTTTGTATATTTCTTTTTTTTTTTACTGTTGTTTGTTTTTCCTGTCTTTTTCTTTTAACCATGGTACTGTTGTCTTTCTTCGACGTATGCATTTGAGGGAATATTAATTTTCAAATACAAAGGATACATAAGTCAGTATATTTACTTAGTTTCGTCAGAGAAATGTGGTACTGCATCATTTAGAATTTTGTAAAAAACAAAACTTTAATGATAATTTATTTAGAAAATTACTTACAAAACCAAACTTAATGTGTACATTCAAATTAGTTATCCGTTATATCATACCGTTATATCCTTAGAGATCTATTACATATGATTTTAAATTTATATCTGATCACAGAAATAGTGATTACCAGTTTCCTATGTTTTACAATTAAAAAAAAAGCTCATTAATAATACTTTATTAATGAGCAATACTGCTTATATGAAACATACACATAATAATAATAATTTTATTTGCACCAATAAAAAGAACTTTTGGCTAGCCATAAAACCAGGTTCGACCCACCATTTTTTTCTTAAAATGTCCTGTACCAAGCCAGGAATATGGCAGTTGTTATCAAATAGTTCGTTTCTATGTATGTTAGTGTTTGTTTTTGTTGCACTTCAGTGTTTCTGTTGTTCTTTTAGTTTGTAACCCGGATTTGTTTTCTCTCAATCGATTTATGGCTTTTGAACAGCGGTATACTACTGTTGCCTTTATTTACAAAATATCCTTGAGTTACACAATATATAAAGATAAAACTGTACTAGATACCCTGTTTTTAATTTTGAACGCCAGACGCGCGTTTAGTTTACAAAAGACTCAGCAGTGGCGCTCGACTAAAAAAGGTTAAAAGGCCAAAATAAAGTACGAAGTTGAAGAGCATTGAAGATCCACAATTCCGAAAGGTTTTTCCAAATACAGCTAAGGGTACAAAATCCTTAGTATTTCGAACAGTTCAAAGTTTTCAATACAATCAATATTGAAGTTATTGGAATATGATGGTTCTGTGATTTTTGTGACATATATGGTACAAATATAAAAGATACAGTGCAGGAGTTAATTTCTAGTGTTTAGACTTCTTGAGCAGGGTTAATTTTAATAAAGTACATTAATCCTTTCATAATATTCCCTGTTGTAATCACGTGTATGTTCTATTTATGAATACGTAATCAAACTGTAAATGCATAGTGCAGAAGGATCAAAACGGTAAAAGCTTATGAATAAAAGGAAATGTAGAATAAACGTTAATGAAACAGAAACCGAACGTAACAAAGAAGAGTCTAGACAACGATGTCATTAAATTTAATCGAAATTACAAAGATTTACCACCAACACTGAATTGCATTTAGTGCACAGACATTACTTAAGACAACCACTGACGAGATTTCTGATTTTCGAGTTCGACAGGTACATGTGGCGGGTTTCAAAATCTTAGCACTCAAACGCACCTTTTTAATTTCGATCACTGGGAATAATAAACCGTAAGTAGAAGAGCGTAGTATGAAAAACATTTCTGTTTAATACGGTACAATAGACAACAAAAGCATGCATACGAGGAAATCACCTTTACTATATAATACGGTACAATAGACAACAAAAACATGCATACGAGAAAATCACCTTTACTATATAATACGGTACAATAGACAACTAAACGTGGATAGAAGATCACCATTCCTCAATCATTCGGTACAATAGACAACAACACGTGGATACTATGAAATCACCATTTATTTACTCAATTATATGGTACAATAGACAAGAAAAAAGGATACGAGGAAACCCCAATTTCTGTATAATACGGTACAATAGACAACAAAACATGGTTACTAGGAAATCACCATTACTCAATCATATGGTACAATAGACAACAAAACATGTATACGAGGAAATCACCATTACTCAATTATAAGGTCCAATAGACAACAAAACATGGATACGAGGAAATTACCATTACTCAATTATACGGTACAATAGAACACAAAACATGGATACGAAGAAATCACCATCTTAATAATACCGTACAATAGACAACAAAAAAACGTGGATACGAGGAAATCACAATTACCCAATTATACGGTATAAATGACAAAAAAAAACCAATAATACGGTACATTACCCAACAAAACAAAGATAACCTTCTTACATAGAAATTACAATCATACTGTCTTACAATACATAGTATTGACAGCTGTATAACGGAGTACATTTTATACAGAAAGGTCATAACCTGTGAACGACCTTTAGCAAAGTCAAAAGTAAATTTGTAAATTATTTAATACAGAAAAACAATTTAACAAACAATTTGTTCAAACTAAAGAAATGAATTGAAATTAATCCTCTAAAAATTCCCGCCGCACTGATTAATACGATATACAACTTTAACTTTAACCTTGATCATTAATCTGTTACTAAAATACACCAGAGGGACATACATGTGTTTAAAGGACAATCCTAAACTTATTTGTATCAAAATATAAGCTTAATATTTATGTAACATGAAGATTGACGCTCGTGTATTGAGTGTCTTTAATGAAATCAGTCATTAATCCTTATTGTTTTAATGCTAACACAATCACTTTGTTGATGTCTGTTATATTTGTTTTTCGGTTATTGTTTTCTCATAAATCAGGCTGTTGTTTATTCGCTTGAATTATTTCACATTGTGTCATGTGAGGGTCTTGTATAGCTGACTATACAGTATGGATTTTGCTCTTTGTTGAAGGACGTACATTTATCTGTAGCTGCTTGAATCCACCTCAGTTCTAATCAGGTGGATAAATGTCTCATCTGTAATCATGCCGCATCTCTAGATTTTATATGGTATACAGATAACAACCATTAAATCACTGGGTTCTGACTTGGGACAGGCACATACCTAATGTGTTTTGGGAGGGGGTAAACCAGTTTGTGAGTGCTAAATCCTCCTCCTAAACCGGAACAGTGGTGTAATAACACAACCAAAGAAAAGGTTTGACTGTAAAAGTCAGTAAGAAAGGGCATTGCTCATCAGATTAAAACACAATTAATGTTATTACCGATAAAGACCATATGCGAAGATGTTACTACAAGTTAACTTGATAACCTTGTATGATAAGTTTATTCACCTGATGAATAAGTTTACATGAATCGTATCTAAATTTAAGGGATTTAAATTAACATCACCTTAGAATCCCATTTTGTAATAAGATCTCTACTGTTACAGTCAAACTTCTAAAACAAATCTTTGTATCTATAGTATATTTTAGCAAAGGTTTTAACTGATTTGTGGTAACAAAATTCCGGACTTAATTATTTACCAGTTATACATAGATCACGTTCACTGAAATCTCAAACGTCACTTCAGACAAGGGCATAGTGAACGAGTTGGCACTACACATCGTAATAAGAGATCAAAGGAGCATTACCGTTCAAAACCGAAAAAAAATAACAATAGGGAAAGAAAGATAATTTCATTTATCGTCAATTTTTGTTTAAAGTTTCACTTGTGAAATAGTCGTATCTTATTTTAGAAAAGGACAATTATAGCTGTTTATGTTAGATTTATTTTTAGTCTTTTCCCTTGGGTAAATATACGCTGTATAACTAGGGAATCCTGATTATGTAAAGCAAAAGCATTATCAAGGAAACGGTAAGTGTAATTGTTTTTTCTTCTATTACATGGAATTTAGACGGAAATTGACGAAGTTTTGCCATCACCTGTGATGCATAACAATACAGGTACAATTCTGCTATTTAAGGGACGCAATTGGTGCCCATAGGGATACATAATCTGTCGATAAACTTATTTGGCAAAATGTACTTATATGATGTCAAGGATACTATTTACAGCTTTATTTATCTCATCACAGATGCGGTAATAACATAAACGGTACCAATTTTTCTGCACCAGATGCGCAAAATATATCTAGCATATCTAAAGAAGAAGGCTTTATATGAGTTGCAGAAAATTTATTTGGAATAAGATTTTGCGGAAGAATTAATGTTTAATTACAAAATTTAATGATATTAAAGTCTTTTAATTGTAGTTTTGGAACTAGTTAAAAAAACATAAAGATTAGTTGCAGACCACTTATTAGAAGACGAAATGAAACAATATTTGACAGGTGGTTGTTAAGTTCATGTAGCCAATACATAGTATGGACCTTTGAAATATCGACACAATATAAGTGTTATGGTAAAAATCAGGAAAAGGTTGACCGATACGATATATCTTAACTCACTGACGACATGTTATCGCTGTCTTACATCTTTAGATAACAGATTTGTCGTCTGATCTGTAATTTTATCGATTGTGTCCTGTTCAAAATTGCAAATGTTGACAGATTGTGATCCAGCAATAAACACATAGCAGGAGATACTTATCCTGTCGACGGTAAATATTGGTAAACTACTGTTGCTCCTGATAAATGTGTGTTCCTTTGTCGTCTATACGCCGCCTTAATATTATTATACAAAAGGTCTCACGTTTTCAAAGACTTAAGAAATGTTATTATTTTCTGATAGTTCCCGAAATGATAAACAGTTGATAACTTAAAAATCAGCTTACCACGTTCAAATATTTAATGTTCATCAGTCGATATTCCTTGTAAATCGAAATGTTTTGAAGAATCTTTACTGTCATATTAATATGCAGCATTTTGACTAAACTAAACATGGACAGTACCCTTGTGCAACAACCAACGTAAATGCCTTAATTATCAGGGTTTCAACAATATCACATTGATTTGTTAACCTTTCAGAAATTCTCCGTTTTAAAAAACCAAAACTATGAAGAAACTAAAATTGACCTTAGATGCATTTTGGCCTCTTTTTTAAGGTCCCTTTTGTTCCTAAAACTCTCCATTTATTTTGGTCTTATACATTCTTTGTTTAAATGTGTTTGAGCGTTCCTGATGAAGGTAAATCCAGAATAGCAGTTCGGACGCACGAAATGAATTAAGTTTCTATTTCAGACTTTTCATGTGTTTTTCATGTACTAGTATGTTCTGTTTTGAATGTTATGATTTTTTGCAGTTTGTGCAAAGAATTTTTTTTAAAATAGCCCTGGAAATAAACATATTGTTGTTTTCTAGGTAGATATATACGTAAAATAAATAGTTATTATGTTTTTGTCTATACTGATATTATATTTTAGCTATTATATTATAATGATATTTTTGAAGTAAAGCAACTCAGGTCTTCCATGTTGATACATACAGAGTAGTACTATGTCATTACAGATTTACCGCACATTATTTACAAATGTATCCTGCAGACATGGCGTAGGAAGACTAGTGCTTTTGTCATTAATTCATATTACAAATTGGTTCAAGGTCGAACGTGGAATGATCTTAATTAAGATAATAACAAATCATCGAATACTGTATTGCGAAAAATAAATCAACGTAGACATACGGTGTATTCTTCTTTATTTGAATTATCTGTATTTTATGTTGATTAATGTTTTTTCCTCAACATCTAGTGGCTTGTTATCTAGGACATCTGCAATTCTTTATTCGCCTACAACCTATTAGTAAAATGGGCATTAGCTTCGATTTAAACAAACAAACAAAAATAGGATTTGTTTTACAAACATTTATCAAAGCGGAATGAAAATAAAAATCAGACAAGCCAAGTTTGACTTTTTATTCAAAATGTAACATTAAATCTGATTAAAATGTATATCCTGTGTTCATAATTCGCTTATCATTGGCTTTTTCGTGTGTCTATTGATTCAGTTGTTTTTGATTTAGAAAAACACATTAGAGAGACTCAATATAACATGTAATATAATACATTATCCGAAGTAGTATTGAGAATTACAGTACTATGCTGAACCTTAGGTATCAGAGGTATGCTACTTATCTATCTGACGTACGTAGAACTCTTCTAGGTAAAGGAAGGGATGCCAAATTATATGTATGATGAATTTTATAACCCCTCATCTTCTTAAGCGGGCGATAAAGTGATGGGATAGTCCGGCCGTCCATTCGTTCGTACTTTCTTGCATCCTTTTACTCCACTTTTATAAAAACACCTGGGTATCTTTTCACAAAAATATTCACACTAAAATTGAGTTATACTGAAGTGTTCATGACTAACGAGGGTTTTTACTGGTCAGAACTTTTGTGAAATGAGTCGCTGCTGCTGAAGTGCCTTTCAGAATTTCTAAAAACTTTAACAAAATCTTATTCGCATTATTTACCTTTGGCCTTCCCATTTCATGTCTTCATTTTAATGATTTTTGTAGTTAACGATGCCATAGACTTTATCACATCTACACACTGTAGTACACATTTGTTAAGAGGTGTAATCATTTTGTGTCCGCAACTCCTCCAAAATCCCTAATTAAAATTTATTGAAACTTGTTCACAATCTTAACCATATTATGCTATTGTGCACCTTCTTTTTCATTTGTTTAATCATTTTAAAATTATTTTAATGATTTTCTTCAGTAAATCATGTGAACACTACAGTACACTTGTATGTCCATTTCTCCTCTTCAACTCTTTATCAGAATTTTTTTCAGAATCTACACAATTAATTGCCATTGTGCACCGTTTTTTTCTTTTACATCTCAATCGTCTTTTTTTTGTTTACCGTTACCAAAGCATGGAATTTGCAAGGGCAGGGAATTCATTTGTGAGCTTTGCTTGCAGTACCTGTAGTTTTTCGATATGATTAAGATTTGTTCGGGTCACAGGGAAGATCACGTTCAAAAAAATGAAAACAACACGTTATAAATTTAATGCGTCCGAAGCGCTTCAAAGCTTCTTTTTTAATATGCACTAAAGCTATGGTGCTAATAAGTCGTCAGACATGTGTAGGAGTTGAAATCTAGACATAATTTGTTTAAAATGTACGGTTCAATTGATAAACAGTATTCATACAGCATATTGATAATCTTTACATTCACAGGATTACAATGTTTATTCAATTTTAGAAATCCTCTATATCATTGAAAGATTTTTTTTTTGTCTGCCAATGCATCTTTTATCTTTAACAAACTACATCCAAACAGACCACATTTAACATTGTTTTATATCTGCAAGTCAACTGTAAATTGTGTGATGACACGACGTTGACGTCGAATATTTCAACAATATGTGTGTTTCTTTGTAGTGTTGTATTTGTAGTTGTTTCGATTTGAATATGGGTGAAGATTAAATATGCATTCACTCATAATACAATGTTATTAATACAGATCCCATAATGAGGATTTCAGCTTCTCAATTGTGAACTTTCCATTTCTATGTAGCAACATTCCAGCAACGCCTGCATAAGGAGTATATATCTCCCAGTTGATACGATATTTTAGAGCTTGCATTTACTATCATGATTTCCTTGATAAAATGTTGCCGTTAGCAAGGAAGCTATTAAACCAAGAGTTCCAAGTGGTGTAGTTCAAATCATCCCTTGGACGCCATAAGGAGTTGATTGACCGTTATAGAATATCTGTTTCACAGATGACGACGGATATGTTCTTATTGTCGTAACCACAATCCCGTCCTCTTTTCCTCAATGTGACCCACCGATTTATACTTATCACCAGTTTTGTACTTACATGAGCAACACGAAGCGTCCCACATGTGGAACATGGCCTACTTACCCTTTCGGAACACCTGAGATCGTCCCCGGTTTTTGGTTGGGTTCGTTTTGCATAGTATTTGGTTTTCTATGCTGTGTTTGGTATACTGTTGTTGGTCTTTTTATCGTTTTTCGTGTTTTGCCATAGCATTGTCAGTTTTTTTCGACTAATGAATCTAAATGTCATCGAACGAACAGGATTTTTTTTTTATTTATAGTATTGTCAGTGGCATATGTGTTATTCGAACAATTTAAATGTGGTAACTCAAATCAAATAGACTAACAGATTAATGCATGAACAAAATGTAAAAGTAATACAGCGATGCCAGTTGTAATAAAACAAAGTCGGGTGTAAACAGAATGGCTTGAACTCTAAATGAAGGAAGATCGGATTAGTCGACACTTTAAATATAATCCTGGAATACATGTTTATCTAAATATCATGTTAATTTTTAGAATGAAATGTCTCGGTCATGAACATGACACAATCTGTATTGATATTAGATGGGCGATATTGAACACATGGTGTACATTTTGAAGATAAATACTCTATGCATGATTTTACATTTGTAGTTTAGGTTGAACTCAATTGACTGACTGGTATTATTAAAAGAGAAGAGTTTAAAGGTTTACAGAGGGAAGACACCGGTAACGTTTACCATTATGCATAAAGCCATAGTCGTGACTCATTACAACTATGCGGGTACAAACTGACGGAAAAACCTCTGACTTGCAAAGAAGGGCGAGAAAAGGCGGAAGAGTCTGTTTAAAATAAAGAGAATTTCAAATATGAGATAAGTTATACTCTAACAGATTACATTTAAAGTACGTTAAATCAATATTCTCTTGACAAAAAAACTATTAGCCAATGCTAAGGCTTAGTTTTATTGATAAAGTACAGCTGTCTTTTGTTATACATGTTTTTTTTTTTTACTTTATTTGTAAACCTCGCAGTCGCATTAAATGCACAACAGGAGTACATGTTATATATGTACATACTTTTCAACGTGCGTGTTCCAGACATATTAACATAATGACGGAATAGCCAGTTCATTTGTACCTGTCCAATCATTTAAACTGAATATATACTAGACGACTTTATCCTTAAAGCGAGGGAATACAACTGAAAAAAGACGACAGTCCTTCCATTCTTTTTACTTGTTTGTTTGATATCTTACATGTCAAATTATTCCTCATATACACGGCCTCATCATGTTTATGTGTTAATAAAAAGGATAAAGAATACACATAAGACATTTGTATACGTTTCAACTCATCGAAATCAGATGTATCTATAATCTGTATTGTGATTACATATATTTAGTGTTTTAATACAACAACACTTAACTTTAAAAACAAAGAATATATTTACGTTTAAGTGTGCCGTTATTAAGGTTGGTTGCAGAAAAGGAGATATGAGATAGCAAATTAGCTTCATACGAAGATAAATTAAGATATATTTGCTTTATTTCACAAAGAACTCATATAAAGAGTAATATTTTATCCGAATTAAGATTTTTCAGTATCTAGATTGATATAAAAGCAATATGTCTTTAAATCTAACCTTTATCAACACGAAGAGTATGTAGGAGGCAGTGTCTTATAGCAAATTGTCATGTCATTATGATCATAAACTCTATAAAACAACTGTTGAAAGATGATTTTAATCAATAGCTGAAGTATATAACTGCAATGTAAGCAGACCACGATCAGACCAAATCCGATTTTCTATTTAATTTCTTTGTGTTTTCATTTGTTTTGCTTTACCATTGTATATTAAGAAAAATAATGTAGGCAATCATTTTATTTGAAGATAATTTTCCTAAACGCTGAATTTAAAATTTCTGTAAAAACGACAATAATTCACGGTGAATGTTAAATCCACCATATACAAAAACGTTGTAAACTTTATCGATATCTCGGTCCGTTGGTACATACTGGCATAAAGTTACATTTTTGAATTGTCCGTTGATCCGAGTAGTATGTGTTCGTCGATTTAGATATACAGTCGAAATATTTTGAAGTTAGTTGCAATTCTCATATTTTCTAAAATCATTACAATGTATTTTTTTCATTACTAAAAATACATATGAATATATAAACTCATCAAAGACACCAGCATTAAAATTTTGTACGCCAAACATCTTCAAAAGACTCACCAGTGACGCTCGAATAAAACAAAGTTGAAAAGGCCAAATAAAGTACGAAAATGAAGAGCATTGAAGACCCCAACAGGTGTTGCCAAATACAGGAGCCTCAATACAGCTAGGGTAGAAAATCATTAGTATTTCGAAGAATTCAAAGTTTTGTGAACAGTTAATTTATAATTTTGACCATATCAATGATAACTCATGCATGTGGCAAAGTGAAAATGTGTATGACTTTCGCAACTTAATATGTTCTATTGTGGAATTTCTAAGAACTGAATAAAAACAAAAAAATTCAAATGAGTTTTCTTGGAAAGCACTATATTGACAGAAGCAAATCACTACTAATTAGTTTAATAGCCCAGGCCAAATTTAAGAGAACTATTTGTACTAATTCCCTACTAAAGGACTTTTTACACGATCCTCAAAACCAGTATCAGTATCAGAAAAAAACTTTTGATAGATGGAACTTTATCAAAGTTTTGGATTCATATTTACACAATCAAAGTTTTTCATTCATGTGGCAAAATTAAAATGTGTATGACATTCGCAACTTGATATGTTCAATTGTGGAATTTCTAAGAACTGAAAAAAAACCCATTTCAAACGTGTTTTCTTGGAAAGCACTATATTGACAGAAGCAAATCACTACTAATTGGTTTAATAGCCCAGGCCAAATCTTAGAGGACTATTTGTACTAATTCCATACTAAAGGACTTTTTACACGATCCTCAAAACCAGTATCAGTTTCAGAAAAGAATAGTTCTACAAATTTTAGGTAAATACTAAGTTACAGAAATATCACTTACTTTTACGTACATGCAGCTTTAAATTGAGTATTTGTTGTTACTTTTTTACTTTCTGGTTTTAATTTTTGCCGAAAATGTCTTTAGCATTTATAATATTTTCATTTGTCCTTGTCATTATAAATGACGAATACTGTTCAACTGCTTAAACAAATCAAGGCCAAATCTTAAAGGACTATTTGTACTAATTCCATACTAAAGGACTTTTTACACGATCCTCAAAACCAGTATCAGTTTCAGAAAAGAATAGTTCTACAAATTTTAGGTAAATACTAAGTTACAGAAAATATCACTTACTTTTATGTACATGCAGCTTTAAATTGAGTATTTGTTGTTACCTTTTTACTTTCTGGCTTTAATTTTTGCCAAAAATGTCTTTAACATTTATAATATTTTCATTTGTCCTTGTCATTATAAATGACGAATAATGTTCAACTGCTTAAACAAATCAAGGACGTAAAACTGTATTTGCTATTACAAAAGTTCATAAAGATAGTTCCGCTATGCGTCGCTCGGCTCTCTTTCTTAAACAGTAAAATAGATAGTATATTGAGAACAAAGCTTAAAATACCATACAGCTATCTCCTTCCATCTTATTAAAGGAGTTGTCAAATGACTAATGGTAGTTTACATGGTTTTCATCAATCTTATCAAAGCTCGGGTCACAAAGGATATGGCACGGTAATAGACTTATTTACTCCTCTTCCCCTTACCGAGTCCGTTAATCCAAGATAAACATGTGTGACACAAGAAAATATAACGATGTTTTTGCCAACTTGATAACAGCATAAACATGTCCCAACGTTTTCCTCAGTTGTTTATTTGTTTTCATATTGCTGTTCTTCCAATCAAGAATTTGATTTTCACCTGATGCAGAATATCGCAAACGTGGCTATTGTGATGGAATATAAGTTAATCTATCTAATAAGTCAAATAGGGTAGTTTTGTTGCAAATATGGATATTGATAAAACATATATTGAAGACAACGTCAAACATTCACTAGATTCGTGATAATTTACAAACAGAGTTATCAGTTTATATTATCTAAATTAATGCAATTGTGGAAAATACTTCATAGAAATTAAAAAGGAATTCGTGAAAACAATATTGTTGTAAATGAATTATTGATAACAGTATTCACATGAAACACATAGTACAATAAAAACAAAAATATAGCATGGGAAATAAAAGAGAGGAGACATGTTGTTGGCTAGGTGTACTTGCCATTGTGGGAAAGGTAATTAGTCATTGCCATAACTTGGCGTGTACACTGAATAGAAAACAAATGTACATGCCATGGTTAAAACGTCTTTCTTTGACCTATGGTTTTCGATTGCCCCTTACTGTCTTCTCCGCCCTTTTTATGCAATATGCAATGTACAAAAATACGTTAAGATTTGGTGAAAGTTCCGTGATTGAAGAATACTGGCCATGGTGTGTATAGAATAATTCATATAAAAGTCGATATTCACATGGTAAAATTTCAACATTTTTGTTCTATGCATTTAAGTTTTCGTACATAGTATTAAGTATCTAACAAAATTGACTAGCATCTAAAATCAATAACATTACAGTAAAAAAAAATACATCAACTGATTGTTTTTTTTTTTTTTCATTAATTCCACAAAATGACGACAAGAGGTCCCTAGTAGTGATTATGAGTCTATTTGAAAATTTACATACAAAAGACAGAGGAAAGTTAATGGTTGCATTTGTGCAAAAATATTACATAAACGTAGGTGAAACAAAATGGTATATAGTTAAAGGTTATTATGACTGTGATAAGCAAAGGACAAGAGTCAATTATTCAATATATTGAAGATGAATACAATACACATTAAAGAGGGATGGTTGCTGCTTACAAGAAACTATTGAACTAAGCTGTAAGAGTTACAAATGGTACAGAAACCGCTTGCCTCTCTAATCAACAAGTTCGTACTGCTGGGTCTTAATTTTCGTGTAGTGTTTTGTGGACTATCTATGCTTTTTATTGCTCCCTTTGTATCTTCTCCCTCTTTTTTTATCCCACCAGTTATATATTTTAGGATAAGTAAAGTTTTGTGGACTGTTGGTTGACCGTTATGGAATATCTGTTTCACATTCGAAGGATATGTTCCAATAGTCGTAATCACAATGCTGTCCCCTTTTCCCCTATTGTGACCTACCGAATTATACTTCTCATCGGGTTTGTACTTACATAACAAACACGACGGGTCAGTGGGAAATCTAGTGAACGAAAACAAAAGAAAATTCACTCTTCTTTTGATAGAGTCGAGAAAGTCAATAATAAAACAATGCCGGTGACGATACTGATCAAAAGTTATTTCTAAATAATAATTGTACATTTTAAAGAAATTATTTGTTAAACTGTGTTATTAGAAATATGCATGCAAACACGATGTTTTATGTTCAGTATTTATCGAGATAATTGCATTAGAAGCTTGTGAAACTTAAATTTTAAAAATGCCAATCTTTGCTGCATATTGATAAAAAATAATTTGAAAAAAGCATATACATACAAAATCGAAAGATCTTTCGGGTCACCAATTTTCGGAGTGTTCCACAAAGTCCTTAGCATGTTACAATTTCCTAAAGTATACTTATTTTTTCACATCTAAGTTATCGAGCACACCGGTCTGCTCTTGTCACATGTACATTCAATAGAAAAATATTGTCTTTCCGTGAATATAAAGATTTAAAAGAATGTCTGTGCAGGTTAAGAAATTTAAATGCAAATCTTTGCCGCATATCAATCGATTCCTTTAGAATTTTTACCCGGATTTTCTCTGATCTAGCTGTATATATATTCGTATATATATATAGGTATATATATATACGGATAATTAGCATGTTCAAGAGAGGAGGTATACAGCCAGTAGAAAAATAAATTCAAGTTGGTACTCCGCGAATTTATTCGCATAGCAACATTTTAAACCAATTTTACATCAAGCTTCCATAGCCTGCTGAACTCGTTGTTTGCTACTTAAGGAGGGAAATGATAACATTAAATGGAAGTTTTGCTTTTATTTAAACTTATTTTTATTTTTATTATTTACCAGAACGTTTTCCCGTAAATCAATAATTGATAGCGTCCTTGCTAAAATGGGACAAACATTGAGAAGATCTAGTTTTCAGTGTTTACAAGGGAGGTAATATTTTGTCACTAGATTTCCCACTGGGGTGCCACATGTAGATCATGAAATGATTACCTTTCCGGAGCACCTGGGGTCGCCCCCAATTTTTGGTGGGATTACGGTTACATATTTGTTTGTTTTTATAGTGATTAAGATTATAACACAATGTTGACTGCTGTCACTTACCTATTAAGCTAAACCTCTCACTTGTATGACAGTCGCATCAAATTCCATTATATTGACAACGATGCGCGAACAAAACAAACAGACACAATAGGTAAAAATGTCAAAAATAAGGGTACAGCAGTCAACATTGTGTTATCATCTTAATTACTATAAAACAAACAAATGTAACGAAGAAGCACAAAAAGGCATACATCAAATTTAACATCCTCATTTTGCTTTTTTATTATACGATTTTATTTATCTATGTAAAATCCACCCATAAGGGGTGGAAGGTTTTAAGTACTGGCGTAAAAAAACGCGAGTTTGAAATTCGCACAGGTAGACATGAAATAATTTTGTCGTTCAAAGTATGACAGGATACATAAGTACAGAGTCACGTAAAATGGATATCACAAAAAACAGACTTAACAGTTAAAGTAATATTAATAAATAAAATAATTTTGTGGTTCAAAGTATGAGGCATACATAAGTACAGAGTCACGTCAAATGTATATCACAAAAACAGACTTAACAGTAAAAGTAATATTAATAAATAAAATAATTTTGTCGTTCAAAGTATGACGGGATACATAAGTACAGAGTCACGTCAAATGGATATCTAAAAAAAACAGACTTAACAAGTAAAAATAATATTAATAAAGACAAATTAATAATCCACCGTTTTCTACATTAGGAAATGCCTGTACCAAGTTAGGAATATGACAGCTGTGTTCCATTCGTTTGATGTGTTTGAGTTTTTGATTTTGCAATTTGATAAGGGACTTTCCGTTTTGAATTTTGCTTTGAGTTCGGTATTTTTGTTATTTTACTTTTTATTCAGTCTTTGGTTTTCTATTTTGAGTTTTGTATACTGAAGGACTTTTTACACGATCCTCAAAACCAGTATCAGTATCAGAAAAAAACTTTTGATAGATGGAACTTTATCAAGGTTTTGGATTCATATTTACACAATCAAAGTTTTTCATTCATGTGGCAAAATTAAAATGTGTATGACATTCGCAACTTGATATTTTCAATTGTGGAATTTCTAAGAACTGGAAAAAAAAAGCCATTTCAAACGTGTTTTCTTGGAAAGCACTATATTGACAGAAGCAAATCACTACTAATTGGTTTAATAGCCCAGGCCAAATCTTAAAGGACTATTTGTACTAATTCCATACTAAAGGACTTTTTACACGATCCTCAAAACCAGTATCAGTTTCAGAAAAGAATAGTTCTACAAATTTTAGGTAAATACTAAGTTACAGAAAATATCACTTACTTTTATGTACATGCAGCTTTAAATTGAGTATTTGTTGTTACCTTTTTACTTTCTGGCTTTAATTTTTGCCAAAAATGTCTTTAACATTTATAATATTTTCATTTGTCCTTGTCATTATAAATGACGAATAATGTTCAACTGCTTAAACAAATCAAGGACGTAAAGCTGTATTTGCTATTACAAAAATTCATAAAGATAGTTCCGCTATGCATCGCTCGGCTCTCTTTCTTAAACAGTAAAATAGATAGTATATTGAGACCAAAGCTTAAAATACCATACAGCTATCTCCTTCCATCTTATCAAAGGAGTTGTTAAATGACTAATGGTAGTTTACATGGTTTTCATCAATCTTATCAAAGCTCGGGTCACAAAGGATATGGCACGGTAATAGACTTATTTACTCCTCTTCCCCTTACCGAGTCCGTTAATCCAAGATAAACATGTGTGACACAAGAAAATATAACGATGTTTTTGCCAACTTGATAACAGCATAAACATGTCCCAACGTTTTCCTCAGTTATTTATTTGTTTTCATATTGCTGTTCTTCCAATCAAGAATTTGATTTTCACCTGATGCAGAATATCGCAAACGTGGCTATTGTGATGGAATATAAGTTAATTTATCTAATAAGTCAAATAGGGTAGTTTTGTTGCAAATATGGATATTGATAAAACATATATTGAAGACAACGTCAAACATTCACTAGATTCGTGATAATTTACAAACAGAGATATCAGTTTATATTATCTAAATTAATGCAATTGTAGAAAATACTTCATAGAAATTAAAAAGGAATTCGTGAAAACAATATTGTTGTAAATGAATTATTGATAACGGTATTCACATGAAACACATAGTACAATAAAAACAAAAATATAGCATGGGAAATAAAAGAGAGGAGAAATGTTGTTGGTTATGTGTACTTGCCATTGTGGGAAAGGTAATTAGTCATTGCCATAACTTGGCGTGTACACTGAATAGAAAACAAATGTACATGCCATGGTTAAAACGTCTTTCTTTGACCTATGGTTTTCGATTGCCCCTTACTATCTTCTCCGCCCTTTTTATGCAATATGCAATGTACAAAAATACATTAAGATTTGGTGAAAATTCCGTGATTGAAGAATACTGGCCATGGTGTGTATAGAATAATTCATATAAAAGTCGATATTCACATGGTAAAATTTCAACATTTTTGTTCTATGCATTTAAGTTTTCGTACATAGTATTAAGTATCTAACAAAATTGACTAGCATCTAAAATCAATAACATTACCAGTAAAAGTAATATTAATAAATAAAATAATTTTGTCGTTCAAAGTATGACGGGATACATAAGTACAGAGTCACGTCAAATGGATATCTCAGAAAAACAGACTTAACAAGTAAAAATAATATTAATAAAGACAAATTAATAATCCACCATTTTCTACATTAGGAAATGCCTGTACCAAGTTAGGAATATGACAGTTGTGTTCCATTCGTTTGATGTGTTTGAGCTTTTGATTTTGCAATTTGATAAGAGACTTTCCGTTTTGAATTTTGCTTGGAGTTCGGTATTTTTGTTATTTTACTTTTTATTCAGTCTTTGGTTTTCTATTTTGAGTTTTGTATGCTGTTGTTTGTCTTTCGTTCTTTTTCGTTTTTTGCCATGCCGTTGTCAGTTTTTTTTTTTTACTTTAAATGTGTTCCTTTAGTCTCTCTTTTGGTATCTTTTCCCTCTTTTTCGACCAGTCAATTATAGATTTTTGGGGAAAAATATTGTTTTGATGTCCAATTTTGCATTCGTTTTTGTGTGTGATTAATTTAATTTATTTTATCTCCAATCAGTAAAAACTGGGCGCAATGGTATAGTCAACAGTGCTGAAAGTGGCGTTTAACACAAAAACAATCGGCCAATGAATCAATTGTATGTATAACATACCTATGACAGTACACGATAAATTTAGCATAGTAATGTCAAGTTTAGCTGTCATCGTTTTAGTTTGGTGCTCTTTATTACGTGTTATTTATTTTGGCTGTCCAAATTTTTATCTCGACAACATACCAATGATTCTATTGTGTAGGTTATTGGTTGCTATTCCATTGAGTTATCGTTTTATTCATTCTGATGAAATTAATTTCATTACAACTTGATGAATGGATGAATGAATTGCTCTCATAACTTATTCAATCATAGTAGCAGGGAAAATACCACTTCATATATAATACATATTTTGTGTTGTATGTGTGAAGCTAAGAAACAAATACGCATTTAGGGAGCAACCATTTAACTTTTATATGGTCGTTCATATATTTCATTTTATTTGTAAAAATGTGATTCTAGGGACTGTCATATAATGTGTGGTATTTGATTCATGTTTCATTGTGAACATATACTTTAATTGAGCTTCTAATTTTTGATTGCTTCATTGATGTCGTCTTGACTTGGTTTTAGCTTAAATCTTTATTGCTATTTCCTTATACTATTTCTGTATTGTTGAGCTGTATCGTATTAATATACCTACAATGATTGTTAAACTTTTAAAGGTTGTTGGTCCTTAATTTGAATATTATCTGATGCATCGAAGTTCGAACTTGCAAAAATAATTGTGTGGATTTAAGGTAATGATTTCATTAAATATTGTTGTCAATGTTCCAACATTTTTTCAAATAAATCAAATGAAAATACATAGTAAAGTACAAACATCCAACATCAGAAGTACATATATAGAAGCTAAAATACGTCATTATTTCAAGTTTGGTTGAATATATGTTAACCCTACTTTTAAATGCCGATATATCAAAAATAATTATTCAATAAAAAACATTTATTTCTTTTAAATGGTATTTATCATAAATATTTCTATCCATTAAACACCAATTAAGGTTCATTGAGGAGAACATATTTGCCTATATTACAAATATATATATAGGAGTACATGTGTTCATGTTTTAACATCGATGTGTTTTTATTGTCCAATACCAGACGATGTTAAATACATGTTTTCATTGAACAGAAAAAACAACATTACATCAGAAGATGCGTTGTTATGAAATCATCAATGCTTTTATTAAGTATTAACTTGGTGACTAGTTTTTACATGCCTTTAAATTGTTTGTAAAGTCATAAGTCTTTTTTCCATTTAGTTCTGTAACACCAGAACATGACAAAAAACATAACATGAATGACATTTTTGTTAATATAAAAAAAATACTTATAGTTTCAATTAACATTTAACTCTGTCAAATATTCACAAAATGTTACAATTAAATTGATTTTTTATTCCGATAGACGATTATCCGGGGAATAGCGCATTTATAAATGTTTGCAAACACCGAGAAAAAAAAATTACAATTTTATCAAAATAAACTCCGATTAGATAACCCTTAATCTTAACGAAAAAGTGGTCACCTTCTAATATTCCTGATGTCAGAAAATTCGTAAAAGACAATTTTCACATGTTTAATTTTTTTTTAAATCTGTCCACAATGACTGAGTTGATTATCAATTCTATATTGTGAACAGTTTTGAACATTATGTATTAAAATGGTTGAAAGTTGCCCCATTGGCAATTAAATGACATCTTTTTATTGTTATAAAAAAGTTATATTTGCCTTAACAAAATATATTAACAGAAACCATCTATTGACCTGAAAATGTAAAAATATTAACTTTTTAAAATATCATCAGAAAAATGAGAAAAGGTGATTTTGGTAAGAAGTAATTACAATATAAACATTTTGAACAAATTGTTAATAGCGAAATGTTCCATCAACGACTAATCAATTCGTAAACTTGTATAGTGATGGTTTCAGTCTTTCTTTGTGAGTAGTTTTTGAGTCGAGTACTTTTTTATTGTAAAAACACCTTAACTGATCATAAATTAGATAAGATAAAGCAAGTAAAGTAGTGTGTAAACTACAATCGTGAAATTTTTTAATGGTCCTTATCCGTCGCAGTTACCTTTTATGTCATTACAAAGCTTATACACAGTGGTAGCAGCAAGTATTTATGCATATACTGATTGTTTTGTCATTTGACAATTAGCGTTCTAAATGTGTTTCTTTTTCATGAAGTGGCTTGATATCTCTTATTTTCTATTCTTTTTCTCTTGACCGTTCATCTCACACAGCATTACACAGATCATCAATGAATTATAAATAATATTATTCATAATTTGTTTACGATTTGTTTTAACCTCACAATTGTTATTTCCTCTAATAAGGTTGGTTATGAAATCTTCGATTAAATAGAATATAAAGCAGTATGATTAAACCTCGTCAGTGGTTGCCTTATATTATATCTTAATGTTTTTGTTATGAGCATGTTATTTTGAATTCGTTGCATATCTATGGTGGATGTTTTGATGGTTCTGTTTGATTTATTCACGACCATTTGAGACCAGTTCCGATGTATGACTAGACATATTGTAGAGACAACTGTCCATTGTTGAAAACAGCTTGTTGTCCTATAGATGTATTTTGCTCATCTGTTTCGTTGGATTGCTGATTCATTGACGTGTATCCTCGAACAGAAATTAACAGAAACAATATATTTAAATTCTTTTCTTTTCCTGTTTTTTTTTTTTTATATAAAATTGAGTCTATGGTACAAACCTTTATTAATCAACAATAATATATGTACTTTATGTTTAAATTGGGCTAAAAATACATTACATAAATTGACAGCAAACATATATTATATTGAAAATACGAAATCACACCATGTTTTGGAATATTTTTATTTATGTTGTTTCTTTCAAGAACTGACAGGCGTTTAAAGCAATAAATAAAATACCAATTAAATTTCAATATACCTTTTTTATATTATTTGTTACAAATATTCTTGTAATATTAAATGCTATTTTTAGAGCAGAAACTACTAGTATATTAAAATTACTGTACAAAAAAAACAACTACTTTTCCTTTTATGTTTTAATATGTTATTTAAGTTGAACTTAAGAGTACGTCTTCTTTGATGATTAACATTTAACATGCCATTAATGATAAAATATGTTCCATTTTACGTCCAATAATTTTTTTTTATATTATTTTAAACTTAGTGTTTAGAATCAATTAACACGGTCATTGAAGATCTATTTATCTACGTTACACAGTTGCAGTGGTGTAGCTTGACACTTATTTAAAGTGAAGCAAACAGTATGCATCGATATAAAAAAAGATAACAGTAATTCGAAAAACTAAGGATTTTCTATCCCAGGAATAGATTACCTTAGCTGAATTTGGCAAAACCTTTCGAAATTTTGGGCTCTCTATGCTCTTCAACATCGTACTTTATTTTGATTCGAGCATCACTGGTGAGTTTTTTTGTACACGAAACGCGCCTCGGTCTTTCAAAATTATAAACCTTGTATCTTTGGTGAGTTTTTTTACTGATGTTCAAATCTCACAAATCGATAAAGAAGAAAAATCAAAGTGAAAACAAAAAATGAGGGAATCGCTTGAACTTCAAAAGGAGCAATGACCTAGTGCATCGACATGGTATATGTCTCCTACTATGAATGCATCACCCGCCATGTAAATCCACACCCAGTCAAAATGTCACAATCGGGAATAGGACAAAATTGGTACAATACAGATAAAGCGACTACTATGATATCTAAAGACTGCAAAGCCAGTTTAGCATGACTATGCATGAGCTTAGTGTATCAATTGAAATATGGAAACGCCATACGATGGAGAAGAGGGTATCTTACTGCTGAGAAATGGGAAGTTGACAATTGAAAAGTTGAAATCATCACGTTTGCCATTGATACTAGTTTGAATTTGTCCAACACTGTCAAAATATTGGATATGATGAAGATATGAAGCTGACCATTTAGTTTCGGTAGTATGTTTAATCTCAAGTTCACTGTGATATACGCGAAGGAAGCACTCATTGAAAATGGTTATATGAGTTAGAACTTAAGTCGAACATTTTAACGACCCGTCTATATTGTTCTTTTATAGGATTTTTGTGAAGTTTATGTATCCAGTGTATAGACAGAGAATTCCATCGTCCTTTTTATGTTAATACCAAAATGAAAAAGGACGAGTTTGTGATTTTCAAAAATCTCCTTTTTCGTTTGCATATCCCTGTGCTATCTTCCTCCTCTCTTTTATGACATTAACAGACAAAATTCAAAATTAGATCCTTAATAAATTGTCATATGAAGATTTACAAAAAACGTATACAAGATGCAACAAAATTATTATAAATAGCCGGAAAGTAACGGTTTAAAAAACGAAAAGCGTCTGTATTGTTGTCCGTCATGTTGACAGACGCCTGCATGTTTTCAACGAAAAAGATTTGATTGGAACTTACAACATCAGGGTAATGACGGGTCCTTAGTGTCGCATTGTGCTATTATCCATGATCGATGACATGTGTATTTGAAAATATATTTTCGCTAGTAATCAGTTATTTTTATAATTATACAAATATGACTAGTGTAATTAGATGGTCCAACAAAAAGACTATATCATTACACCTATCACAATTAAACAGAATATCAAATAACACACTATATATCAACATAATTGCGGGAAAACTTGACATGGAAGATAACATTCAACTGACCAATAGAAATATTTGTACTTTTTTAAAGTCCCATTTTATTTAAAATGAAGGAAGATGAGATCGTTTTATCATAATAAAGTATCTCTTAAAGGACACTATATATAATACAAATTTTAAAAAGAAATTCGCCTTAAACTCGTTCAATTATGGTATTTTTGATAGTTAAAACTAAAATTGAGTTGCCGATTCCAACAGATACATGCAAGTACATAAAGAATATAAAAAGTCTAACAAAAATAGCGAACTCCAAGGCAAATTCAAAAAGGAAAATTCATAAAAACTGACAAAATCAAACGTTATCAATCAACGGAACAAGTGAACAATTGCCTTATTACTGACTTTAGGCGGTATTTTTTAACATTGCCACATCAGCGGAAGGTTTGGCTAGCCATAAAACCAGGTTCAACCCACTATTTTTTCTTAAAATGTCCTGTACCAAGTCAGAAATATGGCAGCTGTTATCAAATAGTCCGTTTCTATGTACGCTGGCGTTTGTTTTTGTTGCAGTTCAGTGTTTCTGTTGTTCCGTTGTTTTCCTCTTATAGTTGATGTGTTTCCCTCGGTGTGTTTACCCGGATTTGTTTTCTCTTAATCGATTGATGACTTTTGAACTGCGGTATACTACTGCTGCCTTTATTGGTATATGCATTTTGGAAGAAAATGATGGATTAGGCCTGATTTGTAGCTAGCTAGCAAATGCAACTTTCAGTTCAGTCGTCATTGAAACACTTTTATCGACAAAGTTAAGCATTTTCTTCATAATTATAGATATATCATATTTTTATTCCTCCGTGTTGATTCTGATGTTAACTCATGCCAATAGCCTTTGACATTTTTACACTTTATTCATAAATATTATTTTAATTCCTTTTCTTATTGCTACATAATAAGAAATCTCCTCTCTAAAGAGAAATTGTGACATGAAATGCATTATTAATAGAACAAAAAGCATTTAGAGGATTATTTTAGTATTGAATTGTAACGTCTAATCAAAATTTATGAGATAGATAAAATTGTCATCTTTCAATTATACGACAAAGATAACGATATTCACCATTTAGGGAGTAAAAGTATATGCTTAAACTATGATAAATACTCTTATATCCAATTCAAAATATTAATAAATATAAAAATGCAAAACTTCAATGGAACTGGATCATGTCAATAGCCAATTTTGAGACATTTACTAAACATGGCACGACTTTTTTTTTTATTCAGACATAGAATAGAGAATGCAAACGGGTAATGTGTCAAAAGAACAACAACCCGACCAAAGAGCAGAAAACATCCCAAGGCCACCACTGGATCTTCAACGCAGCGAGAAAACCCCGCACCCGGAGGCTGGTCTCAGCTGGCCCCTACATAATAATATATACTAGTTAGGCGAAAGGATGTATGCCAACATTTAACCATCTTTTCATTTGTCGGACATTTATCTGATATGCAATCATGCAACAGCTATGGCTACCTTTGTAAGATTTATGTATAGAAGCGAGTATATTGTAATCCTGCTTTTTGAATTATGTGGCGTCTTTTATTTCCGTATTCAAGTAAGTGGTTATCATGTTGGAAGCTGCACTGTTCAGAGATGTTTGTGTATTTTACTTATTCAACATATGGTCTAGAGAGGTAAAAAGGGAGGTTTCACCCCCACCTTAATCTGTGCCTATACTAGTTCAAACTTTCTGAAAAACGTGTTGTTTGTTGTTTTTTCTTTGTTTGTACGTCTTTTTTTGTCCACAGGAGTCGGGTGTTTGGTGTGGTCTTCTATACTGTACTGTACTGTACTGTACAACTTCTGCTATCCTTTATCTATTATGAAATCTGAAATGAGTTCCAACGGCAGACTTATTTATACAACTAAATTTATGTAAACTATCATAAATATCATTAATAAAAAAAATAAGATTCAAAATGAAGTGTATTTAAGTAACTACAGGTCACCATTCGTCCTTCAACAACAAGAAAAACCCATTCCGTAAAGTCAGCTTTTAAAGGCCCCAACATGCCAAATTTGGGAAACAGTTCGAACGAAAAACCAATGGCCAGATTCATGACAAAACAATAAACGAATAAGAAATATAGCAGACAGCAAACAACGACAATCACGGAATAACAAGCGCCTGGCTTGGGGCAGGCACATATATAATGTGGTGGGGTTAAATTTGTTTGTAAGCACTCAACCCTTTTCCAGTTCTGGGACAGTAGTGTAACATCACAACATAAGAACATAAGAACAAACGTTAACTGTAAAAATCAGTTTGACATGACTTGACTTGAATTTATGATGTGATATCCTTTTTTAATAAGAATTATATAGGTACAACTTCAAAACAAATCGTAATTTATGGTAATGAAATCCGTGACATAATAATTAACAAGTTACATAAGATTATTTTAATTGAAACCAAAAACGTCACTACTGTACACACAGTAGTATAGCAAACGAGCTGGGAAATATATGTTGTGTACAAGTTATCATTTTGTACAAATTATAATTTGTACAAAAAAAAATGTACAAATTATAATTTGTATTTTAACTTTGTACAAATTGTAATTTGTCCAATAAGTGCTTGTACAAATTACAATGTGTACAATTTAAAATATGGATTTGAAAAAAAAGCATTGATACACACTATAGCATTTCTATTTAATGACCACACAGTAAACATTATTTACAAAATACAAAAAAAGATCTGTATCATTTATTTCAGCATGTGAGTGAATTATAGGATCGGAAAATGCACAACATATTTTGCTTTTTACATTTAAACAAGGAATTATTTGAATCTTGAATAATTTTGATTTCTTGAAAATTGATTAGAAATGTATAATGAAAACTAACCAAACTTTAGTGCATGGCTAAGTTTCAAGATGCTTTCACTGGTATTTCAGTATGAACTTACAAACCTCCTTAGCCGTGCATGCATGGCTAACCCTCCTAAATTGGCTTAGTTTTTATCATACATTGTACATTTCTTATAAATTTTCCAGAATTCTAAATTATTCCAGATTCAAATAATTCTTTGTTTTTAAATTAAAAAGTGCATCACCACCTTTGCATATACATGAATGAAACCCTTGACAAACAGTTTTAAAAGCTTTTTAACTGCTTCACGTAGCGAAAGTTTAAGCTCATGAACCGTTGGTGCGAATAAACACGTGTCTTAAGCCGCTTCAATGTTATTTCTAGACAAATATCCTGTTAAAATTCCTACAGCTGTTCCAATGCGGTATGAAAAATCCTGGTGAACACATGATTGTGCTTTCATGTATTGCATTATTCTCTGATAGGTTCAGAATTTCTTAGTCAAATTTACCCTGCTGATCAACAATGATGGCCATGTTTACACTATTACATCAAATTAGTAAACGACCATAAGAGTGTTCACAAACACCGGGATATATATCAAACAATTGAACCCAAAGTAACGAACAGTCCAAAAGTTTTCAAAAAGAGTGGAATGCAAAAATGTTTTCCTCAAAGCAATTTAACTGTATTACTGTTAGAAATACATAACAGGCCATCTTTTCTATCATTTTGAGTTATCATATATCCGTTGTACAAGTTATAAGTGAATTTTAGTCAAATTTTGTACAAATTATAATTTGAACGAGCATTTTTAGGACAAATTATAATTTGTACAAAGTTAACATACCAATTATGATTTATACATTTTTTAGTACAAATCATAATTTGTACATAACATATACATACCATAAGAAGTGGCCAAAGGAACATCACCATCAAAAAAGGGAACATAAGCACTAGGGTGCGAAACATCGTTTCTTTTGTCGTATTTTTTTTGTTTTTATTTTTCCCTTGTGAAAATGAAATATCCAAATCTAGAAAAGGATAATTGTTGCTGTCAATTTAAGATTGATTTAAAGTTAATCAATCAAATGGAATTTACGCAGATCTTTACTGAATAGAATTGCGAATAGAAACGGGGAATGTGTCAAAAGGACAATAGCATGAGTTTGATCATTTACTGTTATTCATAACAATACAGGAACAAGTCTGGTATTAAACTCCATGAGTACTTTTGGCATGCAACTTGGTATCACTAGCCAAATATATACATATAATTAAAGGTCATCAGTCCATAAGATACATGTATGAAAAGGAACAAATTTTTTGATGTTATGTTAAAGTCTCCTCAGCAGCTATGTTAATGTTATAATTGACCGGTATGGAAGGTTACCACAATACAGTCATCTTTTCCCCGAATATGACCTACCAAATAAGACTTATCACCGGGTTTTGTAATTACATGAGCAACAAGACGGGTGTCGAATGTGTTGTTCAGTCTTTAGTTTTCTATGTTGTGTTTTGTGTACTGTTGGTTTTTTCCGTCGTTTTTTCGTTTTTTGCTATGGCATTGTCAGTTAGTTTTCGACTTATGAGTTTGAATATCCTTTTGGTATATTTCGCATCTGTGTTATGCTTAATTGAAATTAATGTGTGGTTGTAACATCGAAAGTGTGGTCAATCTAAAAGAAGCAGCTCACCTGGAGTGTTTCCTTCCATATCATCTGTGAAACAAATATGTTTGATTTAAAACAAATTCAAATCGCTCGCTAGAATAATTTTTTCGTTCAAAATCCATGAAACAAATAATAAAAAATTACAATCGTATAGATATGTAATTGTACTTATACCAGTAACCTTGATAATGGAGTAGATTACATGATAATGAGGTCTAGTTAGGTTCGAAATGTCATAATCATTTGAATTGATCTATATTGTATTAATACAAGTACTGTGGTGTCTTCTCATTTTATATTAAACACACGCAGTTAATTGCAGATTTCATGGTGTTAAACAATTTCTGCTTTTGATATGAATTAAAAAGGAACGCGTGTAGCTATCCTAATTGGATTCATGTTCAAATGAGTAAAGTATGGCCTTGTACGAAACGTGTTATCAGTTATCAGCAAAATATGGGTATAATTCCTTCTTATACAAGTATAAAATGTAGAATATAATACAATTATGAAAAGAACATTTTAAAGACTTGCAGATTTTATCTGGTTGCAAACGTACAATCATTTAAAAATCGGAGGTTTATCATAATTTACACCAGAGACATATATCATTAAATACATATTATTAATACAGTATTATATGTCACTGATTACATACATACGCACTTTGACCTATTATTGTTTACTTTTTAACAATTGTGACTTGGATGGATAGTTGTCTCATTGGCACTCATACCACATCTTCTTATTTATATAAACTAAAGAAGCCTTAATAGTTCTTGTAATGTATTCATGCCTTAAAATTTATCGTGGAATTCATTATACGTGTATTAAATAGATATATGAAAACATGATAATATTGCATTATAAATGATAACCTTAACCTTGTTTCTACATAATTTTTATATACAAATTGTTTTTGTAGGTCGAATTATTTTCACACATACAGGTTTGTTGGTCAACGCGTTATTTTACTGGGTTTACAGAGTTTATATATCCCTTTGGTATCTTTCTCCACTCTTTTGAAATATTAATTTCTTTCAGGCATGACTGTAATATTTTTTCTTCTGTTTATGAAGAAATAACATCAAAAATGAGGTGCACACTGAATAACCCGCGTAGCAGCTTATTTAAAAGTGGGCACTACATTTTTTAGTTTATTTCGAATAGACAGAAAAATATTACAGTCATTCCTTATAATTTAATTCTAAATTCCATTTTTTAAGGAGTAAATCATGAAAAAACGTCGATGACGTCACGGTCACTTGACAAAATTATTTCTATGAGCTGATAGACAAAAAACTTTCAGCCAATCAGAAGACGTGTTACATCCAAAATTAAATTATTTCCTGATCAAAACAAAGTACGTAAAATAAACTAAAAATACACAGCTATACCGATGTAAATTAAAATCATGTATTTGTGGATTGAATAAGATATGATCAGTACGTGAACACTTGTTTTCGAAAAAAGTTCTACTGCCTATGGGTCCGACGGGCTTGTATTTTTCTGAAACATGCAAGGGATTGAACAGGGTCATAGATCAGAGGGGCATTCACAAACAATAAAATTGGTTAGAAATCACCGTAGAAAAATGAAAAAGGTTGTAAGACAACCAATTTTTACAGTAAACAATCAGCAAAACATGTGTATAGTTCCTTCTTATACAAGTAAAGAATGTAAAATCTTATACAATGTTATGAAAAGATCATTTTAAAGACTTTATTTGCTTGCAAACGTACAATCATTTAATCATTCAAAAATCGAAAGTTTTTCATATATGAGAACAACTCATAAATATGGCAGTTGTTTTTCACTTGTTCCGTTGATTGATGGCGTTTGGTTTTGTCCCTTTGACTTAGAGTTCGGTATTTTTGTTATATTTTTTTTCACTCCACATATTATTAAAGATTGAGCAACGCAAAAATCATCAATGAACTGGGTTTTTGCTAAACTGGTGACATACTTCGTGTTGGATGAATGATATTTTAATCTAGTTAGCTTGCTGGGACTGACTACTGCTGAAATAACATTATCTATTTCAAAATTACATAGAAGACTGAAGAACGAAATTGGCTCCTAAAGAAACTCTAACTCTACTTTTGATGCCGAAACCTATCAAGTTCGTTGCTTTTATTTTATAATGCATTGCCTATACTTTTCAGGAAATGATACTTGTATTGCAATTAAAACGCTTGTTAACATATATTTTTCTGATCATATGGATACATACAAATGCATCTATATGGTACCTGCAAAGTACAAGTCCTAAATGTCAGCTGATATAGAATATAGGTGATATTTGAAATGATACCTCAAGAAGCCAACGCAGTTTTAGTAATTAAAGATATAACAATTGTTAGAATTGGCAAAAGAAATTTCAGCTGAAATGTAGTGCATACTTGACGATGAAATCGATATGGCAAGTTCAAATTATGACATATTTTTTCATCCTCACTTGTTTACTATTTTCTACATCTTTTCTTCATTATGTGCTGTATATTCTTACATTCCATGGGTTTGTTAATGTTATATAACTTTCTCTTCTGACAGAATGATCCTCTACAACGGACCTAAAATCAATTGAGTAATATTACTTAGGATTCTTTTAATATAGTACCATGTGATATGACTTCACCTTAAGATATTGTAGTTGAAAAAAATGTTATAAAAGATGTGTATTTGCTCTAAATTTATATTCCAGAGTTAAAACTTTAATAAAAGAGATACTGTTTATCAAAATTGTAAATACTCAATATATTATTATATTATTTGAATAAATGTGCCGGCAAAACTGAAATAAATTGATTTGCTAAACGAAAAGCTGAATAAAATCATTTAAGACAGCAGGGAAGATTAATTCTGTATTGTTTATTACTCAGACTTAAAATAAGAGGGAACTATTTATACTGTAAATTTATGATGTCTCTGTACTGGTCAATGGGGCAGATTTGTCATACTTAATTAAACGATAAATTGTTGAATTAGATAACATGTTTTCACGTGTAGAGAAATTTCACTAATGACCAGTGCATGCTTGGATTACATCTTTCTTATTGGTCAATGATATTGTGGGGTCAGCACGAGTTCACGTAAATGTGCTCTATGGGCAGTTCCTTTTATCATCACCTTTTGACTTGTAATTCTTATCATTCAATTTGTGAAAAATTCCCACCGCATACCTACCTTAATTTTATCTTTAGAAGAAGATATGTATATATGTTTATTAGTGGGGCAGATTTCTCTCCCAACCTTTGCTATTCTTTGTCATTTATTCAATTGATATGATTTTAGTTGATGTAATTTCGTATTAATTATGTATTATAATTTCATATTAATTGTGAACTTTTATGTCAAATGTTTTATTTGCAAAATGTATTTTTTGCATTTTATGATTTTGAATAAATGACCTTTTTTCGTCAATTTAGTTTTTATATCATATAGCAAAACAAGTTCAGACTCTGGCCTGTGTATACATTAGTATGTTTATGGTATCTGTCTGTCTGTCTTAAAACATCTTACAGAAAAAAAAACGTCAATATACTCGACTCATGATTTATTACGCTTATAGAATAGCTCTTCATTTACACACATAAAGCATTGCATACAATTATTTAACATTATTTGACCTAATTACTGTGACTTGACTGTTAGTGTTACTCTCCACCTATTGCAATTTATTCAAACTTTTGACCAAATTGCAATTTGTTTTATAAAACCAAACTGTTCAACTGGTCAGAAATTTAAACAAACTGCTGTAGAAAACCACAGTCAAGTCATGAACGTGCAAGGTGGTAAAATAAAGCATACTTACAATCATATAAGACTTTAATTCCACTTCATTGATATTATGAAAAATCAGTCTAACAATTTGTATACAAATGTTATTGTTATTGTCATGCTAAATGTGATAGGTAGTAATTTTGAATTGGTATAAAAATGTCCAAACTAAGCTTTAATACAATTTTTCTTTCGAAAAGTCTTCTATATTCATAAGAATCAGACATCATTTGAATTAAAACATCCGATATTCAGTAAAATATTTGTGAAATTACAATATGTTGTTAATAAGTTTCCATGGGAGATAACCTACAATCAATATTCTTTTGCATATAGAAGACTTTTCGAAAGAAAAATTGATTATCTCCCATGGAAATTTCCTAACACTGTATTGTAGTTTCACACATACTTTACTGAATTTAAGATGTTTTAATTCAAATGATGTCTGATTCTTATGAATATAGAAGACAAAAGAAAAATTGTATGAAAGCTTAGTTTGGACATTTGTATAGCAATTCAAAACTACTATCTATCATCTTTAGCATGACAATAACAATAAAATTTGTATAAAAGTTGTTAGACTGATTTTTCATAATATCATTGAAGTGGAATTAAAGTCTTATAAGATTGTAAGTATGCTTTATTTGATCACCTTGCACTTTCACGACTTGACTGTGGTTTTCTACAGCAGTTTGTTCAAATTTCTGACCAGTTGAACAGTTTGGTTTTATAAAACAATTTGCAATTTGGTCAGAATTTTGAATAAGTTGCAATAGATGGAGAGCAACACTTACAGTCAAGTCACAGTAATATTCATCTATTCATTACTTATTACATGCACCTTACGGCGCATTCTGGTCGTCCTCTTATTACAACAAAATATATGTATTTATGAATAAAACACCCATTAAACATATTAAATCAATAATGTATCATTCGAAATAAACTTTTACAAGAATGGAAACAACAAAAGGGGGTTAAGTCCTCTTTATTCGCTTTTTACTATTATTTTTTAAGTACCATTACATGGTTGTAATTCTTTGAATGTTCAACATTTTAACTACTAATTAAAAGTAGGCTGCCTTTTTATTATACAGAGTGTTATTAACTTTTATATTATTTGTACAAATGTCAGCTTGAATATTATAGTGTTTTCCTTACATCAATTACAACCAAACTGTTAAGTCCGAAAACTCACTTAATCAATCCAGACAAACAAGTGAAGAGTAATGATAATAAAATGACAACAATTGAAAAATCATATTTGTCAGAGTTGTTTTGTTTTTACAAAGAAAATTTTACTTTCACGTTATATCAAATCCCACACAGTCATTTATTTATTCATTTGCAGTGAGAAAAACCACAAAAGATACAAACGAACTGTTAAACAGTATATGGGGTTTTGATATAATGTGAAAGTCAAATTGCAAAAAACATTGGAATTGCTATTGTGAAAAATGTATGTTTTCTCCTGTAGATGTGTAATTGTCTTTTTTTGCCGTTGTTTCAACGACATGTACCCCAAAACGTTTTTCTTGACCAAAGTAGGTCGTAACATACCCCCATTTTTAATAAGATTAAAACATATTATGGATGCAAACGATATATGGAAGGTTAAAATAGTTTATGATTAGTCATGATTGCTTATTAATTTTCTAATGAATCTGTTTTGGTATCATTTCTATTTTCGAACCCGAAATTTCCATTCCAATATTAGAACAGTTGGTACAGCCCATAAAATTCCAAACACAATGCTTAGCACAAGTTGCTTAGATTTAGTAAAATTTCTGAAATTGATTTTTTCAGATTATTTTGGTTTACTCTAAATCACAAGTTCCAACTATGTTGATTGTTCAACATCTAACTAAGAGACAATTTAAAACACTCATTAAATTTGAGTGGAATCTTTATGAAGCATATATCCAAGGTCTAGATCATAGCTACTATTTGAAACACTCATGTCATTTGAGATGTTTTATGAAAAACGTTATAATTATTTAATAATTTATGTTACAACCAAAAAAAGATTGAAATCCAGACTGGCTTGGGGTGTGTTGGATATGTGAGTTTGCTCACTAAAGATCTCTATATATCTTAAATATTACCGTTATGACCACCTGATGTCATCTTTAGTTTTCTGTTGTGTTTTCTGGATTTGATGGTCTTTTCGTCGTTTTTTTTGCTCATGTCGTTGTCAGTTTTTCTTTGACTTGTGAGTTTTGAATGTCCTCGTTTTTACACTCTATACTATGATTTTTCCGCTGCATTTAGCAATTCCTCTAATGATACAATTCCGTGTAATTGGTATTGATATATATGTAGCTTTGCACATGTATGAACATGTAAAATCATAATTGTGTAAATGTTCATTGATATATACATGCATAGTAACACAAACGGTACCAATTGTAATGCACCAGATACGCATTTCAACAACAACTGTATCTTCAGTGATGTTCATCTGTGATAGCTATGTAAACTCATCATAGATATGATTGAATTAGCTACAATGCACATTTAGACCTTATAATTAAAAATTTGACTTTTTTGTTACATTTTAAAAAGAACCGACTTTTGATTTACAGTTTTAGTTAAATGACAATTTACGCATTCATAGCAGAGACGCTTTCCCTGTCGACGTCCTCGATCTCACTCACTCATGTGATACAAGTTTCTGCACACCTATTTTTAAGAGAATGGAACTATTTTAAAGATAGCAGTTCAGAAAAAGACAAGTGTTGCTTACTCTGCATGTAAATTAGGAGAATATATAATTATAAATGGGACTCAAGCTAAACATACAGCTTATGAACCAAATGAAGTGCTATCTTTAAAATAGTAGTACAAAATGTAAAATCCCAATACTGATTTTATTAACTTCAACCCAAATTTATAATTGAAATGATTCAAATGTAACATTTAAAAGGCTAGCTCATCAACCAGTTGTTTTTCAGGATTTTTATTTCCAAGTGCACACTTTTATTTCCTTTGTTTAAAAGCATGCCTATCGAAAACATTAGAAACAGTGCAATCGTTCTTTCCTATTGTACTGACTTGGGACGGGAATTTATTTTGTGCTGCGGGGTTAAGCATGTTTTGGACTCTCAATCCCATCTTAACATTGAACATGGGGTGTATTATTTTACTCAATTACTTGTCTGCTTGACATTAAAGTCTAGGCGGCATTAATTTTCTTTGTCTAAAACGAAATCAAACACCAAATGCAGTGTTTTGCAATACCTCATCAGTAATGTAATTTTCGCAGTATGTTTTAAGACTGTTCGTCATGGCTAGTGTTAAGACTTCATGAAGTATGCAATATAGGGAAAAAGAATGAAAAACAACACTTTATTTATTTTTTGCAACCGTTCACTTATATTTCCAAATTTGTCTTTCTTTCTCTGTCGCGCACATGCGCTCTTTTCTTCTCTCTCATATGCTATACTACCAAAAATATACTGACACTTTTATTGTACTTTTCTTCCCTCTTGTTAATCAATACTGAACGGCTACTTAAAAAAATTGTAATGTTGTACTTTTTGGTAAATTTGGTACTGTTGAATTTTATACTTATATTTATACAGTAACTTATTATCTATATTCAGTACGTATTTTTTTCAGTACTGTGACAGTACTGAATTTTTCAGTACTTTAGCAGTACTGATTTTTGCAGTACTGTAATAGGTCTGATTTTTTCAGTACTGTAACAATACTGATTTTTGCATCACTGTCACATTCCTTTTTTTTTGGGTGTTTCGTGGACTAATTTATTTTCCTACCGAATCAGTACTTACATTTTGGTTACCATATTGTCTTAATATTTCACTTCTGTTTAAGTAAATGATACAGGCCATCTTTTTCATTATCTTTTTTAAGGATGTTAGTTCACATTCAATCAATTTCCATAATAATGAACATTCATATTTAAAAGTACGCTTTGGTTTTACTATTTTCGTAGATTGGATTTGTATATTAATTTGAATGCAATATATATATATATATATATATATATAATTTCTTAATACCACAAAATAAGCGTGACTGATCCTGATTGACTTTTATGCATTAATATCTATATTCCTGACAATAATATACTGTTCAAATACTAACGGAGAAAACCTTGTGTGTTTTAATATGTCAGACCTACTAGTTCCCAAGGATGCTCTTACTTTTAATATGACTTCTAACCGATCTATTTTTGATGAATATATATTCATTTTAAAGTCTGGATTATCTATACATTTAAGCAGGATCCTAGATCTGGTACAATACCAGATGTACATTGATGTAAATGATATTTATTTTGTGTTTTTTTACGATACATGTACAATAAGATTTAACGAGCGATCTTTATGATGCATTAAAATTCAGAAATTTTATACATTATTCTGTCGCTTGCATAATACATGTCTCATAACTTTGAAACATGTTTCAAATGATTAAATCAATCAATCCTAGCTTTAATTTGAAGAAGTTATTCTAGTGATTTTTTTTGGTTGGAATTATGCAAGCCTTATACTATTATTACTGCATAAACTGATATCATACTTTATTTTGTCATTATAGCTTGTGATAAATGCATTATAGCTTGTGATAAATGCATTATAGCTTGTGATGAATGCATTATAGCTTGTGATGAATACATTATAGCTTGTGATGAATAAATCATAGCTTGTGATGAATACATTATAGCTTGTGATGAATGCATTATAGCTAGTGATGAATGCATTATAGCTAGTGATGAATGCATTATAGCAAGTGGTGAATGCATTATAGCTAGTGATGAATGCGTTAAAGCTTGTGATGAATGCATTATAGCTTGTGATGAATAAATCATAGCTTGTGATGAATACATTATAGCTTGTGATGAATGATGAAATAGTGTTCTGTATTTACGTGTACAGCTTACATTTAGAATATAGCCTGAGCTTGTGATGAATGCATTATAGCTTGTGATGAACGAATTATAGCTTGTGTTGAATGCATTAAAGCTTGTGATGAATGCATTATAGCTTGTGATGAATGCATTATAGCTTGTGATGAATGCATTATAGCTAGTGATGAATCCCTTATAGCTAGTGATGAATGCGTTAAAGCTTGTGATGAATGCGTTATAGCTTGTGGTGAATGCATTATAGCTTGCGATGAATGCATTATAGCTTGTGATGAATGCATTATAGCTTGTGATGAATGCATTAGTTTTCTAGTCAGTCTATTTAATGTTGTCTTACTTTTTATTTTATTTAACGTTTGATAAAACTATTCATTGATTATATATTTCCGCATAATGCAACGCATTCAAAATAAAATCTTTTCAATCGTAAAGTTATACCTTAGGCTACATAATTTGTCCTTTTCAAACGTACAAAAAAGCCACTTTATTGCAATAAAATTATCAAAAATCACGTTTTGATTTAATAACGAAATATAAAATAAATAATTTATAGAAAAAACAATCGTCAGTTAAGTCCTGCAACATTTTGTCTCCAAATTCAACAAATATGTTGTCAATAATAAACTCCAGCATACTGATCACTTGTTCCTCTGAGTAGCATGTTTTACCTGTTTGTTCACTTTTAACAAAATATGCCGTACGGTATCCCAAAGTAATAAAATTATAGCATACACAAGAATTGCGGACAGCTCAGCTGGATGGCTTTATCAGCTACCACACAGAGAATCGTAATCATTGAAATTTTTTTAACGTTATTGTCTATGGGGAATTATGACCACTAGCTAAATAAACGAATACTATGTCTTTTTTATAAATCTCATATAAAATTAATAAATTATAGAGATCTCACCAATTTTTTAGCTTTGACATGATGTAATAAAATCCACTTTATCTTGATATTTACTGGTGTCCCTATCATGTTGAACGTCGGGTTCTCTTTTGGTTGAGATATGTTAAATTACGAGGTATACATATTTTATAAAAAATCATATTAAATTCATTTTTTATTGTAAATCAAATTAACAAATTATACAGTATTGGCAAATAATTTTCCTATCAAATGGTATAAGAATCGTCATTTTAAAATAATGTTTACTGTTGTCCCTAAGCATTTGAAAGTGAAACTTCATTATTTATGAATACGATGTATATTCATTCAACTAAGATTGACCGTATTCAAAGACAAATTGGTCTTGTAATTTAGTTGAATTCTCATTTTTATGATGTGAACTTCTTTTCTAATTACATCCATCATTTTAAATATCTAGTTAGGTTTTAAACAATACATTAATTTCTATTATACCAAAGAGTTCTTTAAACATCAAAATTTTAAAAGTAGTGTGGTTTTGTTGACATCTTGAAGAAAAATATGCAAAAAGTTTTTTTTTTTTTTCGATTTCTTTTAAAGGCTCTGTCTAATTAATCTTATTTTGATTTGAGTAATTATATTATTATTATCAAAAATTTGAATACACAATTGCATGATTGTATTATTGAAAAAAATGTCTACGAAATCCGAAAAAAACAAACTAAATTGAAATAGAAAAGATGACAACGTGCAATTTTTAATGTTATTCAAAACATACAAAATTTTATACAAGTTTTGTATAATGAAAAGGTATAGGGAATATTATTCTTATCATTATAAGAAATGATCAGAGGAGTAAATGCAAGTATTTTGAATGTATACAGTAAGATATCATAGCATCAAAATCATTGTTAGGATATGCTATCTTTATGTTCTTCTTCATACATTAATCTTATTGTTTAGTACAAGGATGTGTATAGTACTATACAAATCCTTGTTTAGTATATTCATAAAATGTCGTTTAATAATACAAATGACGAAAAACATCGAGGTCCTTTTTAAGAAAAGCTCCATAATTATCGATCTCAGCTAACATATAAACACGAATGTGTCAATATTAACATAGTATATTGTTTAAGCGTCCCATGATGCCACGGCAAATCCTTTCCGGTGCGGTATCACTATTCAATACCATATGTTACTATTTTATCTTATCATTGAAGTATTATATGGAAAATATAGTAGTCCATGCAAAAGAGATTGTTGGGAGACCCCCTTTTTTATTTTTTGCAGTTAATTTATAATTTGGAAATAGTCTTTTCACATCAACTTTTTTACCTTGTCTTAAGTGTTCAAACTCTTATCAATGCGATTTAACAATAATAATTTATGTATGTTGCCCTCTATTCTTATGTTTAAATGTTTAAGAGTATTCTACACACAAGAATATAGGGTAACACATATAAACTAATTTTATAAAGTAAAACAAAATTGAGATACGGCTGAAATATGAACGAATATTTTCAAATAAGATTAATTACAACAAAAAAATGATTATAAAATTAACTAGACAAAGTGATGCCTCGCACTTCACTCTGAAGTAACTGTATCATAACAAAGATAATGTAGAACTTTATCTGAGATTTAATTGTGTCTGGGAGAAACAAATGATGCCCCCGCAGATGCAAAGTGTTATTTTAAAATAACTTCAACTATCTACCAAAAGAGCAAATATTAAACCCTGACCACATGCACACCTTCAATATATTGTAAACCTCTAAACTTTAAGGAGAAAGTCTGCGGTTTTATTTACTGATATTTATGTGACTGTCTAATTAAGGGTAGTGAATTATGTAAGTTTTATGTTCCTAGAGGACAGGAAAATATTACAATTTAATCCACAGGTGTTAATGAGTTTACGTGTTACCTAGATCAAATAAAATTCAGCATGGAGTATACATCTGGCTTATACAATGTCAATGTCGAATACATGTGACCTACCCATATCAAATAAAATCTAAAACTGACAGTAAAAAAATGTACATTTTGTCATATTTATGATATTGCCTTCTGTAGCTTTTTATTTATATGTTTTATGAGATTTCAACCCTCCCTCTATACCTCTAGCCTATGTAGAATAAACAAAACACAGCAATACGCACAGTAAAACTCAGTTTAAAAAAAAGTCCGAGTCCTATGTCAGAATAGATAACAAAAGTCTTTTAAGACACTAAGCAAAATGGCAATGATACATGATAAATTAACTAAAGGACTACTACAGCAATAACTGACATGCCAGCTCCACACTTCAATTAAACTGATTGAAAGATTATGTATTCGTCATATTCATAAATTGTCTATCCTTTTCCAGAATCACGTTGAAGAGTTAAATGCTATTTTTTTTTATATAAAACGTAATCTAGATAATACTCATCCCTGCTTGAAAGCCTGCTTGATGTTGAAAGGATTTGTATATTGGATTTTCATCTAACCCAATTAAAAAGAAATTTACAAGGATAGATCAGTTTGCCCGCGGCTTTTCAGTATTGAACTTGTTAAAATCAGAAACACCGATGATAAATTATTTGGACTATCTTAAAGCTTCCGAAAAGGTCATGTGTAGTATAAACAGGGTTACAAATTTCATACAATAAGAAAATTTACTAGATTAAGAAAAAAAATTAAAAAAAGTATTGATCAAGAGATATACATATATTATAAATATAGGAAATATAATAACATGTAAACGTATCTCTTTTGAACCATCGTTAACAGAAAATATTCTTTCTACATCATAGGGCATGTAAAACTTTTCTTTCTTTAATTATTTCTTTCCTATCGGCAATTTCTTCATCATTCATCTGTGTATAGTGTACGCGGGGTTTCTTTCTTAAATCCAACTGCGTTCGGAATTATCGTATAACTGCTAATATCATAAATTACCCTATAGGCATAACGTCAAAGTGACATCTATTGGCAGGGTGTTCGTTTAGGGGAGTTATCTATTCTTATCTACTGGTCACCAGACGATGAGAACAAGATGGGAACCAGAATAAAAAAGTAACACGAGTTATCTCGCCTTGAAATGTCCGTAATTCTTGTACATGTGTATGCTACCATTTTCATATTGAAAAGCATTGTGGATTATTTCTTTTAGACGATTTTTCAATTTCACATAGGGAATGGTGGTATACAGGGTTGAAAAGTCAAATGATAGTTACAATAAAGTATTGATTGATTGTCATTTGCTTAACGTCCAGTGGCAGGTTTATAATGCATATTCATGACAAGAACAATCCACAATATGTGTTCAGCGAGATAAACGCCAATAGAAAATGTTGGATAGTGACAGAAGTTTTGCCTGGCCACTTGGAGTTGTTGCATAACTTTTTAACGTGCGTAGAACGTTGCACTCTCTGACCAGACGTGGCTGTGTATTAATTTTATACATCCATCACATCCAAATGAAGGTATCTCTTTATCATGGGTTTCACATTAGGGATGATAATAACTATATATATATATACCCCGGTCAACCCTTGTGATGATCGCATGTTTATAAGTCTAACTTATGTCCCCATATGATGCACTGTCATCAAAATGAGAAATACATGTAAAGGCATAAGAACAAACACGAATGAAGTAAGAGTTTTATTTTACCTTACAAGATTATTTCACGAATTTGTTCATTTTCGGAGTGAAATTCGAGTACCTTATCCAATTTCAAAATTGTGCATGCTGAAATCCGTTAAAATTGATTTTGCTTGTCTGCAAATCTTTTCCTTCATAAAAATTGTGAGTTTCTTCTTTCTTTCTCTCCCTCTTTATATAATTTATCAATTTTGTTATACTGGGTACATTTATCTACATGTACGTAGATGTTAAGAAGTCACTTTGAACTTTTCAGTCATAAAACTTATCATAAACAATTACATACATCTCTAGATATTGTCAATAGTTTTGGAACATTTGAAGATGAAAAACTGTGTACCAAGGCCAAACAAAATAGTATATGCGTTTAAGGTAAATGTTTCTCCTTAAGTAAAATGGCGTAAGTAAGTAGGATTTTTTTTTATTTTAAAATATGCTCAATGGTTTACCTTGAGTATAGAATGGAACCTGTAAATTTTGTCGCGATTTACTATCTAAACTGTCAATACAAACTTTGGGAGGGCATTTGGAGGCAAAAAATATGGGTAGTTAGGGAATTCTATAAGCACAAGTATTTTTTATTTATTTTGGCCTTACAGACCATACAATGATAATATCAAAATAATTTGCTGTCTGTAAAAAATAAGAATTTAGGATTATAACTTCACAACAAACTTTTTATTTCTTACGTCATTTATTTTGCAGTCCTAACAGTTTACTCTAGATAAAAGTTGAATTATATATATAAAAACATGAAAGGAAAAATAACTGCTATTTTTTACAGTAATTAAAAGTTTATCTTTATCGGATACCAATAAACACTTTTAAGTAGGATTCGGTCTATATTAGTAACAAATAACTTCTATAATATTTTATAGATATTTTTTATTGCCTTCATCACTAAGTCTTGGATCTTGACTTAAAAGTTTGATATAAAACATAAATTAAAGACATTTCAAGACATTGTGAGATTACGTCATTCCCTTAATATATACGTACGTTAGCAACTGGTTAAGTATTTAACCCTGTTTTTTAATTATGAGATTATGGATTTATTATATATACCAATCCTGCTATAAAATGCCAGTGCTTAATAATTTATTTATTTATTGATTTTATGCTTTTTAGTGTGTTAATATTTTTATGATATTCAAGTGATTTGCTGGTTCCCCCATTCAATGCACATAGAGGTGCTTGCCGCATGAGCATTGACTCTGGAGGCTCAGAAATCAAGATTAATTTGCTTTCATTATATTTGCATGCTTTTTCATTTTTATTTATTAGTATGTGCATGATGCTGCATGTTTTTGTATGTGATAGTCGGTTAAAGAGCTCACCAGAGCTCATGTTTTGTCTGTTATTATGTATATATATGCCGACTCTAAATAAAATTTACTTACTTGCTTACTTACTTACTTAGATAATTGTCTATTTACAAATAAATGTTTGATATACATGTACCATAGGCCAGAATTACAGTTTCATTTTGCGGTTAAACTTTTCCCCTAGTTCCTTTTCTAGTTATTATACTTATTAATTTTTTCTTACACAAACATTATACATAAAATACAAAACAATTATTAGGTTAAAATCAACCGGTAGCATCTATCGTATACCAATACTGTTCATAATGATAACAAGAAACACCTGATCATTTGTAGAATGTAAAGAGAACAAGAATACGTAGGTCATGTGATGTCACCTTCATGAAAAGCAAACGTTTAGAACACTAATGACAAAAGACAGCAATCAGTACATATTTAAACAGAAATGCTTGCTGCTATACTGTTGTATATACTGTTGAATAGCAGCTGACTAAAGTTATCGTCAATTTATTTCACAGGGAAACCATATAAAAAATATTTCCCTGGGAAATAAATTGACGATAACTTTAGTCAGCTGTATACGAGCTGAGTAAGATCATTTCGATGGACTATATAATCCACGGTTAATACGATAACTTTAGCTTTCTGTTCGGCAACTTCTCATTCTTAAGTTGTAGCATATATCCTCTACAAAAACCCGTGGATTTTAAGCATCTAAGTTATATACTTTAATTGTGGTGTTTTAACAATGAAGGTGTACCCTTGACCTAAATATAACTACTATGACAAGATAGAGAGGATTAAATAATAATTCACAAGTCCTATACTGTCCCCATTACGAACTGATTGATTGTGGATGGAACATTTGGCAACATAAAATTGACCAAACTTAAACATTACATTTTAAAGAATTTTAATAGTCACACAAACCATTTCTTGCTAAAGAAATAACTTATTCTACCTTAGAATTTTAGATCATTTATGATCATGATTCTTAAGGAAAATAATATATTAATATATAGATATAGGAAGATGTGGTATGAGTGCCAATGAGACAACTCTCCATCCAAGTTACAATTTATAAAAGTAAACCATTATAGGTCAAGGAATGGCCTTCAACACGGAGCATTGGCTCACACCGAACAGCAAGCTATAAAGGGCCCCAAAAAATTACTAGTGTAAAACCATTCAAACGGAAAAACCAACGGTATAATCTATATAAAAACGAGAAACGAGAAACACGTATGAACTACATAAACAGACGACAACTACTGTAATCAGATTCATGACTTAGGACAGGTGCAAACATTTGCAGCGGGATTAAACGTTTTAATGGTACCAAACCTTCTCCCTTTTCTGAAACAATAGTATAACATCACAACATAGAAAAACACACTATAAAATATCAATTGGAAGGCTTAACTCAATCAAAAAACGTAAATTAACACACAATGAATGAATAAATTTGACCTGTGACACCTGAATGCAAATACACAGTTCATAAGAAAATACAAGGGATAAATAATTAAAGTCAAAAGTAAATAAACAGGTTTAAACAAAGTTAAAGTATGATATCACTGTGAAATGTCAAACAATTTTTAGAAAATCATCACTTTTGAAGAAACCTGCGTCATATTATACACAGGTAAATGAAAATAATTTTGTTTTTAAGTATACATCTTCTTCTGTGTGTATAAAATCTCCCGTTTAGGAATACAAAGAAATTTCTTTAATACATGTATCAATAAAACTAATCTAACACTTGGTACATATTGGGTGAATATCAACAATAAAACTATACAAATAGTGCTAGATAAAACTTCCTGTACAGGTCCAAGAACAGCATCTAAGGAAAAATGAAATAATTTTGATGTTCATAGTACGAAGAAGTAAAAATTTGTCTCTATACATCCCGTTTGAAAAGAAAATACGAATTGAGTTATGTTTTAATTTGATAATGACAAAATCGATATTAGTGCCAATGTAAACTATATTCAGAGATCTAATTACAACATTGGTACGATAACCCTTACTAATAAGTTTGTTTAAAGGTTCGATGAGTTTAGACGGATCACATAATGATTTCCGCGCTGTAAGTACAATATTACCATAAAATTTAGGATGTGAAATACCATTTTTAATAAGTTTTCTACAGCCAAATTTACTAATCAAATCTTTGTATCAATGAAAGAATTTAGTAAAAGTTTTAAGTAATTTATGGTAACGAAATCCCTGACTTAATAAATTACCAGTGATGCATTGATTACGTTCGTTAAAATCTATGACATCACTACACACACGGGCATACCGAACGAGTTGGGATATATAAACACCGTATGATGGAGCCAAAGGCACATCGCCGTCTAAAAAAGGAAAATTAACAATAGGGAATGAAAAATCGTCTCTTTTGCCGTAAATTTTAGTATGGAGTTTCCCTTTAGAAATTGAAATGTCTAAATCTAGAAAAGGACAACTGCTGCTGTTTATGTTAGATTAAGTTAAAGTAAGTTCTTTTGGGTACATTTCGGTAGTATATATAGAGAACTCTGGATTATTTAACGAAAAAATATCATCCAGATAACGGTAGGTATTGTTGAATGTATCAACCAAATGTAACAATGATGTGTCTCTACTGAGTTTGGTCATAAACTGAGATTCATAGCAATACAGGAATAAATCTGCTATTAAAGGGGCGCAGTTAGTGCCCATAGGAATACCTACTACCTGACGATACACTTTATCGCCGAAACGTACATATGTGTTATCTAGGAGAAAATTTAAAGCTTCAATCATATCCTCACATTTCCAGTAAGTGTATCTAGCATACTTTCCTTTTTCGTCACAGAAAAAGGCTTTAAACGAGTTACAGCAAAGAAATTTACAATGAGATTTTTCGAAAGACCATTTTATTAAAAATGAAAATTTTTTCTTTATTAGATTGTGTGGAAGTGTAGTATAGAGAGTAGAAATATCATAAATGTCAATAGAACCAAAATGACCATCAAAAGCATGTATTTTATCTAAAACCTCTAAAGAATTTTTAACACCCCAAAAATAATTAATACCATTTAATACATGTTGGTCATGGTACTGCTGGCCATGGTACTGTTGGTCATGGTATTGTTGGTCATGGTATTGTTGGTCATGGTATTGTTGGTCGTGGTATTGTTGGTCATGGTACTGTTGGACATGGTATTGTTGGTCATGGTATTGTTGGTCATGGTATTGATGGCCATGGTACTGTTGGTCATGGTATTGTTGGTCATGGTATTGTTGGAAATGGTATTGTTGGTCATGGTATTGTTGGTCATGGTACTGTTGGCCATGGTATTGTTGGTCATGGTATTGTTGGTCATGGTATTGTTGGTCATGGTATTGTTGGTCATGGTACTGTTGGACATGGTATTGTTGGTCATGGTATTGTTGGTCATGGTACTGTCGGCCATGGTACTGTCGGTCATGGTACTGTCGGTAATGGTATTGTTGGTCATGGTATTGTTGGTCAGTGTATTGTTGGTCATGGTACTGTTGGTCATGGTATTGTTGGTCATGGTATTGTTGGTCATGGTATTGTTGGTCATGGTACTGTTGGTCATGGTATTGTTGTTCATGGTACTGTTTGTCATGGTATTGTTGGTCATGGTATTGTTGGTCATGGTATTGTTGGTCATGGTATTGTTGGTCCATTTTTTGACTGAGGATTTGATTCCCCCTTTGGTATCTACTTGCATTATGTACCTAAATATTGATTACTGAATCTCAGTGGCAAATATTTCATTTTTATTCATAGCGAAAATGAAATTGCACATACATTCATTTTTCGCTCACTTGACCATAATGGCCGGTGTGAACTAATGACTTCTCTTGCTGTCCGTCTTTATCGTCCGATAACTTTTACAAAATTTTTCACCTCTGAAATTACTTGACAAATTTTAACCAAACTTGGTCACACTCTTCATTGGAATATCTAGTGAATAAATTTGTCCGATGATCCCGCCTTTCAAATAACATGGCCGACATGGCTAAGATTTTAGCATACGAGTAAAATGCACGTACTGTCTGTTAACTTGGGGAAAAAACGTTATAGAAGTGAACATCTGACAAGAACAACATGTTAAGGTTTTCAAGATCTACCTACAATCAATATTGACCAAAACTTGAAACTTTGAAACTTGAAACTTTGAAACTTGAAACTTTAAAACTTGAACTTTGAAATTTGAAACTTTTAAGTTATGAGACAGGATAGTACAAACAAACAATATAAACAAACATTATATGTATGTACTGATTTGTGTCATGGATGGATACCCTTTATTCTTTCTTTTCTATTATAATGCATGAACAGATACATGTACATGTACATAATTGCGCATGAAGGTAATATCACTTAAATGTAGACATTACAACTTTACAAGACTTGGATAAACCAACGAGAATGAATTTATCTTTACTATTCATTAATTCAGAGAAACTAACAACATTTTTTACTTTACATATCTCTGAAGGTAAAAACTTTTGTCTCTCATTATAAAAGAATTGTTTGTCTCTCATTATAAAAGAAAGTACAAATGCATATATAGACGGACACCAAGTGCAGTCAATAGTTCACACCAGCCATTATGGTCAGGGGTGCTAAAATGAATGTATGTGCAATTTCATTTTCGCTCTGAATAAAAATAAAATATATCACTGATTTTTATAATTTGTTCATATGTTGTACAGTTACACCACTGTCCGAGGTTAGGGGAGGATTGGGGGCCTGCTAACATGTTTAACACGTGACTGTTCCAAGTCAGGAGCATATTATTCAGTGGTTGTCGTTTGTTGCTGTATATCTTATTTGTATTTCGTTCATTGTTTTTGTTTTACATAAATCAGGCCGTTAGTTTTGTCGTTTGAATTTTATTACATTTGTCATTTCGAGACCTTTTATAGCGGACTATGCGGTATGGGTTTTGCGCATTGTTGAAGGCCGTACTGTGACCTATAGTTATTAACTTCAATGTCCTTTTTTCTCTGATGGAGAGTTGTCTCATTGGCATTTATGCCACATCTTCTTATTTTCATATGTAAAGAAATTGTCCAACGACTCTTATTAGGAGTCTTCGCTCTTAAATGACGATTTTTGCAATTTTGTTTGTCTTTTAACTTGAATAGTATAACAGGTAGAGAGAAACTTTGAACAGCAAAAAATAAGAGCAATACAAAATCTATAAAAAGGTTTAATGGCTAAAATCATAAGTCGATGCCTTGTAGGAGCTATTGCACTAAAATGATGATTTTTATCCATTTTTGCTTTTTTGGTAAAAATTATATGAGATGAAGAACAACTGTTCCGACCTATGAAAACGATCAGCAAGACAAGAATTACGAATAGGTCAACATAGCAGAAATGGCATGTTGTCTCATCATATGAGTAGCTGTTCTTGCCCTTAAATGATGATAATTTTTCGACATTTTTGTGTTTTTAATTATACATAGAGCAGATTGAGAGAAATCACAAACAGTAAAGATAATCAGCAATACAAGATCAACAAAAAGGAGGATTAAGTCATAAACTATTTTCTTGTGTTTGAGAGTAGCCATTTATAAAGATGCATATAGATCCAGGAGGGCGACACAGCCTCTTTTAAGTCCCTAGTTGTAGGTGCATTAAAGTAGGTCGATTGGGAAGAAGTACGAGAATTTTGGACCGGAACTGGAAAAAAGGGTTAATATTACGTTGGATAAGGACAGCAAGTTACATTGTAAGTTACCTATACATCACGAAACCAGAGGGCGTGGTTGTAAAATCAATGAGTCAGAAATATACTTTAATTCCATAACCTCGAAATATTTCTGAAGATAGTTTAAAATATTCCATCAACTCAAAAAATACTGACAATTTTATAAATATTCTGTGCCAATAATTATTTATTGAAAATCTCCCTTTTCCCAAAAGAGTGAAAATATCATATTTCATAGGATGATAATTTGTGAATATCTCAATTTTTAAAAACTTTATCCACGGCTGGATGTTGATAAGGCTATTATCAAAATAGTTGACAGTGTTTTGAATGTATTACGAAATATATATAAGAAAGTATCGTGTAACAATTTGTCTATCGTCCTGATGCGACACTTGAATAGTCACTTTATATGACAACAGTACAAACACGATGATGAAAATAAAGTTGTTCACCAATTCATTTTTTTTTTAAATATTCACTTTATACATTGTACATCATGGTTTGTGAATTATGACATAACGAATGTTTCCCACAGTATGTCAGGGGCATCTCAATGGGGATATACATAATTACTATTTTACACATGTTCATTCATAAAATAAAAGTTTTTGCATTAAAGTTTATAGGAATTTGTTTTGAATATATTTGCTTCTTTTTCGTATTTTGATAACACATCGATCTAAAGCAAACAAATGAGGTTCTATAGTAATATCAGTATAAGAATAGGATTTAACGAGTCTTTAGCGAGTGACTTCCGCATGCTGTTGCTCAATCGCTGAGGGCCGATATATACAACTTTACTAGTTTTAGAAATGTTTGGTAACTTATTTGAAAACTTTGATAAATTGGTGCTAAATTAACAATTCATCGTGTCTCGTCTTTCAAATCTTAGGCCGATATCGTAATGTAAATAAAACGTGTCATTTCCAAACTTTCATAAATTTCATAATGTTGACGGTTCATATTTCCTAGTAAGAAGTCGAAAACATGCATATCAACAAGTTCCAGTAAACGTCCGTGGTTAGTATACTTTTGATTCCGCTTTATTCTACATGTGTCACATAAATCTTTGTCATGTTTATGTTTGCTATAAAACCGTTGTTATGGATTCTTCCACACAATCTAATTTGTATTATCTGAAGATGGAAGCAATGTTGCAAACGATCCTTCTACCATATCAGGTTTTCCACAGATAATATGATATGAATCACGATAGTAAGCACAATCGCCATAAAAACGGACATTATCTACTTGTGATTTGAAGAAATTGAGTTTCAATTTCAAATCAACGACATAGAAAATTTCAGAAGACGTATTAATCGTTCGTCCTACGGTTGTTTTACTCGGTAAATCACATTACCCAGTCACCGTGGAAATTTGCTCTTTCCGCATGCTGGCGTTCATAATTGTTGAACTAATCATGATCCGGAATCGTTTCAACATATCTTGCAAATCTTATAGGTTAAAATAATGCCAATCTGCCGTTTTGAGATGATATAACAATTTTAAGTCCCTTCGCTGGTTTGTGATATCTCTAAGTAAACATTGAATGTCCGTCACCATGGGGTCATATAACGCGGTTTGGTGAATATTTCATTGTAACTTATGCCAAGTCCTTCTTGCGTTTTTTCTAGGATATCTTAGTCCAGATATATATTCTTTTTTTCTTTTCGGTTTATTCAATATGTTAACGACTTCGTCGGATGTGCTTTTCTTTAATTTACCAAAGTTAAACTTCTTATTACTAATCTGTCAAATAAATGGTCAACGTCGGGATAGCTGTAGTTTACAAAGTTTTACGCTGTCATAGTGATACTGTCTTTCCTCGCATTTTACTTGAATTGGAGATTTAGAAATCCACAGGTCTCGCTACTGTAATTGCTGTTATTAAATTTTCTCCGTTTCCCAAGCGTATGAACAAATTGTATTCCATTGTAATGAAGGTATTGTGTGTATAAATCATCTCCTTTCTTCATATAAAAACTCATACCGCATAGTAAGCTACAAAAGACCTCGAAATGACAAATGTAAAACAATTCAAACGAGTAAAATAACGGCCTGTTTTAGGTTCATAATATTATCAAAACTAAAACAGATCCAAAACTACATACATGTATAATAACTTTCATCTTTTACTTCATACTTGGACTTAGATAAAAAAATTACTAACCTGCACCGAACCATCAATGTGCAGCAGCTTGTAATCACGGTATTAAATAATACTAGTTATTCTTAAAATTGAATAAAACTGAATAGCAAGACAACAATGAAAAGTATAGGCTCTAAGTATTGCTGATCATCTATTGAAAAATCAAATATCTCACCACAAAGAGATGTAAGTTCCTAACTGTTTTTTATTTTTTATTTTTTTTTTTTTTGAATTACCACCAAACAGTGATATCATTCATGAACCTGAAGTATCCATAAAAAACGGGTCTTCCTTAGTGTTCTGAGAATTCTGTAAGAAATGTAAGCGGCTTTGATATCGTCAGAAACATTAGACTATGACACATAGTCTAGTCATAGTATGTATTCCAGTAGTGTCAGTCTTAAGTTTTTTTGATACGTGTTGTATGTTTCTTATATAATTGTTCATTGTTTATATAAAACATCGTGCTTAACGGAACATTTAGTTGATTCAAAAATAGGCATTGAACGATTTATTACTTCATAAATTATAAAGTGATCTTCAACAGAAGCATGTATATGTAAGAAAGATAACTATGATAACTTATCAATATCATTTGTCATGAGTTTTTATGAAAATTTAGTAGCGTCATAATAGATTAATTGTATTAAAACATTCAATTGAAACGGGTACAATGGATTAAAATGTTACTTTCAACCAATTGTTCTTGCCATACCAAATTCATTCGTTGGTAACAACAGAAATGTTCATCGTTGTTACATCACGATCTTTATGATACATACTTTTCAAAACTAATTCAATTATTGACTGTTAATAAAACATTTCGTCTATGTCTAAAATGTTTCCCTATGGGAAGTTTGCGCAAATTTGAAATGTTGTCAAAAAAGAATCTCATGTATATTTGCATAAGATATTTTAATAATTTCTGTAAAATAATACTTAAGTTTCATCATTCATTAAACGTCATAATAGAAAAGTAAAATCCAAATAAAAACTTTTATGTCGATTATATTTAAAATTTGATTCATATTGCCGCTTTATGCGTTGTTAACAGATATCTTGATATTCTCTATTAAAATAAAAGATAAGAAGATGTGGTGTGATTGTTAATGAGACAACTCTCCACCAGAGACCAATGTCATAGAAGTTAATAACTATACTCACCGTACGGCCTTCAACAATGAGCAAATCCCATACTGCGTAGTAAGCTATAAAAGGCCCCGAAATGACAAATGTAACATTGTAGCATTGACATATTGAACAAACAAACAAAAAAACATTTCGAAATTATGTTATTTTTTTTGTTCAATATAATACTAAAAGTCAATGCTTTCGAAATTATGTTATTTTTTTTTTGTTCTATATATACTAGTAGCTCTTATCATACTTTCTATTTTATGAGATTCCAAATGAATGTGACCGCTATCAAAACATACTGATATTTTATTGGCTGAAAGACGAATCGTTTGATTCCGTAGTAGCTATGCTTGCATTTCGTATGAAAACAACTCATGGCGTCTGAAAGCAACCCAAGCATATAGAATTATTAGCTCCACCTACCTTTTTTCGCAGTGTTCGTTAACTTCATGCAAACGAGTATGGTTTAAAAAAAACGCAAATTTTATACATTTGAAATAAGTATTTAACAATATATCTTGTTATATGGATAATTAATTTACATACATGTATATAACAATAAATTATTATCCTATGAATGATGATTGAAATTTGTTAATCAATTTACGAGCTATCTTCTTTGAAATCGACATCTTTGTCATATACCGAATTCACCTGTATGACGTATTATAATTGATTTTACGTGGAATGATAATGCCTTTAGTCTGTAGACAATTTCTGCCGTTTTGTGTTTAAAGTTTAACTTTCAGATTCGAAATGTGAAAAACATGTTTTATGCCCCACCTACGATAGTAGAGGGGCATTACGTTTTTCGGTATGTGCGTCCGTTCGGTCGTTCGTTCGTTCGTCCGTCTGTCCCGTGTCAGGTTAAAGTTTTTGGTCAAGGTTGTTTTTAATGAAGTTAAAGTCCAATCAACTTGAAACTTAATACACATGTTCCCTATGATATGATCTTTCTAATTTTAATGCCAAATTAGAGTTTTGACCCCAATTTCACGGTCCACTGAACATAGAAAATGATAGTGCGAGTGGGGCATCCGTGTACTATGGACACATTCTTGTTTTTTTTCTATTTTGAAAAACTGTAAATATAAGAACTGAAGGCTGTGTTTTTAGAATAATACGAAACGAAAACAAATGACCATCATATTTTTAGAAAGAAGCGCTTCATGCAAAATGTGATGATCAGCAGTTACTGCTTTTATTTTGTACACATTTTACAAAAAAAAAACAACATTTAGTTGTAGTATTGATATTACATTATTGTTTATTATTGTTTGGTCACTTTACTGCAAACATATCCCCGAAGTATCCATGTGACGTCATTTTATACCCAAATTGACTTATTAAATCTAAAACGGAAGTATCCATGTGACGTCATTTTATACCCAAATTGATTTATTAAATCTAAAACGGAAAGTCTACATTGAGCTTTTGTTATTACCAAAATCGATAAAACCATTTACTCAAACTATATTTAATTGCATCTTCACTCTTGTATGGGACATATTGGAACAAATAGTAGGGCTAAAGCTATTTATTTTCATATTTATTTATTTATTATTTTTATATACCTTTATTACAAAAACAATATTTACTGGGTCATGTCGGGCGGAAGTGTTATATTTGAAAACTTATTTGATATAGGGCATGTAGGGGTTGACAAAAAAAACACATAATCATACTGTAACGAAAATTGGTCATAGTTCATTAATTTTGATGTGAAATACCAGTTGTCTTTTCCTATTTATTGTGTTTCTATATGTATATAAGTTTCTCCATAGTTGGAGCACAATCTGTTACTTAAAACACCCCTAAAGTTGGTATAGTCTTGATTTTCACCCCTTTAAGTATAATGGACTGATCCAGATGGTAGTATATAAACCAGCCCAAGACAGAGAAACTCTGTCAGTTTTATGTGGACCGTTGAAGTGATAACATCAGGGATTATTTTCCAACTGGTAAGTAGAGTGAATTAAGTGATTCCAAAGGATATATATGAATAGTGTTCGGATTTATATGTGGATATTGCAATAGTGAATGTGATATAAAGTGAAACTTATATAATAAGTTATTTGTATACCTGCTGGTGTTGCAAGTTGTACTATGTGGAAGTGTGGATACTTCATAGATTTGTATTAGTGAGAATACAAGGTGTATACTTGCTGGTGTTGTAATATTGTGGAAGTGTATTAGTGAAAGTGCACTGTGTTAAACCTTACCAGTTTGGATAATATTCATTGTGTGGGAACTCAAAGGGATAGTTAGTGCGTGAGTTCAGCTGTGTTTATATATATATTCCTTGTGCATTGAAGCATTGTGCAAATGTCATTGTGTTATTGTGGTTAGTTGCAGACTAACAAGGTGATACTACATATTGGTGGACGTTGTAAATAGAAGTTGTATATATGTGATTTTGTGTTCATACGTTTTGTGTGATACTTACTTGATGCATGTTGCAAAGTAATCTGTTGGTGACATTGTGTAATAAAGGGCCGTATGCATGTTGCATAGTAATCTGTTAGTGACAATGTGAATAAATCGGTCTGATACATGTTGCATAGTGATTGCATAGTGACATTGTGTATATATATTCTGTTATGATACATTGTGAATGAGGTACTTCACCTTGCATTTAGATTTATGTGCATTGTGCTGTGTATATATTTTTCGTTGTAAACCCATTTATTGGTGTGTTGATTGTTTTGAATAGGACAACTGGTTGTGGTGAAAAATTGAGTTGAACACTTGAAATCCTGATTTATTCAGATACGGATCCATTGATCGCTCGTTACACGTTACAATACATATAAATTAGGCCTTTGTCACTGAATTAGTGTTTGTGTGGCTAAATTCTTAACTCAACACTTTTACTTTGTGGGACACATGAGAAAAACATTTCGACCGTGAAATTCTTTTTTTGAACATTTATTTTGGATCTTTAATGAATTTGCAAAGAAAGGGTAAGAAGTTGTATGTGTGTAAACAGTTTTAGCCTTCAGTGAAACTAGGGGTCTCAGTAAAATAATCTGTCTGGCTGTCAGATTTAACAATGACCTGGTGACGACAAGTTCTTTGAACAGTTGAATCATGAACTGCTTTTAAGTCAGCTTTTAAAAAAGGGCCCTGGAACCCGTATAAGTAAATATCGTATTAATTGCACACATCTTTATAAGTTATTCTAATATTATTACACTACATGACAAGAATTTCTCACTAGGATATTTCTCAGACAATGCCAGGTCTGTAGAAGTCTAACAGTAATTAAAGCGAAGTTCCTTTGCTTTTTGAACGTTTTTTGCTGTGCATGTACTGCTTTTTGTGTCATGGATGGATACCCCATATCCTTTGTTTTTCTAAATATGTTTTTTTTTTGTCAAAATGTACAATGGTATAGAGTATTAAGGTACAATGTATAAAGTTGAAAGGAAAATTTGCTTTCAAAAGTCCAGCTGAAAAAAAAATGGCTTCTGCTTAATGACGTTGCAGCAGAGACATATTATATACATGTCTCTGATTGTAGGAAGCCATCAGTCAAAACAAGAAAAATAGCCTTTCAAGACGTCATAAACGGTTTTCCATGAGGTTGTTAATGGGAGGGGGTGAATTACGCACAAGGGGGGATCATATGCTTGCCTCCCCTTGCTGCTAAAATATTTTTTTGCTTGAGAGCAACAAAAACAGGGAGGAAAGAGAATTTGAGTCGAAAACAAAGGTACAAAATGTACAAGGTAGGTATAAAGTTGAAAGGAAAATTTGCTCTCGAAGTCCAGCCGAATACAAAAATGGCTTCGGCTTTATGACGTTTTAGGAAGGAGTCAAGCGAAAAAAAGACAAGTAAACTTTCATCACGTCAAAAGGGGATGACCATTTGATTTTCTGATGGAGGAGGAGGATTTAGAAAATGAATATAAAAATAAGCATGCGTAGTAACAGATGAAATTTAATTGTCAATACGCAAAAAATTCCCCTGGCCTCCCAAAATACCAAATGGTTATTTTAATTATTTGGACTAGTGCCCTGGAACACACTGTTTTGGACATTTCATATAAATATCTATGATAAGTTTATTGTAGGGGTAATTAGAACAAGAAGTGAGGGAATACCGATATTTGTGTGCGCTGTTTTTAAGTGACCTATCATATTTTTTTATATACATGTAGTACTACGAAATCAAATACATGTACAAAAAAATGTATATAGAATAGATGAACTGTGTCCCGGAACTTATAGAATACAAAGACTTGACAATTTTTTTTTATAAAACTTGGCATGGCCTAAGCTTAGGGAATTTTAAGACTGCTGATCAAGTGTCATGGCAATAAGAATTATTTTACAGACAATTGGGACATGTTTTTTTTTAACGTTTTAATAGGTTTAATCCCACTATTTCAACTATCACAATTCGATTTTTAAATGCCTTAATATATCATGTACATTTAATTTAGCATGCATTTAAAAGGGCATTAGCTACGAGATATGAAAAAAATTAGAATATGATTTTTTTTTGTTCAATCATTAATAAAAGCGAAATAATGGAATAATAATTCGCTTTTAGCAGCCAATTTGGTTCAATTTTGTCAAAATAAGCAAAGAAACATCGCTGATGAATTATACACTTGCAAGTGAATAATTCGACATCACTGAATCCGTATTTATGTGACCTTCAATTTAACCCATTAGCTAGAGATTGATTACGCATGCATTAGTCGTGTTCGGCCATTAAAAGGAAAATAATGTCAACATTGAAAGTGAAACAAAGTTGAACCATTTCGTTGACTGATTCGATCCACAAAAAATTCTTATACAGGTAAAAACTATGATTAAATTATTTTTTTAACCTATAACATGAAATCAAACAGACCTAGAAAAGTCCAATTGCACGAGGTCGCTATCTATTTATATTCATGTTTATGTTTATATCGGGTTATGTGACCGTCGGCAGGCTTCGGAGGTCATCTCGATGGTTAATTAGATGGCGTCTAGACTAAAATACACACGAAATGCTGATATATATATTATCGAGTACATGCATTGTTAACTGTTTATTTCAGATATATTGTAATTTGGATATACGTTTTAGTATGTTATAAATCAAATATAAGAATTTGAGTCAAATCGGTGAACATGAATTTGACAGCTAATGCCCTTTTAAAGCAAATGAAAACTCATTTTATGAATTAGAATTATCATTGTTTATTACGATGATTCCAAAGTCAAATTTATATGAACCTGTGCGCCTGAAAGTCTGAAATTTAGATATTCAAATGAACGGGGGCGGGGGGGCATGTATAAAAATGTAATTTTTTCCACCAGTTTAATTTTTTTTTTTTTTTTACATGAATAATTTTTCCATAAATTGTTAATGTACTTTGAATGGAAAGAAAAGATACAATTACCATACGACAAGAGTATAAGATGGTCCTCTGCCATGTACGAATGAGAATTAAATTTCGTAAATTTAGACTGTAAGACATATTTACATTAAAAAAACATACAGAAGCTATAGGAAATAGAAATGTGTTAATTTGTCTCTGCTGCATTTTATGTGCATGCGTATATTAGAAATAAAGGGAACAAATATATGTACATGTAGGTAGGCATGGATTCTTTTCGTTTTCGCTCCACCCTGCATAAATGGGGGACCTTCAATAACGTGGCAATAAGAGTAAGTGGCGTTGTCCGTTGTCCGCTGGCCCAAAGCAGTGTGTTTATGGCAGCACCCTGGTAGGAACGGGAAGGGGGTATGGAGATGCGAAGCCTTTTGAAAGCTCTGAGGATTTAGCAATTGAAAATAAAAAAAATTTTGATGTTAAAAAAATTATGTTTCTCAACAGTTTCTCTGTATAAATAAGAAGATGTGGTATGAGTGCCAATGAGACAACTCTCCATCCAAGTCACAATGTATAAAAAGTTAACAATTATAGGTCAAAGTTCGGCCTTCAACACGGAGCCCTAGCTCACACCGAACAGCAAGCTATAAAGGGCCCCAAAATGACTAGTGTAAAACAATTCAAACAGGAAAACCAACTGCTTTATATTCTTTAAAATTGTATGTAAATTGATAATAATATAACAATTGTTAATGTATAAGGTCGTTACGAGGATAATTATGTTGATCTGAAAGAAGAATATTGACTGAGTAGTAAGTCCTAGTCGATATACTTCTTGAAGTTAATATATAGATATAAGAAGATGTGGTATGAGTGCCAATGAGACAACTCTCCATCCAAGTCACAATTTGTAAAAGTAAACCATTATAGGTCAAAGTACGGCCTTCAACACGGAGACCCTCATATATACAGTATGGCTATCAGCTAATACCTGGAACGTAGTCCAGGGAACCAGGATAAAACAAAGTTTACAAAAAAATATAACTAAGTACCGTTACCACGCTCGAGAAAAATTCAAATATAACGGTCCAGGCCATGTGAAAATTTACAAAAAATCTATGGCTTGGATGAATTATTTCTGTGACGTTACATTATTGTAGTGCATAAATTGCGTACTTTATTTACCATGTTTACGCATTTAGCATTTGCTTTGATGGGGGAGGGGGTATTACGTACAAGGAGGGGGGGGGGGGGTCATTTACTCGTAAATAAAGTACGCAATTTATTCACTACAATAACGTAACATCACACTATTCCCGTGGTAACGTTACTTAGTAAAATATCTTGAAAAGTCCCGTAAAGGATGAAAACTTTAGAACAATGACATCTATACTTTATTTTCTTCTTACCTGATTTTTGTATTTTTTTATGAATATGCAAATCTCTGCACAACTTGATTTGGCATTTTATTAGTTTAACTCGAACTTTAAGTCGAAATAATACTCGAACTCGAATTTTATCGCGAAATGGAAATTGAAAAGCAATTCGGATATCTATTTGGATTTTGACTCGATTTCTTCTCAGATCCGAAGCTTTATTTGAAATATAACTCAAACTTTAACTTGAACTCGAATCATAACTCGAACTATTACTCGAATTGCAACCCGAACTTTAAATTCGAACTCAAACTCGAACTAGAACTTACTTCGAACTGTGAGGAAATAAATAAGATCTGAGAAAAAAATATTGAATGTTTTTTTTAATAAAATACAGCAAAACATGGATTGTGCAGTATCTATATAAATTGAAGGGGAGTGAATTTATACTCACAGTTTTACATTAATAATAACTAATTTCCATGTTCATAATACTTGTAATGGTGTAACTATGTATTCTTTTAGTGGTGAATTTGTATACTTCTCCTATACCATTAATTAACTTAATATCTCTCCTTGATTGACAGTTGCTTGCTTTACATCAGGTTACAAATTTGAATTGTTTCCCCCGAAAAACATCTATCATAAAATGTTTGGTTACTGGAACAAAGCAAAAACTATCAATACAGACTTATCAACAAAACTTAATAATGAATTCAAAAATATTACAAAATTCTTCATGTGAAAAATTATTAGGTGTAAAAATTGACAGCACACTTAATTGGAGAAATCAAATTAACCAAGTTTGTGCTAATATTCATCCAGAATATACCTTCTTTCTAAATTAAAGAAATTTTTATATATAAATGCTAGAAAACATATTACAATGGGCATATTCTGCCCCTAATCGACTAGTGCTGTATTAATTGGGGCGAATGTAAAAATGAAGGGATAACAAGAATATTAAAACTCAAAAAAAGGGAAGCAAGATTAATTTTAGATACAGATCCTTTATACCTTTCAGCCTCTTATTTAAAGAACTTGAGAGAATGACAGTTGAAAATAGAATTATATATCACAAATATTTACTTCTATATACAAGTGTGTGTATGGAAGCACCAATGTACCAAGTTCAAAAGTTTAAACTGAAATCAGACAATAATCCTTATTCATTGAGAGGTGTTACTCAATGTAATCTGATCCTAAGCCAAAAGCTGAGCTGTTTTTAAGAAATCTTTTTTTTATTCTGGATCAGTGCTATGGAATGAACTACCACATAAAATGCGTAAAGCCCAAAACACTTTTACTTTTAAACAAAGTATCAAGGAGTACTTGACACAGTCCTGATAAGATTCTGTTTTCTACAATGTATTATCGTGATTGTATTTTTTTTTAAATTATTTACTTAATGCACCTCTTGAGCAGTTTTATCTCTTATCATATTTATAATAATGCATTGAACTACTTTACTAAATTAACTATGTGTATATATCTGTTTTTGATTGTATTGTAATTTGTATGTGAGGGCCTCAAGCAAGAGATTAGTTTGTTGTAACTAACTCTGTTTACCCTCTTTAAATAAAGAATTTATAATTATTATTATTACTTATAATCAAAAATAGATAAAACGTTTGGTAAAACGTCAATTACATCCATAAAAAAGCAATTTTAAATGCATATTTTTCCATAAGAAGTAAAATAAACTGTACTAATGACAAAGTTTATATTTAGTCGGCTTTCAGCATTTTCTGAAATACTTTGGAGTTCATAATTAGCAATTTTTTATATCATGACATAAAAAGTTTATAAAGTTGAATAAAAAAAAACCAGTTTTCATCCCTTTGAAACCTGATATTTATAGTACAGCTAATCTTATCGCATACTTGAGGTATATTTTTCATACCACGTAAAGGTATCAATGCGGTTTACAGAATAAAGAATAATGGATTAAAAATTAAAGAATAAAGAAAAATGGGTATACAAAAATAAAGAATAGAGAATAATGGGATGTTTAAACATAAAAGATAGAAAATAATGGGAAAAATAAAGAAAAAAAGAAAAAAAATTGATAACAAATTAAAGAATACAGAACTGAAGACCCATCCAGCCAGACTCTCATGGACTTTAAGCTTCTTTGTGCAAACAATAATTAAACATTTAAGTCATCCGTAAACTTTATTAATAATTTGAAACATAACAGAAATGGAGAATTATTTAGTTGTTTTGCTACTATCTGTATTTGTTTTGCTTGGTGCGCTTGATGTAAACTGAATTTGAGGAAAGGTGATACAGTAAATGCAAGGATCGGTCGTGAGAAAGGTGGAGCCGTTTTGGAAAGTACCATCCATATTCGTTGCAGCTTCTCTGGTTTCAAAGTTCACTAATAATAGCACATTTTACAACTTAGAAGGAAATTTTTATTTCTGTAATTCAACGTACATGAAATATGCTTAAATTTTACTATTTCATTACTACGCTGATTGAGATGTCTAATTATCTCGTGTTGCTTTACGCTAATAAATGTGTGTAGAAGCAATCCAGTTATACAGTAGTTTTCTCTTACTGATACATTTGTGACTTCCAGGAAATATAACAATTTCCAATTTCCTAGGGCAATTTGGATATACCGAAAAAAATTAGAAAAAATGTTTACTCAAAAACCCAGTACATTCTAATAACTTGATCTGAAAAAATGGATAATTTTGTTCTGCTTTGTAACATTAAGTTATGCGGTTTTCATGTGTTTTCTGTAATACTTCCTGTGAACTTGGGTAGCCGAGTGGTTTAAGTAGTCCAACTACTGTTTAACTTGCCTGTCAACACTGAGCATGTGAGTTCGAGTTCAACACGTTAAATGTGCGTTCGACTCCAATCTTAATTGACTGGGATTGTCAGTTTTCCTACCGACGGTCAGTGGTTCTCTCCGGGCACTCCGGCTTCCTCCACCAATAAAAAACTGGCCGCCACAAAATAGCCAACGGTGTTGAAAGTGGCGTTAAATACCAATCAATCAATGTTACACTTCCTATATGAGTCACTAATATACTACACCTAGAAACAGGTATTGAAACCACTTTTTTTTCTCGCAAACCAAAATACATTAACTGTTACACATCACACTATTTGTGGCCAAAAATATATATCTAAGGCCATGTTATTTTTTATAATACAAAAATAATAAGATGCGGTATGATTGCCAATGAGACAACTCTCCATCATAGACCAACTGACGTAGAAGTTAGCAGCCATATGTCACCGTGCGGCCTTCAAAACCAACGGCCTGAATTATGTACAAAACAATAAAAAGAAAACAAATATAGCAAACAGCAACAAACGACAACCAATTACAGGTTTTTGACTTAGGACAAGCGCATACAGAGGTAAAACATGTTTGTGGGCGCGTGATCCTTCCTTTAAATGTGACAGTGATGTAACAGCACAACATATGAACAATCTCAAAATAATAAGTAGAAAAGACCACTGGCATGAATAAATAAAAAAGTGGAAGTAAAACAATGAATTCAATTAACTATATTTTTTGTTAAACAAGAGGAAGCTTCGGGTATCAAAAATGACAATTAAAAAAACTAATCAAAGATACAAGGCTTACATTTTGTACGCCAGACGAGCGTTTCGTGTACAAAAGACACATTAGTGACACTCGAATAAAAAAAGTTATAAAAGGCCAAATAAGTACGAAGTTAAACAGCAGTGTATCAGAGATTTTTTTTTTATTTTTACATTCAACTTTTTCTGGAAAGCAAAAAATTACTTGCTTAATGTACCGTGATTGTTCATGAATATTGTAATGTCATAGAGTTAGACAAGAGCCATTTTCTATCCGCTTTGGTATGAAGCCGGCTTTAATTATTGGATTTCATACGAGTACCGCGACGAAAGTCACCAGTTAAGATAAAACTGATATCCCTTCTAAGTCAATCCACAGTTTTAGTTTGCTAAGTGTAGCTCAATCTTTCCTTTTCGGTATTGTGTTTTGTGTGTGACAGTAATAAACCATATCATATTCTCCATTGAAGTGTTGATGGATATCATCATTTGTCTATGAAATCTCAACAAATTAAGAATTAGAATAAAATATCGAAGTAATGCTAATATATTCGAACGAAATGAACTAGGTTTTTTAAGGTCTGTACATATATGGGACTCCATTATTTTGAAACGTTTCACTTTAGTTTATTCACAGTTAAACATGCATTTCTTTGTTTCACTTTTGTACATAAGTAAATTTACATAGCTTGAAGATCTATACCAAAAAAATGTTGAATTATTGTTTAATTTGGTAGCAATTTGATGAGCATATTTTCAGAAATACGTTTTTTTCTAAATCGGATTGATAATGAATTTTCATATTTTCGTTGTTGTGAAATTCATTAATGCTTGTCCTATGTATATACACAAATAAAACCCTTTTCACCGAAATATTTAACTCTAACGATATATTGAGAGTCAATGTCAATATAATTTTGAGAGCTTCAATAGAACGAAATCAAAATATGCTCTTATTATCCCTAGCTTTTTGCTGCAGTTTAATCCTTGAATTATCGTTGCTGTCTATGCAGCGAGGGTACAACGAGAATGTTGATAACAAAATCGGTTAAACCCAATGAAGATTATACGGAGTATATTTCTATTTGTTAACGGAAGATATGAAGGAAAATTTAAAACAGAAATGGTCGGAAACCACGACGGTAATTATTTATCCATCTTTTACTTCGAGCTAAATCCAAATATGCGCATAGGGAGCAGTTAGGACGGATAGGTTAATGTCCATCCTACATAAATGTTAAATTTCAACCCTCGACACAGATGAATTCTGTAAATTCAGAAATTATTGCTTTGTTTTTATTATTGCGAAAAATGCGACAGGGTTGTAATCGCAATAATTTAAACTCGCATTTTGGATTTGTTTTATATGAATGAAACTGAAATTTTTCTTAGTATCGCAAAAATGATAATGGCATTTTGGTCTAAAATGACAAAATCGCCATAATATATGCACGCAATAATTTCTGAATTTACAGTAAACATAACACTGGAGGTAAGAAAACACCAATAGAAAAAAAAAAAATGAGCAGGGTCGTGACTTCATATTTCTAATTAAGATGTGCCTCAGCGTTGATAAAATTTCTAAATAATTTACTCTACAATATCACACTACCCTGACTGCTGGACGAGAAATCGGATTATGCAAATAAAAAATATACAACAAATATAATATATCACAGTAAAAGTTTTATTCACTTCGATATGCAATAGTCTATATAACAAAAATGTTTGACCATATTTGGAAGGCAAGGTCTTAGCAGATTTTTTCATCAGTATTGCTACATTATGTTTTAGTTAATTTTATATTCTAAAAAGCTATACTCATCGTGAATGTGGTCGCTTGTTATACCATAAAAATGGAATTTAGAATTAAATTATAAAGAATGACTAATATTTTTTCTGTCTATTCGAAATAACCTCAAAAATGTGGTGCACACTTTTAAAGATAACCGCTACGCGGGTAATTCAGTGTGCAACACATTTTTGATGTTATTTTTTCATAGATAGAAAAAATATTACAGTCATTCCTTAAATGGAAATTGAAAAGCAATTCGGTCCATTAACTAGGATTTTGACTCGATTTCTTCTAATATCCGACGTTTTACTCGAATTGTAACTTTTAATTCGAACTAGAACTCATTTCGAACTGTTAGAAAATAAATAATATCTGAGAAAAAATATCGAATGTGTTTTTTAATTTAATACAGCAAAACATGGATTGTGCAGTATCTATATAAATTGAAGGGGAGTGAATTTATACTCACAGTTTTACATTAATAATAACTAATTTCCATGTTCATAATACTTGTAATGGTGTAACTATGTATTCTTTTAGTGGTGAATTTGTATACTGCCCCTTTATCATTAATTAGCTTAATATCTCTCCTTGATTGACTGTTCGTTACTTTACATCAGGTTACAAATTTGAATTGTTCCCCCCGAAAAATATCTCTTTATCACTAAAGGAGGGACGAAAGACACCAGAGGGACAGTCAAACTCACAGATCGAAAACGAACTGACAACGCCATGGCCAAAAACAAAAAGACAAACAGACAAACAACAGCACAGACGACACAACACAGAAAACTAAAGACTAAGCAACACAAACCCCTCTAAAAACTGGGGGTGATCTCAGCTGCTCCTGAAGGGTAAGCAGATCCTGCTCCACTTGTGGCACCCGTCATGTTGCTTATGTTATTACAAATCCGGTAAATAGTCTAATTCGGTAGGTCACATTCGTGAAAAGGGAAGGGTATTGTAGTTACGACATAAGGAACATATCCGATATCATCTGTGAAACGGTTATTCCATAACGGTCAACCAACTCGTGATGGCGTCCGTAAAATTTACGAAGGGATGATTTCAACTTCACCATTTGGAACTCTTGGTTTAATAGCTTCCTTGTGAGCAGCAATCCTCTATCAAGGAAATCATGATAGGAAATACAAGCCCGGGAATATCGTATCAATTGGGAGATATATACTCCGTATGCAGGCGCTGCTGGAATGTTCCTACATAGAAATGGAAAGTTCACAATTGGGAAGCTGAAATCATCTCTTTTGTCGTAAAGTTTTGTTTTAAAAAAAAAGTAAAATCACAAAAATACTGAACTCCGAGGAAAATTCAAAAAGGAAAGTCCCCAATCAAATGGCAAAATAAAAAAAACAAACACATCAAACGAATGGATAACAACTGTCATATTCCTGACTTGGTACAGGCATTTTCTTATGTAGAAAAATGGTGGATTGAACCTGGTTTTATAGCTAGCTAAACCTCTCACTTGTATGACAGTCGCATCAAATTCCATTATATTGACAACTATGTGTGAACAAAACAAACAGACACAATAGGTAAAAATGTCAAAAATAGGGGTACAGCAGTCAACATTGTGTTATCTTCTTAATCACTATAAAAACAAACAAATGTAACGAAGAAGCACAAAAAGGCATACATCAAATTTAAAATCCTCATTTTGCTTATATTATACGATTTTATTTATCTATGTAAAATCCACCCATAAAGGATGGAAGGTTTTAAGTTCTGGCGTAAAATCGCGTGTTTGAAATTCGCACAGGTAGACATAAAATAATTTTGTCGTTCAAAGTATGAGGGGATACATAAATACAGAGTCACGTAAAATGGATATAACAAAAAACAGACTTAACAGTAAAAATAATATTAATAAATAAAATAAAATAATTGTGTGGTACAAAGTATGACGATATACATAAGTACAGAGTCACGTCAAATGTATATCACAAAAAACAGACTCAACAGTAAAAGTAATATAAATAGATAAAATAATTTTGTCGTTCAAAGTATGACGGGATACATAACCGACCCTCATTGTCAATTTCTAGATGTAAGTCAAGATATGAGGCAGACTTAACTGTATCTGTAGTATCCTTTATCTCTAGTTCGATGGGATAGATTCGTTCAACATAGTCACCAAATTTTTGTAATATTTAGTGAGAGAACATCATCTATATAGCGGAACGTAAAGTTAAAGGATATTGCTTACTTCTTATCTTTCTTCCTAAGAAGTTCCTGTATGAAGTCAGCCTCATAATAATAAAGAAACAAGTCGGCAAGAAGAGGGGCACAATTGGTTCCCATTGGAATTCCGACTGTTTGTTGAAAAACACGTCCTCCAAACGTAACAAATATGTTGTCAATCAAGAAATCAAGCATCTTGATAATGTCAGTTTCAGAGAATTTTTTGTTTGAATCAGAGTGATTCTTTACAAAGTAGGATTTATCCCTCCCCAAGACAAGAAATCACTTATCATCGAAAATAGATAACACGTTTCGTAAAACGTCAATTGCAGCTATAAAAAGACAATTTAAATGCATATTTTTCCTTAATAAGAAAAAGTTACTGTATTAATGACACAGTTTATAGTTAGTCAGCTTTCAGCATTTTCTGAAATACGTCGGAATTAAAAAAAAAAAAGCGATTTTTTTATATCATGACATAAAAAGTTTAATTAAAAAGGCATTTCTCATCCCTTTGAAACCTGATATTTATAGTACGGCTAATCTTATCGCATACTTGAGGTATATTTGTCATACCACGTAAAGGTATGGATGCGGTTTACAGAATGAAGAATAATGGATTAAAAATTAAAGAATAAAGAAAAATGGGTATACCCTCTTTAAATAAAGAATTTATAATTATTATTATTACTTATAATCAAAAATAGATAAAACGTTTGGTAAAACGTCAATTACAGCCATAAAAAAGCAATTTTAAATGCATATTTTTCAATAAGAAGTAAAATAAACTGTACTAATGACAAAGTTTATATTTAGTCGGCTTTCAGCATTTTCTGAAATACTTTGGAGTTCATAATTAGCATTTTTTATATCATGACATAAAAATTTATAAAGTTGAATAAAAAAAACCAGTTTTCATCCCTTTGAAACCTGATATTTATAGTACAGCTAATCTTATCGCATACTTGAGGTATATTTTTCATACCACGTAAAGGTATGAATGCGGTTTACAGAATAAAGAATAATGGATTAAAAATTAAAGAATAAAGAAAAATGGGTATACAAAAATAAAGAATAGAGAATAATGGGATGTTTAAACATAAAAAATAGAGATAGATAGGAAAAATAAAGACGTGACAAAATTGCTAACAAATTAAAGAATACAGAACTGAAGACCCATCCAGCCAGACCCTCATGGCCTTGAAACCACTTTGTGATAACAATATTTAAACAAGTCAGTCCCCAGTGAATTTAACTGATAATTTGAAACATAACAGTAATGGAGAATTATTTAGTTGTTTTGCTACTATCTGTATTTGTTTTGCTTGGTGCGGTTTATGTAAACACTGTAGAACGAAGAATAATCCAAATAAAACACGAGTTATTTCAATACGGAAATGAGATAAAGAAAGTGAAAGAAGAATTAGAATCGACCAGAAAGGAACTTAAACAAGTGCAAGTAGAATTGGAATCGACGAGAAAGGAACTTAAACTAGTGAAAGTAGAATTGGAATCGACGAGAAATGTACTTAAGCAAGTTAAAGTAGAATTAGATTCGACGAGAGAGCAAATTAATATACTACGTAAAGAAATGATAGAAAAAACCAACGCCCGCAAGGAAGAAATAGACCAAATTCGAGCAAACGTAAATGTGTTATATGAAGAACTAAAGGAGATTAAAAAAGGTAAAAAAAAAAACAGTCAAGAGTAAACCCCAGCTATACCATGATACTGGTATATAATTTTAAATCATACATTTAAAATACTTAAGGGGGATCCATTTTCATCACATATTTTATGGATTATTGTAAAAATTATTTTTGTGCCTACTATTCATAACATATTTGCTAATTGGAGTTATGAAAACATTAATTTAAATCAATTTATCACAATTTGCAACAGTAGAAAGAGGACGATTACCGAAGCAACGATGACGGAAGGGATTGCTCCTTTACAAAGTTATCCCTCGTGCATCTTTTTAGAACTGACAAGCTAATGACAGGAAGTCCACTGCTCTGCAATAACATGATTTATCCTTCAAGCGTAATGTTTTAATAAAAAAAAATAACGTAATTAGTTGTGACCTATTTTAGTTCAACGTTTTATGTGTCAAGGTGTAATACCACCAAATCGTAGTACGTCACATCCGGTTTCATACGAAAAAGTGTTGAAGAAAACATTCGCTTGAATTTGACAGTTGTAGGAAATTAACCCTGCATTTCACTGCAGAAGAAAATTTCTGAGTCATAAACATATATCTTGGGTGTTTCAAAGCACCATTCCTGTTATATTTGGTGTTTCTATAAAAATATTTTGGAAACTTAAGGTGACATGTGTTACTAAAGCTTGTGTACAGGAAAAAAGGGGGTGAAAATTTAATTGGTTTCATTCCGATGATGGTTATACCTTATATGCAATGAAATGTTGTGTGAAATTTTAACTGTAGTACTGGACAGGATAAAATTTTACTCATGCCAAATATTTCTTTATTTGAAACAAAGATAAATTCTGCACAATTTTTTGAAAAATGCCAATTGGTGGTATTACTCTTATAAAAAGATGAGTATAAATGCACCTTTGACCTTGTTGTTCAAATATAAATATTAATGATATAGGATCTCAAATTGACTTTCAATGTTTCCTCAAAATGCAGGCATATAACTGAACTACAACAAATATACAAGTCAAATTAATATATATATATATATATATAAAGTGCCTAGAAAATCAACCTAGCATTGCGCAGACGCCTTATCCCCTCCTCTACAAAAATGAACTGGTTATTACTTACAATCGTGTCTTTCTTGACTGCGGATGCTGTGATTCTTGTCCAATGAACGCTGACCTAAAGGCGGAAATAGATGGTTTGTATTTCTATTATTGGAATCTAGATTCAAGGCGGCTAAAAGTCTACAAATGCGTATACGTTGAAAAAGTCTCAGAGTACATTTTAATCATTTAGCAAGGACCGGTTTCACTTTTTATAAGATAATTTTACCAGCAATTATCTATAGATGTTTTATACTTTTGATTGCTTTTTTTTATTCTTCATCAACAACTCTATCATGAATTCGTCTGTCAAATATTGGATGAACGTATGCATGTTTAAGTTATGTAACTTATTTGTCGGTTATTCTTAAAATAAGTACGTTTATTGTATTAGTACTTTTTATATCATTTCATATTATAGTTCTTTATTCAATGAATATGCACAAAATGTCAACACACACTTAGACATGACCGGAATTTGTTACATTGTCTGTTAAAACTAAATATACAAATTGCAACAAAATGTAAAGTTGTAATATATGAAATCTCAATTTTTTATACGTTTTAATAATTCAACTGAAGTGTATGTTGAAATGGAAGTATATAGAAACATTATGTTACATTTTTTTCAGATTTAAAAGCAGCAAACATTCCCGCAGCATTTTACGCATATCTTTCTGCTAATCTCGACAGAAGTTCAGTTCCAACTTATTCAATAATAAAATACGACGTGGTTGACCTCAATCTTGGTAACGGCTATGTTGCATCATCTGGTCAGTTCAAAGCACCTAGCGATGGTCTGTACGTGTTTCACATAACAACAGGGACCAGGGATTACTCACAAGCTGTGGTAGAACTAATATCGAATGGAGTTATTAAAGACATAACGTGGGCTGATTCAATGGATCACCCAGATCGTGCCGTTGCAACAACTGTTACCCCACTGAAATTGAGGAAAGGTGATACAGTAAATGCAAGGATAGGTCTTCAAAAAGGTGGAGCATTTCTGGAAAGTACGACAAAAATCCGTTGTAGCTTCTCTGGTTTCAAAGTTCACTAATGATAGCACATTTTACAACTTGGAAGTTATTTTTATTTCTGTAATTCAACGTACATAAAATATGCTTAAACTTTATTATTTCTTTACTTCATTATCTTTCTTTGTTGCATACGCAGGTTAAGACTGTCTAATTATCTCGTGTTGCTAAACACTAATAAATGTCTGTAGACGCAATCCACGTATACAGTAGTTTGTCTCTTACTGATACGTTTGTGACTTCCAGGAAATATAACAATTTCCAATTTCCCAGGTTGGATTGGATATAACAAAAAAAAATTGAAAAACAATGTTTACTCCTAAACACAGTACAATCTAATGTGTTGATCTGAAAAAAAAATGATCATTTTGTTCTGCTTTGTTACATTAAGTTATGCGATTTTCATGGGTTTTCTGTAACACTTCCTGTGAACTTCGGTTGCCGAGTGGTCCAATCTTAATTGACAAGGATTGTCAGTTCTCCTAACGACGATTGGTGGTTCTCTCCGGGCACTCACGCTTCCTCCAACAAATAAAACTGGCCGCCACAAAATAGCCAACGGTGTTGAAAGTGGCGTTAAATACCAATCAATCAGTCAATCAATCAACCAATCAATACAATATAACACTTACTATATGAGTGACTTATAGACACCTAGAAAGAGGTATTGAAACCACTCTTATTTTTCTCGCAAACCAAATTATATTAACTGTTACACATCACACTATTTGTGGCCAAACATATATATCTAAGGCCATGTTATTTTTTACAATACAAAAATAATAAGATGCGGTATGATTGTCAATGAGACAACTCTCCATCAGAGACCGAATGACGTAGAAGTTAGCAGCCATATGTCACCGTGTGGCCTTCAAAACAAACGGCCGAATTTATGTACAAAACAATAAACGGAAAATAAATATAATATACAGCAACAAACGACAACCAATTACATACAGAATGTGCGAGGTGAAACATGTTTGCGGGCGTCTGGCCCTTCCCTTACCTAGGACAGTTGTGTAACAGCACAACATAAGAACAAACTAAATAAATCAACCGAAAAGACCACTGGCATGAATGAAATAAAAAAGTTGAAGTAAAACAATGAATTCAATTAACTGAAGTTTTTGTTAAACAAGAGGAAGCTTCGGTATTAGAAATGACAATAAAAAAAACTCATCAAAGATACAAGGCTTACATTTGGTACGCCAGACCAGCGTTTCGTGTACAAAAGACACATCAGTGACACTCGAATAAAAAATACATTACACACTCAAAAGAAACTTCGACCTTGTTAAATCTATAAATTCACATCCGTATGGCTTCCGATTAACGTTTGAAATAGACTTACAAGTCAACAAGAATATACTCTCAAAATAACTATAGAAAAATATACCTAGGTGACCTTTCGAGATACATGTTTTTCAGTTTGATTTCTGCATGTTTCATAGAAAAGCAGAATATTCCATATCTAAATACATTTCCGAATTAATCAAGTGCTACCCAAATTTCAAACGGAAGGGTGTATTTCCTAATAGGTATTTGCAAAATGTTCCTTAGTATATGTGCCTTAAAGTAAGCGCATGCTCAGACAGAAAGTAGAATGCGACAATGAAAAATCATATATTTATTGGTAGAAGTAGGCCGTGTATATTTCTTGCCACCAAAATTGAATACAGAGAAAAAAAGGTATTCTAGAAGTTGATTTTGTCCTCAAGTTTTTATATAGCATTTATGAAGAATATAGATATAAGAAGATGTGGTATGAGTGCAAATGAGACAACTTTCAATCCAGCTCAAAATTCATAAAAGTAAATCATTATAGGTTAAAGTACGGTCTTCAACACGGAGCATTGGCTCACACCGAACAGCAAGCTATAAAGGGCCCCAAAAATTACTAGTGTAAAACCATACAAACGGGAAAACCAACGGTCTAATCTATATAAAAAACGAGAAACGAGAAACACTTATGAACCACATCAACAAACGACAACTACTGAACATCAGATTCCTGACTTAGGACAGGTGCAAACAATTGCAGCGGGTGTAAACGTTTTAATGGTACCAAACCTTCACCCTTATCTAAAACAATAGTGTAACATCACAACATAGAAAGACACACTATAAAATATCAATTGAAATGGCTTAACTCAATCAAAAGACATATTAACACCAGTGAACATACACTGAACAAATAAAGTTGATAAGTACATAATCGATTGCTAAACTAAAAGATTGGTTCAATGTTCATATTTTTAGCTGAAAACGGAGAACCTCAGTGAATTTTCCTCCAATTTTTTAAACATTTTATTAACAATGATGCCAAAATAAGCACGGTGGTCTTCTGTCATCTAGAATTAATCATGAAATAGCAGAAAACACTCAATCGAAACCTTTAATGTAAAAAAATTAAAACAGCACGTTTTTAATTTCCAACGTCCGATCGGAAGTGCTTTTCTGGATTTACCTTCATCAGGAACGCTTAAAGCCGAATATTTGAAAGCCAAGTATGTATAAGAGCCGAAATAGTTGAAGAGCTATATGAACAAAAAGGACATAGAAATAATCGCTAAATCCATGTAAGGTCAACTTTTACTCAGGGAGTTGAAACCGAATTTCTTATTAATTTATAAATTTATAGATGGACAATTTTAGAAAGGTTTGTTATAAATCATGTCAGTACCGAAGTACTGAATACTGAGGTGATGATACCCTCGGGACTGATAGTCCACCAGCAGTGGTATCGATCAAGTCCAGTAAAAAATGAAAACAACACTTAATAAATTTCATGTCTGAAGCGCTTTTCTGGATTTACCTTCCTTATGAACGTAATATGCATATTAAGAGCCATACTGCAATTTGTTTGTAAGACATAATTGTAATTTATTTGTAAAAGATTTTTCATACAAATGAAGAAAATTGGTGTGAATTATTTCTTTTTTACAGTTGTTGTAAAATATTGATTGTTTTATGCAAATTTATTTAAACTTGATCATATTTAGAAATATAACTCGGATAATTTAAATTATACTTTTATATTTTTTAAGAAAGCATGCCATAAAATACATCTTTGCAAAGTATTTTAAAAAACATTTTATCATTTTATATGAATATCTTTATGTGTATCTTATACTATTTTATTTGTGCATTACGTTGGCAAAATGTCATTTATCCAAAATTTATCATTAATTGAGAATGACATGTTAACAATATTAATAGTAGCAAATAAATGACAAAGACATTAAAAAGCAAAGGTGGGGTTTCGAAAATGCTCCAACTAGTATATCATACATTACAGTAACAAATAGTTAAACATTACTACAAATACAATGAAAATAATCTCGTGAAGCATCACATAACCAGTATTTAAAGATGAAATTGTTATAACAGTAAAAAAAAATAATAATTAAAACTAATTATCTAAATTGGGTGGAAGATGGGTAGGTTTTTTGCAAAAAGTTACTAAAAATTTTCTAAGCTTCAAATAAACGATGTTTCTTCTTTGAGAGAAATTAGCTGAATGACTGCATGTCCACGCTCATGCAATAATCTGATCTTAATTGCCCTCCCAATAACTGGCTAATCCACTTCCTTTTTTGACCATAGCTTTCACTGATCCTGCAGACTTTGACCTCAGGTGGGAGATATAGTTCCTACACTTATGAAGTAAAATACTGCCCTAGACCTCATGTGGCTAATCCCCAGATAAAATTACTATACAGTAGATATTACTTAATCCTCAATGATTATCTGAACTTGCAGACAAAAATGTTCTTATTTCCAATAAATTTATATTTCTTTTTAATATCTTTTTTATTTGAAAGCCACGTAAATGCTTTAATTTGGTTATATAACATGCGTACTGCAAATATATTTAATTTGGTTATGATTAAAAATATTTAGTATACAAAGGGTATGCAAAAACACATTTAATACCTCAACAACACAAACCATCCATAAATAACAGTACACTTTAAAAATTCATGTAGGAGATAGTCAGTGCGCATGTCCTGGAATGTGTTTATTGGAATAATGGTGGCAGTTTATTGTCAACAAAATCATGTGAGGCAAATCATTTTTAGCTCACATGGCCTAAAAGGCCAAGTGAGCTTTTCTCATCACTTGGCGTCCGTCGTCCGTCATCGTCGTCCGCCGTCGTTAACTTTTACAAAAATCTTCTTCTCTGAAACTACTGAACCAAATTTAACATGTTTAACCAAACTTGGCCACAATCATCATTGGGGTATCTAGTTTAAAATATATGTCCGACGATCCGGCCCGCCAACCTAGAAGGCCGCCATGGCTAAAAATAGAACATAGGGGTAAAATGTAGATTTTGGCTAATATCTCTGAAACCAAAGCATTTAGAGCAAATCTGACACAAGTTAAAATTGTTTATCAGGTCCAGATTTATCGGCCCTGAAATTTTCAGACAGATCAGACAACCAATTTTTGGGTTGCTGCCCATGAACCAACATGACCGACATGGCTAAAAATAGAACATAGGGGTAAAATGCAAGTTTTGTCTTTTATTTTTTGAACCGTTATAAATAGATAAAATCTGAAAGTAACATAATGTTCAGAATAATGAGCTCTACCAATTGTCTATATACGTCAAAACTGTTATACAAATTCTTATAGGAGTTATTACCCATAAATGACAAATTTTACCTTTTTTTTTTCATTTTTGCCTATTATCATGAAAACTATGATATTTAGAGAGAAATCTTTTTTTCCGTTATGCCATGTATGATTTAAATTATAAACACTGGACACTTTTAATTTGCAAAACACTCATTTGCAAATCCGCCGCCTCCGCCTCTCCTTAGAGCTACAGTGTCGTGTATATAACCAAAATGTGCGGAATTACATGAGATTCAATACATTCATTGCTTTTCTGCTGTTATAATTATATATATATTTTGCAATTTGATTTAGAAAGACATGGTATTTTCAATATCCCATGGGACAGTGGAAAATCCGATGGGATTAACCATTATTCCATGGGATTTTTTTGGATCCCATGGGATAATTGATGATTATGATCTAGTTTTTGCAAAAACTTGAAAACTTCAAATCTTGGGTCTACCCCTTATATACTGCCTGGTCTCGTGGTAGTGTGTTCGTTCAGGAGTGCAGTATGTCCTTGATTCGAACACCAGCCGGGTAAAACTAAAGACTTTAAAATTGGTATTTGCTGCTTCTCCCCTAAGCACGCGGTATTAATAGGCCATATAAAAAAAGATGTGTGTTTCCTATTACCCTACCCTCCCTATTTGTTAAGCTAAAAAATAGCATTCTAAGTTCTTCCATAGATATAAAAATTTGGTTTTGAAGTTTGGTTGTACCTGTAGAAAACTTATTTCAAACGGGATAGCACATCCTCATTTTTACGGAAATGTTGTTTACCGTGCCCGGAAATTTAGAAACGTTCCTGGTAAACTTATCGATCCTTTAAAAAAACTTATAATTCTAAAAGGTTACCAATTCAACACTGTAATTAGATCATTGAATATTGTTTTATTGGTATTAATATTGATTCTGGTATCAGTAAATTAAAAGCAAACTAAAATTATTGTTATATACGTATACACATTCATGGATCTACAATCTGTCGATATCTGTATCTTGGCATTGCACAAGGTCATGTTTTCCTCTTGACTGTTTATGACGTCTTCACACTAAATCCATTGGATGTTGGATGTGTACTGATTGATAATTTAGTCTTAGATGCATGATTTTTTTATTAGTTGTTTGTGGCTTTGAACTAGCTGTTAGTAACTGCGAGAACTCTCAGATCAGTACTTAGTGTCTTTTTTGTTGTTGGGATGAACAAGTACCCTGCCACGTCCTCTCTGTTTTTGTTAGATGTATTTCTTTTTGTATCCATCTGATGAGTTAAGCCTTTTTCAACTGATTTTTATAGTTCGTTTTTTTGTTGTACTGTTACACCACTGTCCCAGGTTAGGGGGAGGGTTGGGATCCCACTAACATGTTTAACCCCGCCACATTCTGTATGTATGTCTATGTGCCTGTCCCAAGTCAGGAGCCTGTAATTCAGTGGTTGTCGTTTGTTGATGTGTTAAATATTGGTTTTTCGTTAATTGTTTTGTACATAAATTAGGCCATCAGTTTTCTCGTTTAAATTGTTTTACATTTGTCATTTCGGGTTCTTTTATAGCTGACTATGCGGTATGGGCTTTGCTCATTGTTGAAGGCCGTACGGTGACCTATAGTTGTTAATTTTTGTGTCATTTGGTCTCTTGTGGAGAGTTCTCTCATTGGCAGTCATACCACATCTTCTTTTTATACCCTTAAGGTTTTTTTGGTCATTTTTCAATAGGCACTTTTGAAAGTCAGAATGACCCTTCTATAGACTCAATGTAAAAACAAATGGTAAAATAAAAAAAAATCCCTACCTACCTACCCTATTTTTTTCAAAGATGTAATAGGAAACACACATATTATTTTTTTTGGCCTTAAGGAGTAAGAGCAAATACTGGTTTGGTCAGAGTCAGAATAATGTGTCCAGGTAAGGTGACATGTCTCCTTGCAGACTGTTACCTTGTGAACTACATGTAGTGTAAGAGATAAATAAGTTCTGGTAAAAAGTGCCCGGTCAGACTAATATAACAAGTATAAAAAGTCCATGGTTACAGAATTTACTAGTATATTAAGTCAGATGTCAGTAATTTATGTCTCCAGACTAATTTTCCTAGAAATTCATGTCCATGTCATCAACATTCCTAGGTTAAAATGTCCTTGTCCTTTATTTTACTAGGACAATGTATGATAAAAGAAAGCATTTACATACATGACATATATATATATAAACAATGGAATTTTTAATTCTTATGTTTTAATGTTGTTTAACAGTTGTGCATTAAGCTTTTAATAAATGTATGTGCCCAGACTAACTTTCCTAGGAGTTCATGTCTAGGGCATTAATATTCCTAGGTAAAATAGTCCATGTCCTTTTACTATCTACATGTATACTAGGAAAATGTGTAATAAAAGAAATCATTTACATGTAAACAATGGCATTTTGAATTTCTTTTGTTTTAATGTTGTTTTACAGTTGTGCATCTAAAATCTTTTAATAAAATTTTAAGTGTCCAGACTAATTTTCCTTCTTCTGTCGCAGAAACCTCGACATATGGATAGTGATCTGGCAACGGCAGCGGTGTTAACTTATTTCTTAAAAGCTTAATATTTCAGAAGGTAGAAGACCTGGATCCTTCATACTTTGTATTTAGATGTCTTATGTTATTAAGTTACCGTCTGTCATATGTTCATTGTCCTTGACCTCATTTTCATGATTTTCATGGTTCAGTGACTTCTTGGAAAATAAAGTTAAGAATTTTAGTATTAATTTTTCTCTTATGATGAGTAATAGGATAACTATATTTGGTCCTCATGCCCTTCAGACAGTTTTCAATTGGCCTCAACCTCATGTCATGGAACAGTGAAGAAAGTTAAGTTTTCACGGTCAAGTCCATATCACAGATACTATAAGCAATATAGGTCTACTATATTTGGTGTATGGAATGATTGTAAGGTGTTTATGTCCAACTGGCAAGTTTCATCTGACCTTGACCTCATTTTCATGGTTCAGTGGTTATAGCTAAGTTTTTGTGTTTTGGTCTGTTTTTCTAATACTGTATGCAACAGGTCAACTATATTTAGTGTATGAAAATATTTTAGGAAATACATGTCAGTCTGGCATGTTTTATTTGACCTTTACCTCATTTTTACGGTTCATTGCTCAATGTTAACTTTTTGTATTTTGGTCTGTTTTTCTTATACTTTATGCAATAGGTCTACTGTATTTGGTGTATGGAATGATTGTAAGGTGTACATGTCCAACTGGCAGGTGTCATCTGACCTTTACCTCATTTTCATGGTTCAATGGTTAAAGTTAAGTTTTTGTGTTTTGTTCTGTTTTCTAATACTGTATGCAACAGGTCAACTATATTTGGTGTATGAAAATATTTTAAATTTATACGATTTATTTGGTTTACAGTTTGATTTAAAAGAAATACCGACATAGCTTGATACAATTAATTATCTAATTACTACCACAATTTTATATTAATAAGTTTTGTAATTTTCAATGTTATTAATACATGTTATATCAATATTACAAACCTAATCTTGACCTTGACCTCATTTTTACGGTTCATTGCTCAGTGTTAAGTTTTTGTGTTTTGGTCTGTTTTTCTAATACTGTATGCAACAGGTCAACTAAATTTTGTGTATGAAAATATTTTAGGCTGTACCTGTCAGTGTGGCATGTTTTATTTGACCTTGACCTCATTTTAACGGCTCATTGTTCAATGTTATTTTTTTGTTTTTTGTCTTATTTGTCTATTTTCTAATTTCTTATTAGCTTTAGGTTAACTATATTTGGTGTATGGAATAATTGTAAGTTGTACATGTCTGACTGGCAAGTTTCATCTCACCTTGAATTTATTTTCATAGTACATTGGACAATGTTAAGTTTTTGTGGTTTAGTCTATTTCTCAGATACTGTAAGCAATATCTATATTAGATGAATGGAATGATTGTAAGGTGCACATGTAACCTTTTCATGGTTCATTGGTCAATGATAAGTTTTTATGGTTTTGTCAGTTTATCATATATTTTAGCAATAGGTAAATTATATTTGATGGATGTAACGATTGTAAGGTGTGCATGTCTGTCTGGCAGATTCATATAACCATGTCAGCATTTCATGGTTCTGTGGCCAATGCCAAGTTTTCTCGGTTTTGTCATTTTATCAGATATTATAAGCATAGGTTTTCTTTTTGGTGTATAGAATGACTGCAAGATGTCATATAAAAATAAGATGTCTGTCTGCCTAGGATTATTACTGTGACCTCCAGTGTTCTCCCCCAGGGCCTTTTAGCATCATGGTAATGAGTTGCTCTATTTCTTGAATGTGATGCTATCTGAATTGGTTTTCTTATAGATTATGTTATGGATGTAATGATATATTTTTAGAAACAAGATGGTATTTCAAATTTCCCTGTTTACCAGGTTGCTATATGAAATATCTAGGGAGAACACTGACCTCATTTTCATAGAACATCGATAATATTAAGCAGCAAAAATGTTGAGCAGGACAAGATATACAAATGAGCCAAAATTTTGTCAGTTGCCTACTCATAGTCATGATAGTAGTTATTGTCATTAAATGATAATGTTTACCCTTTAATGTGTACGGCGAGAACAATAGAAGATTCGGGGAAACTATAAACAAAAGAAACTATCAACAAAATAAGATTTACAGAAGTCAACAAAGCCTAAATGGTAAGTCCACTTCTATTCAAGTTATTGCCTTTGAATAATGATTATTATGAAAAAAAAAGATGTGGTATGATAAATGAACTATCAACCAGATTTCAATAGGTGATGTAAGCAATGCAATTACTTAATCAGAAAACCCATACCCTATATACATGCTATAGTCATAAATAAAAGGCACCACATACAAAATTTGAAATAATTCAAACTTCAAATATAGCAGGCTGATTTATAAAAATTTTTTTTTATGAAAAACAAATATGACAGACATGAACCAACATCAACCACTGAACTATGTACAGGCTCCTGATTTTGAACAGGCATAATATGGCCGGGTTGATATAAAAATAAGATGCAGTATGATTGCCAATGAGACTTTTCTCCACTAGAGACCAAATGACATAGAAGTTAACAAATATAGTTCACTGTATAGCCTTCGACAACGAGAAAACGTGTACCGCATAGTAATCTATAAAAGGCCATGAAATAACAAATGTAAAACAATTCAAAGGCACAAGCTAAGTGCCTGATTTTTGCACAAAACAATAAACAAAACACAAAAATGATATATAGTAACAATTGACAGCCGCTGAATTACAGGCCCCGACTTGGGACAGACACTTACAAAATGTGGCATGGTTTAACATGTTCGCTAGCGCCAAATCCTTCTCTAATTAAGGACTGCTGTAAGTGTCAGTTCAATATAAAAACTATAAAAATCAGTTGAAAAGGGCTGTTTTCTGCTCTTTGGTCAGGTTATTGTCTCTTTGATAAATTCCCGTTTCCATTCTCAATCTTATTAATTCATTAGAATGCAACAAAGCAGAAAAACAGCTACCAAAAAAAACAGACCGGATGTGGCTGGAAATTTATTCTTTCCCTTTATCAAAAAAGACTCAACGTACAGATCTGTTAGTAGGTCCGGGTACACAGTTATCGTCCTTTGATTTTCGTTGTCCACGAATATAGTCCCTAGTGTGGACAGTGTGTTACTTGTCGATTTTTTTTTTACCCCTTCCAAATTTATTTCTCCATGTTTTATGACTCAAATAGTAAGTAGGGGGGTGAAATGACACTGTAAAAAAATTTGGGTCATGAATTTTAAAGTAAAGTAGTGATTTGGTCCAGCTGAAAAATGTTAAAAATTAGCACTTCGGAAGCTGTCAAAAGATTTGAAGACCCCCTTAACATGAAATTGTCCATATTTTGAGTTAGAGCCGATGAAGTTTTCTATAATTTTGATATAATTTGTACCAAAAGTAGTACAACACACTGTAAAAATATTATTGAGAAAGCGCAGGTGGGATTTTTTTAATTTTCATTTATTCTCTAAAAGAAATGCACTACGAAATAACTGTGTACTCGGACCTAAGAGGTGAAATCAGGAAATATAGAATCTGTACTTTGGCAACTTCCCTGAATGATTTGATGGTGTCAATTTATCAAATAGCATAAAACTAAAGGATTTAAACTTTTATTTGATAGAATTTCTGCAAAAATGACCAATTTTGGCATTTTATGGTCAAAATAAGCATTTCATAGCTTTTTCAATTTTGATGCATAAGTGGCATTCTGACTTTCTATCTGACAGGTTTTTATGTGTCAATATTTGTGTTTCTATGCTTCAATCCAGTTGTATTACTCATTTGTGAACTCTGAATCTACAGAAAAGAAGATTATCTCGGACAATATGTTCAAAATGTGTTGTATATATGATCCTTGTCTAACGCCCTGTTTGGATCAAGTTAAATGTGAGGAGCTTGGAACATAAAAGTTGAAGTCCATTATAAAGACCTCACTAAATTTGTATAAAAAGCACTTAACAATGTCCATTGTACCTGTTTTATGTCACATAATATCTTTCTTTTCTTCTGTAGGATAGCAAATGGTTCAAATATAAGCCTGTTGAGACTAAAATTGCATGCATGTTTTTCACTAAAAAGTGAAAAATCTTTGTATCAGACCATACTGTCTGCAAAAAAAAGTTGAATGCAAGAGTCTTTTTGTGCTCAGATTTATTGTATCATGTCACCTGAGTATAAAAATGATAGAAAAGACACAAAATTTTATTTCCTATAGCTTCAATATGCATTTTTAAATGTAAATATGTGATACGGCCTAAATTGACCCTAAATTATTTTCAGTCTTACTTGGCCTAAGACCCTTTTAAACTAATGTGATATGTTATTTGTAAGTTTTCTTTCCATTTATAGTACATTAAATACATATGTAAGGATTATTTATAACCAAAAAGCTTTACAAATTTAAAATTGCTGGAAAATATTACATCTTCAAGTAAGGCCCCCCTTCATTGGAAAACCTCCAATTTTAGCCACAGGCTCATATAAATTTGACTTTTTAATAATTATGATAAGTCTGATAAATCAAATGAGTACTCTATTGATTTTAATATATAATATATTATATATTAAGGCATTTCAAAAGTATTTTTTTGCAATATTTTAATTTTTTAAGCCCCGAATGTTGATAGTTGAAAATTTTCAATTTTAACGTCTAAATATAACACGCAAAGTTGAATATAGAATTAGTCATATTGTCTATAATATATATCCTATTGCCATGAAACTTTGTAAGCAGTCTTATAATTTAATAAGCTTTGGTCATACCAAGTTTCATTAAGATTGGTCAACTTTTTCTACCCTAATAGGTCCGGGTACACAGTTATCGTCCTTTGATTTTCGTTGTCCACGAATATAGTCCCTAGTGTGGACAGTGTGTTACTTGTCGATTTTTTTTATACCCCTTCCAAATTTATTTCTCCATGTTTTATGACTCAAATAGTAAGTAGGGGGGTGAAATGACACTGTAAAAAAATTTGGGTCATGAATTTTAAAGTAAAGTAGTGATTTGGTCCAGCTGAAAAATGTTAAAAATTAGCACTTCGGAAGCTGTCAAAAGATTTGAAGACCCCCTTAACATGAAATTGTCCATATTTTGAGTTAGAGCCGATGAAGTTTTCTATAATTTTGATATAATTTGTCCCAAAAGTAGTACAACACACTGTAAAAATATTATTGAGAAAGCGCAGGTGGGATTTTTTTAATTTTCATTTATTCTCTAAAAGAAATGCACTACGAAATAACTGTGTACTCGGACCAGTACTCACAGTTACTGACAGCTAATTCAAAGCAAATATCAACTAATAAAATAAACATATTGTGAGTATCCAACCCACCCCTAACCTGGGACAGTGGTTTTAATAACACAACATTTGAACAAACTGTAAACATTTGTTGCAATTGGCTTAACTCAAAAGACTGCAACAAGGCACAAAAACAACTAATATAAAAACCATAGACACAAAGCACTGAAATAAGAGTACTTACAATTAATATTCAAATGAAAGTTTATCAAAGAGTTCATAAACATGATAAGATTTTTATTGCTGTATTTCTCTTCATTTATAATTTTTGAGTTTTGTGTATTTGTAGGTCAGACATCTTGGTTTTCATGATCATCAACAGGTCAATACTGAACAGAAAACTTAAAGTTGGTATTTTTCTACATAGTGTGACTTTTTCATTAATTAGAAATGGAATGTGTTTTTTCCTACATAAGAAATAGGAAATTTCAACATAATGACTATAAACAAAAAGGAGTCATGTCATAGATGCACAAGAACTTAATCGTGTAAATGCAACAACATAAATATCAATTGAAAGAAGGGACGAATGAAGAAAAAAATAGTATTTTGTTGTCCAAATGAACTTGCTTTGTCCACTCATTTACATCGCTCCATCCAATAAATATGTACAAAGGAAGATCTTTGAAGAACAAATTGCAAAAATGTTTTGTCTAAGAATTGTAGGAATATTCTAGTGGATGAAATAATTTATTTACTTGACTCTTATATAGTGGACTGAATAATTGTACACAGCAAGCTGAAACAAGAAAACTAAAACTTCACAGGAAAAGTGTTTATTTTATAAATTTGCAAATATGAACATAATATTATGAACACCACAAACGTATAAAATTATAATCGTTTGCATATTCATGTATTGCAATGAAACTATAACAAAGAAAACTATACCTCATGAAAAGAGTAAACTATAAACTGTGCTTTGTCTATTTATTCAGTCAGAATATGAAATATTTTTTTCAGTTCTATTTTTTATAATAAAATAATCAAGACATAGATTTCAAAACAATATTTTTTTCTTTTATTTAGACATGTCATCATTTTATATCAGTTAAAGGATTTTCTTTTATTGACTTCAAATATTATTATACTTTCCAAAATAAAAATAATCTTTATTGTCATATAAACAAATTAAAAACATGTGTGTGACAAAATGAAAAAAAAAACAAAATACACTCATATATATATAATATGTATAAATTATAAACTTATAACAATTTACTACCAAACAGAATACATTACAATATATATTTATAATTTGAATCCCATGGGATTTTATTTTGTCCCATGAGATATCAAATATCCCATGGGATAATTATAGTCCCATGGGATTTTTTTGTCCCATGGGACAACACATATCCCATGGGACTCCAATTATCCAATGGGACTAAAAAAATCCCATGGGATAATGGTCAACCCCATGAGATTTTACCCTGTCCCATGGGATATTGAAAATCCCATGTTTTTCTAAATCAAATTGCAAAATATATATAATAATAACAGCAGAAAAGCAATGAATTTATTGATTCCCATGTAATTCCGCACATTTTGGTTATATACACGACACTGTAGCTCTAAGAAGAGGCGGCGGCGGCGGATTTGCAAATGAGTGTTTTGCAAATTAAAAGTGTCCAGTGTTTATAATAGATAAATAAACACTTTAAATCACAAAAATGATCAGCAAGGCAAGATCTATTAAAAAGTCAAATTTTGCCGATATAGTTAGTAGACTGTCACTCTTCATAGGAGTAATTGCCCTTAAATGAGGACTTTTTTTTTACCCTCTTTTGTGTTTTGAGCAAAAACTAAAGAAGATAGAGAGAAACTAAACAGACTAAAAGATCAGTAATACAAGATCAACAAAAAAGAGATCGTTGTCATGAAGTCTATTCTCGTCTACAATGTTGGAGAGTGTCCTATGTTTGATATGCACATAGACCAAGGTGAGCGACACAGGTTCTTTAGAGCCTCTAGTTATTATCAAAAGGAACCGGTTCTACGATTAATCTGATCATTTTTATTATTATAAGAGACGGATATCACGATTGATGTAATGATTTTTGTCGAGCCTTCGACTTTTGTCGAAAAAGCGAGACATAGCGATCCTACATTCCGTCGGCGTCGTCGTCGTCGTCGTCGTCGTTGTCGTCGGCGGCGTCCACAAATATTCACTCTGTGGTTAAAGTTTTTGAAATTTTAATAACTTTCTTAAACTATCCTGGATTTGTACCAAACTTGGACAGAAGCTTGTTTATGATCATAAGATTATATTCAAAAGTAAATTTTGTAAAAAAAAAATTCCATTTTTTCCGTATTTTACTTATAAATGGACTTAGTTTTTCTGCCAGGAAACATTACATTCACTCTGTGGTTAAAGTTTTTGAAATTTTAATAACTTTCTTAAACTATCCTGGATTTCTACCAAACTTGGAAAGAAGCTTGTTTATGATCATAAGATAGTATCCAGAAGTAAATTTGGTAAAAAAAAAATTCCATTTTTTCCGTATTTTACTTATAAATGGACTTAGTTTTTCTGCCAGTTAACATAACATTCACTCTGTGGTTAAAGTTTTTAAAATTTTAACAACTTTCTTAAACTATCCTGGATTTGTACCACACTTGGACAGAAGCTTGTTTATGATCAAAAGCTAGTATCTAGAAGGAAATTTTGATAAAATTTTGTTCCATTTTTTCCGTATTTTACTTATAAATGGACTTAGTTTTTCTTCCAGTTAACTTTACATACAGTCTGCAGTTAAAGTTTTAAAAACATTTATTAGATTCAAAAACCATCCTGGATTTTTACCAAACTTGGACAGAAGCTACTTACAATCAAAAGATAGTATAGAGAGGAATATTTTTATTAATTTTTTTCCTCATTTTTGTTGAGCCTGCGATTAACAGCAAAAGTAGGCGAGACACTGGGTTCCGCGGAACCCTTACGAATTTTTATTATTAAAAGGGACGTTTTCATGGTTGATCAAAAAGGGACTGGTTTCACTACTGATCTAATCATTTTTATCATTAGGGTGTATAAGGTCTGTACATATATGGAACTCCATATTCTTGAAATATTTCACTTTAGTTATAGTTTGCAGTTATAAATACCTTTCATTGTTTAAATACTGTACATTGATACTGGACAAAGCTGGAAGATTTATACAAAAGAAATGATTAATTGTTGTTTAATTTGGTGGGAATTTATTGAGCATATTTACAGAAATACGACATTTTAAATCATAATCTATATGAAATTGATTTTTACATAGATTTCAGTGGTTGCGAAAAATGTAAATGTTTGTCCTACGTAGGTAGACAAGACTCTTTTCATCGACATATTTAACTCTAACGGTATATTGAGGGTCAATGTCAGATAATTTTGAGAGTTTCAATAAAACGAAATCAAAATATGCTATAATTATCCCTGGTCCTTGACACCAATTATTTCTTTGATTCCGATGCAACGAGAGTACAAAGAAAATTATAATCACACAATCGGTTAAAACGCAATTAACATAAAGAACATGTATAAGCCCTCGACAGGAGCAGTAAACACCCCTGATTTTTTTGTTATAACCGTTTCCATGGTTAAGTTCAACTCTATCGTTCTTCAATATCATATGGTATGCAAATGACTCATTGGAATACAATACTGTTGCTAATGGAGGCATAAAATTGCAATTGTTGTTTTCAGTTCCTTAACTTCAGCTTTAAGACCTGTGCAATTACAAAATATGTTATAATAAAGTTCCTAGTCTAGTTTTGCAAGTTCATATGCTTTTACAGTATACAAAAGACAACCGTTGCATATAAAAAATCTACACATTTGGCTTTTATGATATTTTAATACAAAAACTGGTGAAAACAAAAGTTTTAACTTAAAATTTTTACATTTATGAGTTGACTATACATTAAAATGAGATCTTATTTTCAAATATTCTCCAACAGTGTAATGGAAGCATATGTTTTGACGTCTTTTTGAATGCATTCGATTCAAATTACTATTGTTAACAGACATATGTATATACTAATGTTCATATTTTCGTGGTTAACAAACCATCGCAATTTTATGCTCAAACAGGTTAAAGAGGCTGGAGATACCAAGGGGACATTCAAAACTCAAAAGTCATTCTGTCTTCCAATTAACGTTTGAAATAGTGTTAGAGACATAGGATACAGAAGTGATCGATCTTACCTTGACTTTTCCTTGCATTTTTTACACAGAGTCAATAAAAATATACCCTTTGAAAATATGCGAGATTCTTGTAATTTTAATGTTATCGAAATTATTGAACTAATGCATGCATATATATACTAAGTCCTGCATGCCCTTTTTATATCTAGTACGAATCCATAACGTATTATCGAGAAATAATATTTCATTCAGTGGTTGTTGATAGGAAGCTTATTAAATTTCGTGTGTGTTGCCGAAGTTTACCGGGTGTGACATTGATAAACAATCAACACAGAGCACGTGAAGCTCTTGACAAATAAGTAAATTGTTAGAGCTATGATATGTTTTGTTATATTTTCCATGCGTTCCCCTTTGTTAATTAAACTTTTTCTTAACAGTTGTTAAATAGTTTGTTCTATTTAATGTGTTCTTTAAGAATCAGTTATTACTATTTACAAATGTACCTTCCAGTGCATGTTTGTTTACATTCTTTCATTACGGTATTCCCCTCGAACTTGCACTGTGCGGCGACTGAAGTTCTAACGAGAGGTCCCGTGGTTAATGTCACTGCATACGGGAAAATATCGACGAATTAGCGGACGGGAAGACAATAATTTAATAGCAGTACATTTAGGAAGGTTTTGATAATAAAAAGGATGCTCTTTTACAAGAAAGTTCAAGTACACTTGTTTTATTGTAAAACGTAGCCATTCAAGTATATAAAACATATTCAACTTTTTTTTAATTCGAAGTTTCATATCACTTTAAGGTAATACAGAGTATTTCATGTTTAATAAATTTTCCGACTCAATTTTCAAACGGGCGGAAGGATATATTTTCCAAAAGTTATTTGCAAAAATTTTCTAGTGTGTGTGCATGTAAGTGAATACTCAGAATGAAGGTTGAATGCAATACAAAAAAAGAATAATATATTTATTTAAACAGTAGGCAGTAGACATTTCTTGCTTCTACAAATACATACAGAAAAAAGGATATCGATCGTTAATTTTGTCTTCCATTTTAATTTTTTTGATTCGAGTATCACTGATGAGTCTTATGTAGACGAAACGCGCGTCTGACGAAATTTAAATCCTGATCTATATGATGAGTTTGATTATCATAACATTCTTGTAGAAGTACATACTAGATTGCTAAACTCAAAATTGGGGGTCCACGTGCATATTTTGTTTTATCTAAAAACGGAAAATCTTCGTGAATTTGTGTAAAATAGCATGAGCAAAAAACAATGTGTTTAGTGAAGTAGGCAAATTTTGAGACAGGAATGCAATTTATATGTAAGACTTTTCACATAAATGAAGAAATTATCTTTTTTTTGCGATTGCTTTTGAATACAGTTATTTTTTATTCATCTTTAAACTCGATCAACTTTAAAAAAAAAAAAACCGGTGACCCCAATTTATGTTTTATTATTTTTTTGAAAGACCATTTTAAAAGCTGCCTTTCCTCCTTTAATTTTATTGTTTAGTTTTCTTTCTGTTCATACAAAAGTGGTTTTCCACAAAATCTGACAATTCTGCACAATTTGTATCTTGAAAAAACTCTGTGTCAAATACTATTTATAATATTTCTAAAAAAAAGGCATGATTTCAAAAAAATTCGAAATTATTAAAACATTCTACCGTTTTTGATGTAGATCCCTTATCTACAAGTATGGATTGTCTAAAAAAATTAAACATTTAGTGCGTGTTTGTCATATAATACCATTGCTGTCGGTATTTTTTTTATGTATTATGAAATATGTCAATAACACGTGATACATAAATGCAGATGTTTTCTTGTCAAATAAAAAATGTTGACAACCAATTTGGAAATATGTTTTTAGAATTAAGTTTCAAAGGATTTTCCAGATAATACATTTTTGTAATAAAGTTTGACAATAGTTATGTATCTTCAAGGCTGTCCTTACTTTTATACCACAAGCCATAAAAATCATTATGTAAGGAGTGCAAAGATTATACATGTTATTAACGAAACAGTTTGAAATTTATTTTTTGGAAACACAAACTATGCCAGTAATTTTCGTCTTATTACCGTGCTTCTTTTTTTCCAGTAGTTTATTTTTTACAAAGTCAAATATTTCAAAGTATTGTTTCCAGGACACAAAAATTTGACAGTACAAAATCGTGATGTCCATATCCATTTAAATTATTTGCGTATTTTATCATGATATCGGAGAAAATATTCTGGACCAAAAGATGGATTTCAATGAAAATAGCAAGACTGACTAAACCAATCTAGTTATGGCTTTGAAAACAAGAGTGAATTTTCAGTTAATAGCTATTTTTTAAAAAATCTATCGAAATATACAGATTAAAACTTACAAAAAAAAATCGACTTACAATCTCTGAAATACTAACAATCATTTCTTGCCATAATATAAAGGTTTTGTGTAAACTGTGAACATTTATTCCCTTGTATTTCTTTAAAGAGTACTTCGTATATAATTGATTCAAACAAACCGCTTTTTTTCCTTGAAATCCCTAGGTTTTATTCTTCTAAATTTGAATTACAAAAGATATATGGTTCAACAATAGAAAACAGCATTTGATTTGTCCCTCAATAATATTCTTTTGTATGACGTAAAAATGTCCTTCGAGTATTTATATAAGTCAGCAATAAAGAAAACAAAACCAAACCAAAATGCTGTCAGAAAGCCGTTCGGATTTTGTTGAACATTTATAAGTATTACACGGTATAATGTGTCATGCTCCGATCAATCCAGGGCCATATCTCCTAGACGCCAAAAAAAGCAAATGGTCATTTTCGAAATTGACCTACTTTAGGTCGCAATGTGACAACATATTTAAATTTGAAAATCATTGTTCGAACGAATCTCATTATATTGCACGGATACAGCCGAAGCCGCCCATCTACCTTTCTGTCATTCCAATCGCTGTGCTACCCCAAATTAATAACTGGATTTTGCCGTTGAAAACACAGATTAATAGACCACCGTTTTTACTTGTGCTGATAGAGAAAAAGCTGACAAGAAATCATTCGATTCTTTTTTTAATTCGTTAATGAACATAGTTGATATACGTATTCAACATTTTAAAGATCATTTTACTCCTAACAACAACCATAATAGCCAAATTTCCCGTATCAAACATAAGCTAAAAGAACTCGCCAAGGAATATATTTTTGTCCCGGCTGATAAGGCTGCTAACAATATTATTATTGTTTGACGTAAATTTTACATTGATGTTCTACAAAAGGAAATAACGAATTCACCAACATTCCAACTGACTCCATTTTCGGAAAATGACATCTGTAACAAACATAAACTTTTAGCTACCTCTTTACAAGCAGAACCAAATACAATGAAAGTTCCAACTATGTACTGGCTTCTGAAGCTGCATAAAACTCCTTGCAAATATAGATTTATTTCGTCTTCAAGCCATTGTTCCACTACTAAACTATCTATTCTACTTACAAGTACACTTGGTACAATCCAAAACCTGGTAATAAATTGTTCAAATAAGTCCTTTGAAAATAGTGGAATTAATTACTTTTGGAGTGTCAAAAATTCGTTGGAAGTACTTGATAAATTACATGCTTATATTGGTGATTTCGAATCTGTTCAAAGTTTTGATTTTTCTACACTATATACCACGTTGCCTCATAATCTTATTAAGAAAAAATTCACACACCTGATTAAATGGGCATTTAAAAAGTCGGAATGCGAATATATATGTTCAAACTCTTTTAGGTCATTTTTTAGTAACAACAAACAAAAGAACTATGTCAATTGGACCTGCTTTGATACTATAATTGCCCTTGAATTTTTACTAGATAACATTTTTGTTCGCTATTACTAGATAACATTTTTGTTCGCTATGGAGATTCCGTATATCGTCAGGTTATCGGAATTCCCATGGGGACTAACTGTGCACCACTTATTGCGGACCTGTTTCTGTATTGTTATGAGTAACAATTTATGACTAAAATCAGCAAAGACCCATCGAAACAACATCTGATTCAAAAATTTAATAACACTTTTAGATATTTAGATGATATATTGGCTCTCAAGAATGACGACTTCAGTATGTACACTAAAGAGATTTATCCTGCCGAACTGACTTTAAATAAAGCTAATACTAACAATGAACACTGCCCTTTCCTGGATCTTATATCTTTAACGGGAAACTTAATACAAAAAATTATGATAAAAGAGATGATTTTTCATTTCCTATTGTTAATTATCCATTTTTAGATGGTGACTTTCCCTTGTCGCCATCTTATGGTGTTTATATATCTCAACTTGTTCGATTCGCTCGTGTATGTATTTTATTTCAACGAAAGAAATCTCTGTATTACTGAAAAATTATTACACCAGGGTTTTCGATATCACAAACTAGTCAAAACATTTACTAAATTTTATCATCGGTACAAGGACATCATTCGTAAATATAAATCAACATGCAGACATCTTATACGTTCAGGTATTCCACATCCAATATTTTATGGTGATATTCTTTACAAAGCACAAAAATGTCGGCATTCACCTCAAAAGCTAACCAAACCTTTAAACAGACTTATTCGGAAAGGATATAGTTACGATACTGTTGTCAAGTCATTAAGGATTGCATATTTTGGTATTAATATTGATTCACTCATAGGGTCTTTGCATCGGAAATAAACACATTCATTCTAAAACCAGTTGTTGGCATAATACGGGTTATGTTCTTCTCATATATTTTATGATGGGATGATACTAAACCCCTAACGGGAGGGATTGTACTTGATTTTCATATGATGAAGACCTAATCTTACAATCAGTTTAATTGAGGTTTGGAGCTGGCATGTCAGTAACTGCTAGTAGTCCTTTGTTCATTTATGTATCATTGTCATTTTGCTTAGTTTCTTTTGTTACCTATTCTGACATCGGACTCGGACTTCTTTTAAACTGAGTTTTACTGTGCGTATTGCTATGTGTTTCTTTTTTCTACATTGACTAGAGGTATAGGGGAGGGTTGAGATCTCACAAAACATGTTTAACCCCGCCGCATTTTTGCGCCTGTCCCAAGTCAGGAGCCTCTGGCCTTTGTTAGTCTTGTATGTTTTTTAATTTTAGTTCATTTATGTGTTTTGGAGTTAAGTGTGACGTCCATTTTCACTGAACTAGCACACAATTTTATTTAGGGGCCAGCTGAGGACCACCTCCGGGTGCGGGATTTTCTCGCTGCATTGAGGACCCATTGGTGGCTTTCGGCTGTTGTCTGCTCTTTGGTCGGGTTGTTGTCTCTTTGACATATTCCCCATTTCCATTCTCAATTTTATTAAACGATAACTTCTGCATGGTCAATGACATTCATTTTGAACAGATAGAAATTCGGCATGTACATAAAGATGTTAAAAACAGAAGTTTCGGGTATATTTGTGAAGCATCACTTTAGATTCACCCAACGTTCTTAAACGATCATTATTTGCAAGCCCCCCGAAAAAAAAAATTTATAATATTGTCTCAAAATAATTTTCATTAACAGATTAAAGAGTAGTCACTGGTTTTAATGCGTAATGACCTTGCTATATCGGCGAATTGGTCAAGGTTTCCAACTTGTTTTTGTCAGGTTGTGTTCCTTGGATTAGGGAAGATGTTCGACTAAATATATTTCTAAAGTTCTAACCACTTTTCTTTCTTCAGTCAGATATGACTTCAGAAATATTGTGATGAGGTTGATTCAACGAGCGGTGTCAATCAGATGTGGATTCTTAAAAATTCTAAAGATCTTCTACAAAATCTTCAATTACAATCTTTAAAATTTTGTAGTAATATGAAAACCTTTGACTGGCTATTTTGTACTCTATTATTCCCCATACTAAGTTGAGAGATCGACTACATCGTCTCATTAAACAGAGTCTTTATACAAAAAATTGAAAAAATAAATTTAAATTCCTTGTTTTTAGATACCAGAATAGTTGTGTGATATGTTATTCTACCAATTGTGTCCTATTCTTGATTATGAATTTTGACAGAGTGTATATTTGCATGGTGGGTGATGTATGCATAGCATAAGAAACTTACCCTGTCGACACACCCGTGATCTCGCTCCTTTTGGAGTACATGCGATTCCCTCAGTTTATGTTTGTTACCTTGATTTGTCTATTCTTAATCGTATAATGAGATTTCTCTAATTCTTCGTCAATTTATCCCTTTCTGCACCCATTGTATAAAAAAAATTTAATCAACGTGTGGTTCGTTTGATCTCAGTTCTTCGATTATGACGTCGAATTTTCTTGCTTTCCTCTGAATTTCCTATTGTGACGGCATGAAAAAAGGCGACCATGCCTGATGACATCACATAGAAAGAACACATCTTTTTGCAGATCATTCGAAAAGAAGGAATAAATTTGCCTGCATATTGTTTGAAAATCATTAGAGAAACAGATTCCACCACCAAATCTCGTGTAATACGATATTTATCCACTCTCGACAGTTAAATTTGAAATATTTAAAACGCTCGGTGAGCCTCGCGTTTTAAATTTGAAAATTTAACTGTCTCGAGTGGATAAATATCGTATCACACTCGATGCAGTGGTAGAATCTATATTTAAAAATTAGTCAACTGCTTTCGCCTTCATTTAACAGGAGTAACCAGAAGGTGAAATATCATGTGATATTTTTGTGGGTTTGCACGCATCAACCAATGAACACAAGCTGGCAGAGAAAGTTGGGAAATTCGTCGATACAGCGAGGTTACTATAGATTAAGATTATAGTGAAATAATTAAGAATGATGGAACTATGAGGTTATCGCCAACAGCTCAGTACCTTAAAATAAGGATATTGCAATACCGAAAAGCTTTGAAATTTTCTGCATTGTTCTTATTTCAGAACAAGACTCTTCTGTATTGTCCCCTTTAAAATATAAAGCGTCATTTCGTTTCGTCGAGACATATGGTAAAGAGTTATCAATCGTCATCGGAAGCTGCCAAAGCATATACTACTCTGCATGAAACAGTACTGACATGATTTATAACAAACCTTTATTAAATTGTCCGTTTATGAATTAAGAAATTATTAAGAAACTAAGGTTTCAATTTCCTCAGTCACAGTTTACCTTAGATGAATTTGACTATCATTTTTAGGTCCTTTTTGGTCATTTAGCTCTTCAATTGTTTCGGTTCTTATACATCCTTGGCTTTCAAATATACGGCTTTGAGAGTTCCTGAAGAAGGCAAATCCAGAAAAGCGCTGTCAAAAGAAAGAAGATTATTTGTAAAGCATCTAAATAAATGTGTTCAAGCGGCAAGCTGATTATATTCATGGAAGTATCAAAATGACAGCGGAAAAAAGTATCATATATAAAGAACATTTTTCACTTGTCAACAAGATTTTCCATGTTGACAGTAAATACGCCCTCTGTTTGAAATGATATGTTATCTTTGGTGTCTAAAGTTGGTTTACTTACAGACTGAAGATGATTCGGCTTCTTGTCATTGCTTATTTTAAGCTTCTTGTTTTGATGTAGAATTGTATATTCAAATACCGGGACAACGGTAACTTTACATATGTCTTTGTTTGGAATAATACTTTTGCCATTAGTGTATTCATTTACAGGTTTTATTGGAAATCGTATTGGATTGTATTGTCTCTCGGGATATTTCTTCTTTTAAAAAATAATACTTCTTGGTATACGTGGTTATTTACAGCATGCCCGATGATACAATACAAAAACTCGGAAGAATAGTTAAAGTAACCACATATAAATGCCCTTATAGCACCATCATTGAAAACAGAATTACTCAGTATAACCGTAGGGTCGTGTTTTATGGACTAGGGATGGTGGTCAAGACTGTGAAATATTGATAGGGAAAACCAAAACGATCGACGCGCAGGAGAGATTCAAAATCGTTTTACTACTGTATTAACGTATAATTGGTTAATTATAAACGGACATCATGTCCGATTTCAAGGATATTTGTGTCGATGCCATCGAAACTGTCATGAATAAATGCCGATGTTTCAAGTTTGTTTGGGATGCATTGTGCAGTATTATCATAATATTTTCATATGAAAAACATATCGCCTTTCGATTAGAAAAATATATCATTAATATTTTTGTCATAAAAAAAATACATCGCTATTCTTTTAGAAAAATATCGCAATCATATAGCAAAGTGTAGCATTATCATTATATTACACGCGATTATGACGTAGAAGGTTATCAAACACATTAAATGTACATACCACTGTCTTTGATGCATGATTGCCATTATTTTTTTCGTGCACCTCTAAATTATAGATCAATAAGCAAATAAGTTTTGTTTGATTTCATATACTTATTTTATCGTATAAATACAACATACTTGGGATTAGATGTACACAATGCATTGGAAGTTATATAGACGTTTGCTCTGTTTAATACGCCTCTGTTTTAAAAGGGAAAATCAATTATTTACCGAAAAAATCTTCATTTATTCTTACAAATATAAAAAATCGTCTGAGATTTTCCCAAAATGCGTCTCGTTTACAAAAGAAAATATCGCTACTCCACATGAAACGGTTTTCTGGATTCGCACTTTCCATAGACTGTATGTGGTTATAACACAGAAATAAATATTTGCAAAAAACAAAATATGACACAACATAGCACAACTATTGAAATTCTATATTGTTTATTTAAAGTATACTTTAGCCATGCATTTTGTACATACAAAAGGCAGTAATATTGTTTTGATAAAAGTATGTTCAATTAAAGTGATCAGCGAACCAATCAATAACAAAATAACCATTTATTTCAATCTGATGCACATGCTTAACCGTAAACAAAACAACTAAACAAAAAGTAGAACAATTTACTGTCTTATTTATTTTAAGTGTTAATACCAATGCAACTTCGTTCCAAGAACTCTAAAGACATTTTATTGATACCGAAAGTTAGTATTTTATTTGATTTATTTATTCATTTATTAGTATTTATTTATTTTTTATTCAGATTAACTTTTTTGATTGATACTCTTTTTTGATTGATACTCCTTTTTGATTGATACTCGGCCCTCGTGGTTGTTTTTTCTGAAATGCATGGTAAGTTTTATGATGTTTTCAATTTCAGTTTGAGAAAGAAAAACAAGGGATTGACGTCTAAATGACAATCCAGAAATCCAGAAAAAAAACGTTATAAAATAACCAGTATTCAAAGAAACGGTGTGTATATCGTTATTCTCGATCTATACTTAGCTGTAGTGGTTGGTCGCAGTACATAACATAGGGATTTGTATTTTAGTTATTTTACTTTTATTTTTCGAAACTTAATAATTATCTGGAAAAAAACATTTCGCATTCATTGTTCATGTGTATTTCATTTTATGAAAACGCGAAACACACATGCATATAACCTGAAATCATATGATACCTTGAATATTAATAAAAGCATTGAATATTAATAAAAACATTGTGCATTCATGTGAATTTCATTTAAATAAAACACGAAACAAAGCGCGAAACACGAAACACGAAACACAAATATGTAGATAAGCAGATAAAAATAATACAACAATTGTAATTCTGGCGAATTCTGATATTCTAGTCAATTCAAAATATTTTCAATTTTATTTAAACAAAGTTGTTGTCACTAAAATTTTCGGAAAGTTAGCGTCTGTCTTGTTGCTTATTACATGAAAAAATCCCTTGGTTAGACAATAGTTATATGATATTCATAAACGAGGGAAGCAGAAATGCAACTTACAAATTACAAGTGAAACATATCAGTGGTCACAGATTTGCCATAACGCTCAGTCATGCATGCCTGGTGACGTTTGCTTATTTAAATAATGCAAGTGGAGAGGAATTTTAATTGTTTGTACTCTGATAGATCTTTGGAATTAAAAATATTAAAATATAAATTAAATGCCCTTCGAGTAGGTATTTTCACCGTGAGAATAGAGGTTAGTATTTTGGAAAGTGGATGTGTGCAACATTCATTAGACCAAGTAATTATATAAAGTTGCTTGTAAGGAAACACTTGGAATTTGAGCATCCATTAGTGTGTAGGAAAATCATGCTAACCATCTTTGATTAAAATCCAAAAAGGAACATAAATTATACCTATAATTATCCAAGATTTCATCTTTTGGAAGTATTGTCTAGGTATATAGTTGGTTGTTTTGTGCAATATCAATACATTATCTCTCATTTGAGCAATTGACATCAAGTCAAATAGCACACAAAAACATACAATTTCTGGCTTTGTCGTGGAAATCATTAATTCTGTCAACCAGGAACGACGGGTATTTAGAAACACTGAGCACAATAATGTTCATAGACTCTTTAAAGTTTTCTAATTGTAATTGGAAATCAAACTCAGTTTTTTTTTAACCCTTTCGGAAAGAAAATTTGTCTCTTCTGTATGTTTTTCCCTTGTCTTGCATAATCCTCGTCAAAATCCATTATGATTTTAAGCTATGATTATGTATGACTAACAGTAGTTGGAAGATAAGTGTTGTGTGACAATGTAACTGTCATCTCTTTAAAAAGCAAAAGGCAATGGTCGTGGTATTTTTATATGAGATAGTTAGAACAGACTGACACTTAAAATGGGTAAAAATTTTTTGAATGAATAATGATGGAGGATATTGCTGAAGAGAATGGCAGTCTGAGATTTGTTGACGAAAAGAAATTAAAGAAAGGATCGTTTTCCGTGTTATTTCTCGAGGCAAACAACTATAGAAAATCCATGATAAATGATATCAGATATAAAAGTTTTAAGCTATATTAACGAATCTAGCTAGGGTGTATAAGTTAATGAGACCGCAATCCAACGACAAATAAAATAAACAGGCATTTAAAGGGTGACATACATGTAGAACATTCTTCAACAACACTTAATATGCTTGAATTGATTGAAATTGGAATTTGTTAGAACGATTTCGAAACAAAGTGCAGTCTTCCTTCAATTTTATTTTACGTTGTTATATTTTCTTCTATTAAATAATTTAGTGTGGAAGCCGGATCTTTAGAGAGTTATACATATGATCGGTATTGCACACACAGCTATTTTTTTTATGTTTTTTTTTACAATTGTACCATCCTTTTTTGATGATATTTACATATTTAGTAGGATACAAAAAAATACCGGTACCTAACACACAGCTAATATGCTTATTATGCTATTTGGTCTCACTCTGCATCAATTTCATGTCATCATGACTGTTGTCAGTCCCATGCTACCCGTTGTTTATACCTAGGTTATCAAACATTTGTATTTGATTTTTCTTAAAACTTATCTATACTCCTTTGGACTTATAGCTTGAAATATATAACATAGACATTTGGCTATAGTTGAAGTCATTGTGTTATACTGTTGTAGGGAAAGTATGCTTGTCATACATGAACATCGGGACACCTTAGAATATAACAATATTCCAATTTCAGATGGGACACATTTTTTGTAAACCAGAAATCCAAACGCCACAACCAGTAGAAAAAGAAGAATCTATTTTAGATTCAGAGTTCATTAGGACGCCTTCAAGTAGCTCGTCTGATGATATGAACAAAACGTCAGACTTTGAGAGTTTCATTATCCCATTTGAGAGTGACTCTGACGAGCTATTGGTAAGTATGAATTTAAAATCTGTTTATTCAACAACAAAACCTTGATAATTTGAAAAAGAAAGTATGCTCTTTGTTGGAATCTTCAGCAGTGAACAAGGGATAGTGTTTACAGCTTTCATTTCACTAAACCAGTAAACAGTTATTAACCAGAATAACGCCACAAGATTGATCAACCAATAAGTTTTATGTGTCTTAAAGAACAAGATACTTTAATAGATAGTATTGTGAGATATCTACTTACAACTAAAATCACGAATGGAAGGGATTAAATAAATTGATAGTAAACTGAAATAAGACTACAACGTGAATTTAGACTGCAACTTCATGGAGGAAAATTAATAGAGTAAGATTAAAATTGACAATGAAAACGGATCGACTACAAAAATGTTGCTCTTTTTTCAAATTAGATACGTCTTCGTAAAGAAAGTCTAAAAAAAATACATATATACACTGTAGGCCAAAAAAGAGGGACAAAAGATACCAGAGGGAAAGTCAAACTCATAGATCGAAAACAAACTGATAACGCCATGGCGAAAAATAAAAAGACAAACATACAAATAATAGTACAGATGACACAACATAGAAAACTAAAGACTAAGCAACACGAACCCCACCAAAAACTGGGGGTGATCTATAACAATCTATAACCTATAACACGAAATATTGCATATTCACCTTTAATAGGGGTTTTTTAACACTAATTGATGCTTAGTTTTTTCATTAATATAAAAATAAGGAGATGTGGTATGGTTGCCAACGAGACAACTATCCACCAAAGTTCAAATGAAGTGGATATAAGCAATTATAGGCAACCGTACGGCCTTCAACAATGAGAAAAACCCAAACCATATGGTCGGCTATAAAAAGTCCCTACATGTTATAACTGTTATAAATATGTTCACTTGTTTTTCAAAAAAAAAAACAAGTAGATACATAAATTGTAAATATTCACTTCTTCGATATGTGCAAGCTCTTTCAGAATTATTGCAAAGAAATGATACACTGTGAGTAAACGTGTAAAATCCTGTGAAATATTACAAAACAACTATAATTTGCAAAGGAACGGCAGTTTTATTCACATTTTCGTCTTGGCAGTAGCAGGAAGGTCTTCCAAATAACTCAGGCTTAACATCAAGTCATGGCGACCCCTAACGTCTACTTTTTTGTATCCTTTGTTATTCATCAATATAAATAACCAATGCGAAAGTAACCAGTTTTTAGAAAAATCCTTCTGCTTTTATAATTGTTCATTTCCGGGCAAGACTTGATAAGCATGATAACGGTAACAAGCAAACGCACAATAACAGTGTATAATAATCTACATCTGACATTCTGTAAGGAAATAAATATTGGCCAGCGTATTAAAGAATTGGAAAAAATCACAAATTATCCCGTGAACAACTTATCAATGCATATTTGGCAAATGAAAAAGAAGAACAAATATTTACGTTTTTCAGGTGAAGATTCCAGCCACAGAAAACGACTATCCGGATACGAGACCAGTTAAAATTGAAAAAAAGCTAAAATTACCTGGTGGAATCAAATTGTTTGATAACTGGGATCCTTATACAACTAGTGACGATGCAATCAATGAGGAAGAACTCTTACCAATTACTGAGGCAGACTTGGATAGCCATGCTAAGAAGGTTAGGTCCTTTTGTTTATTTCACTAATTACTCCGGTCGAACTATATAATCATGCTAGTCAGGTTAGATGATTTCTGTCTATTTAACCAGTTATTCAGGCAGAACTTGATAGTCATGCTAGGAAGGTAATGTGCTTTTTAGTCTATTTAACCAATTACTCAGGCAGAACTATATAACCATGCTTGAAAGGTTAGGCGCTTTTTGTCTATTTTATCAATTTGAATGCTCAGAACTAAATAGCAATGCTAGAAAGGTAAGTCTGTTTGTGTCTAGTGTACAAATTACTTAGTGAGAACTAAGTAGCCATGCTACTAGGAAGATAATGTGATTTATAACTGTTTTACCAATTACTCAGGCAGAACTAGGTAGCCATACTAGGTCAGTAATGTGCTCTTGTGTCTATTTTACCATTTACTCAGCAGAAACTAGACAGCCATACTGGGAAACTTAAGTGTTATTGTGTCTGTTTTATTCAATCTCTGAAATTTGTTAACGTTCCAAATTATGTTTTACATATAAATTCCTGGACTGCTTGTATATTGGAATGAGTACAAGTCGTAAAAAAATAGATCTAGTAGACAAGTATATATCAATATATTTTATTTTTGTTGAAAATATCAATGTACGATATCTCTTTTCAAGGTTCCGGGATCAGCATTGAATCAATATGAAGACCTTATTTCCTACCTCGATAAACCTGCACGAGGTAAAGATTCCCGTGATGAAATAATGGTTCGAGCAATTTTAGTCTGGTTAAGTAATCAGAATGTAGAAAACTTCACATCTGTTGAAGGAAGTGAAAATACACCGAAAGGATTTCTCAGTCTTCTTGGAAAAAAACGAAGCACATACTCTTCATTCTTCACTCTTCTTTGCAGGTATTTGTCTGCCATGTTGATCTTATTTTACGTCAACATAGTTACCTTCACGAGAGTATCACTTCTTATCATTATACATTGGGTAAAAATTATTGTTAATTCACGATAGTGTATCCAAACGTTACACAATATGCTTGTCGCTTTGAGCTAAGGAAAAAATATGAACTGACAAATGCATGCATTAAATAGAGGCAAAAGATACAAAAGGGATATTCAAACTCATAAGTCGAAAACAAGCTGACAATGTCGGCAAAAAACGAAAAACGAAAAACGACCTAAAGACACATAACAGTAAACAAAACACAACACAGAAAACTACAGAAACGAGCCACACGAACCTCACCAAAGACCGGGCGTGATCTCATATATATAAGGATGAGGAGATCCTGTTCCACATGTGGCAACCGTAGTATTGCTCATGTAAGCAAAGGATAGAAATCAATAAAAACTATGAAAACCATAATGTTGACATAGGAAATTTCTTACTATGACAACTGCAGTTTTATGATGACAAACGCGGTTATTTCAGGAATAATTGTCATAGTTTGCATGAATAAATTCAAGCGTCTAACGTTCTGATGACATCGAAGGGGTAATTACTAACTTTACAAAACAGATCTTGTTTCAGAGAAATTTAATAAAATCAAATTAAATCTTTAAAAAAAAATTTGAAAACAAAAATGTGAGATTTTCTAACAATTTGTATCATTAAAAAACAATCTACTGCAAATATTATATAATGGTTTGGAAGCAAATATACTAATGATTTATATCATACACATTTTAGTTCAGTTTGAGATTAAAGTACACGATTCCCATTATATTTCAGTTTAAACTTAACAAAATTATTGAAATGTTTTCCATTTTAACTTCAGTTGTTTTAAACATATCGGTTTTTTATAACATGACATTCAAATTCTTTATTACCTTGAACTTTACAGTTCATCGGTGTCAATATAAAATTTCAAAGTAAACTGACAGAGAATGTTCATGTTATAGTGTTGTCTCTGATTTTTAATGCAGTAAACATATATTTTCTTAAATTAGTTGACTATTTGATGTTCTTTATACTCAAAATTTCAATAAATTTAAACACACTTGGCCTAGGCCAGTAATATTTCTTGATGAATTTTACTCTAAGTTCCTTATTTTTCGGACACACTTAGATAAAATGGAATTCGTCTTCAATACACTGACGACAAATTGTACATATACGACATGACAACTCGATGCTTTGGTAGCATCCAGTTTCAACTGCTAATGTATGAAAAGAAAGTCTTATTTCAGACATGCAAAATATGATTGCAGTATTAACAAAGTAGTATGGAAACAAGATTATTTTATTTAATCCCTATGCCTCACAAAAAGAAAAAAAAACATAAAGAGTTCATGTAATGGTGACTACAAAAACCTAACCGCATTTATCAGTGCAATGCGAAAAAGTAAGACAAAAAGATAAAACTTTTTCTCCAGATGCTACTTTGCAATATGCCGATTTGACTAATTGAAGATTCACTTATCTGTAGAAAAGCCGACATACAGTGTGTTCGGATTCATGGTGTTTGTAAGGCTGGGGATTACCAACCTGGAGACAGAAATGGTGAAGACATAGCATGTCTTTGGAACGCTGTTTATTTGCGAGATTCATGGCATATAATTCATCCATTTTGGGTTTGTCGGTCAGTGTTTGGAAAAAGGCCAGGTGGCTGGATAAGATTAGAGGAAAGTGGAAAATCCATTGGACAAAAACAAAAAGCTCACGAAGGAGTGCTTAGGAATGCTTTTAAAGAATACTATATAATGCCAGATCCAAAGCAATTTATTTACAGATGTCATCCAGACGAATCAAACTGGCAATTAGTACCAAAGCCGATTTCAAGAGATCAGTTTTTTGATCAGGCATATCTTCTACCACCTTTTTGGGCATTAGGGTTAAAATTATTAAGTGAAAACTCTTGTTCGTTGAAAGCTGCAGGGAACGCAGTTACAATAACATTTAAAGGGCCTAAAGAGACAGCCAACGAACTAAATATGGACTATGACTTTTTTTAAAAGAAGAAAGTGCAAAAGAGAAAGATAAACATGAAATGTTGAAACCTGAAAATATGCCCCGTCTAGTTGCTAAGATACGAAATGGGTCCGAATGGAATTTCAATATACAGTTTCCTGTAGAAGGAGTATATAGAATAGTAATTTATGGGGCTCCTCAAAAACAACCATTGCTAAGACTTTGTGAATTTCAAATAAAATGTACCACCAGAACACAAAATTGTCGATTAACGCCCTTTAATCCAGGTATTTTAGGATTTGGTCCAAGCCTTACAAGCGAAAGAGCAGGACTTCTTCTTCCATCTCACCGTAATGGTCTTGTAACAACAGATAAAAATAAACCAATCAAGTTAAGTTTTCTCCTTGATAGTGAGATGTCCAAGTCTATGGAAATTAGAACAGAATTGGTGGATTCAGATTATGAAGACCAGTCATCCTTAGTCGTAACGACAATTGAGAAAAAAGAACTTAAAATCACGACAACGCTTATTAAAGAAGGAGATTACGGTATCAAGATTCTAACCGGAAAACGAAGGAGTCCGAGTGATGAAAACATTACCATGCGTGTTGTTTGCAACTACTTCGTAACAACATCGTATAAATTTACACACAAGGTTAGTTAATTATCCAGAAATTCAAACTCAGTCTTCGTAAATTAAACAACACAAGTTGAGCGTTCACGTACGTTTTGTTTGTCGTGGAATAAAAATGAGGCGAAACCCTCTAAAGGGACAATTAAATGCGTAAGTCTTAGATAAACCGTGAACACCATGGCAAACTTAAAATGGCGAAAAAAAAATTTATTTTCTCTTTCGAATCAGTTCAAATTTCGTATATCATGTATGTGTAGCTTACTATACGGTATTAGTTTTGCTTACTGTTGAAGGCCGTAGGATGATCAGTAATTGTTCTATGTTATTTGGTCTTTCTGAATAGTTTTATCATTGACAATAATACCACACCTCCTTGTTTTTCTTTAATCAATTGGAACTTTAAGATCAGTTACTAGTGATAATGCAACACCATTTCTGAATTATTCCATTTATTCAAAATTTTATCCTTTCTGATAATGTCTTACTATTCTAAATACGTTATGTCATGCACAGAAGAAATATTGGTTAGATTCAAACGAGTCGAGAAAAAAAAGGAAATAATCATTACATCTACAATGAGAAGAACAGTATTTATTGCTTTTTTCATCATAACAATTGCTGGAAGGTCTTTGAAAAAAGTTCATACTTTAGCACAGATTAAAAGCGGTCCTCCTTAATACTTATCTTTATATGTGGGAATACTAAATACCAAATGCAGACAGTTCATTAGATTGACGATGTATTCTGACATATTCCTATATGTCGTGCAGAGCTATTTACAATACACATTTGGGACAATATGCACGAGCTTTTTATTTGCGGGGTGCCAAAACGAAGAATTGTTTTTTTTTAAGCACAATCGATATAAAAAATAACTGGTATATACATTGTGTTCTTCTCTTTCGTATCGTTTCTTGATGATCGATCACTTACAAAGGTAGTTAAATCGCAGGCACACAACTACATGTATGTGTCTGTCTCGGGTCCGTAATTTGTACATGGTTGTCGCCGTCCCTTCATTTTGTTTTCTATTGTTTTTAATAATGAGAGGCGCTAGAAAATTGGTCTATTTTAAACTCTTTTGTCAGGATTCGAGTTAAGCAGAGCCTTGGTATATGAGTCGGACGCTTTTCTTTTATTAATGACCGTGTAGTGACTTCTTAGTGTTGTCATTGGTCAACGTGAGTTTTTGGATAGCTATGTCGCTAAAATTTACCCCACATCACCTTTTTCACATTTAAAAAGTCTCTTCTTTACCCTTGTAAACTATCGTATTTTTTAAGTTCTAGTTAGTTAATTATTACAATTTTTTTATTTAATTTTTTTTATTCCACAATTATATGATTTTCAGATATACATTTGAAGTTATCCAAACTTCATTCGGGAGATATTTTCGTTAATAAATATAAAAGTTTTATGTCAATTTTATAGAAAACAAACAAACGTCTTGCACGACACAATCTTCTAGCGTTTATTGAAAATGCTGGAATTGCAGAAATTGGAAAAATTGAGGAAGGCATTCAAAGATGTAAGAAAGAGAAAATTCCAGATACGGATTCAGACATTGAAAATGCTGAAAGAAAACTACAAGTTCTACTATTTAGGAAAGGTACATGTATAAAACTTTTGCGATTGTACATTTACATGTATAATACATTGTAGTATGTATTGTAACAAAGCATTAAATCGCTTGAAAACACTTTTGAAAAAAAATCACATTGTAACAAACGATGAATAACTAGTTAATACCTCTCCGAATATTGCCAAAGTTTTTATGCCGACACTAGTTACATTTAAATAGAAGTTGGGATTAGACTGTGTTAATCGATTTTGACACAAAGAAATCAGAAAATTGATTATCCAAAAAAAGGCCCAGAATTAAATGAAATTATGATTATCATACGTCAATGAGACAGCAATCAAACGATACAGAAACATCAAATGACATATATATGTCAACACTCGGTCTTAGGCAATAGACCCGTGCCTATACATTATATCAAGTTCTATATCGCCCTGTGTCTTAAGAATTGTGAATTTGACTACCAATGATTTATCAATAACATTACACATTTTAAATGACAAAATACATTTAAACCTCGAGGAAGACTGATGGAGTTCCTTATTTGGGACAACACATGCACAGATGGCTTCCTTTATCTAGATTTTGAGATCACAATCATAAGATCTTATACAATAACTTACAATAACTTACTTTTGGCATTGAGCAAAAAGATTCCTGCTTTCCTCTGTCAGGTAGATAAATAACTATATAAAATTAACCTTACAATGTGACACATATAGGATTGCATGTATGATTTTTGTACTGAGCTAACGACACTTTGACCGCAAGCAATCTTGGCACAGTATTATTGTGTATCGTTTACACCTATGTTACAATCTATGTGCGTACATAATGACTACATGTATATCTTTCAATAAAGAATATTTCTTTTGTTTTTGTTCTTGTCGCCATTCCATTAATTTACAAAAGAGGGTTGAGAATTCATAAATTTTCCATTCTCTCAACGCTAATCTGTATGTCCTAATTTAGAAATCACAACGGTGGTTTTCGTTGCTTTAATCTTACTGTCTGCTGCATAAAGAATTATGTTGGTCTGTTAGACACGCACTTCCTTTTGTTTGCAAGTATGTTAATTTTTTCAATTTGTTTTTTGTGTAGCAACTTTTTTCTTTACACTTTTCTGAACAGTTTTATTTTTTTTAAATTGTGTCCGTCCATCCGTCCGTTCGTCAGTCCGTCCGTCCATTCATTCGTCCGTCCGTTCGTCCGTCTGTTCGTCCAACAAATACTTTCGTCTTAATTTTAATTAGAAACAACACACAACTTCATATTCGTCATCAGTTTGACAAATACATACTTCCTGTTTGCCGATACTTTGAATTCTGAAATGTGTTGAATGAATTTAACTTTTTTTCCTCAGACATTTAACCGATACTACTGAACAAAATGACTCCATATTTGATCAGCAGCCCAACAGTGATGAGTTGTAACGTGTTCGCGCTTTTCGGATCTGTCAATCTGTTTATTTTACTGTTAATTACGAGTTGAGGTATACTTAGCACGATAATGCATAAATATTTATTTCATTTTGCAATACTAGTTTGTAGAATGCACTAAGTCTAATTGTTTTCGTCACATATTTCTCAAGTTCTATTTTTTATTTCAGATATCCATGATGCTTATATGAGGAGGCATTTAATAACAACAGAGAAAACGATTGAAAGGCTACGCAAGTCTCAATATGAAAGAATATTTACAGATAGTATTAGACATCTGGAAGAGTTCGCCTTGCAACTAAATTCACTAGAAGGGTTCACACAACAATTACCAGATATCCTCCATGCTGTTGGTGAATTCAACCATACACACGTAACCAATGAGCAGGTCGCGAACACTCTGTGTGCTTTGTCTGTACTTTTTGGTAACAAAGAGAAAGAAATAGAGGTAAATGGATAGGTAACATTTGAATCAATTTCTATAGCATATCAGTATGGTACCGATTTAGATGTTTAAAAAAGCGGATACAAAGGATGTAGAACAAAGTCATCGAAAAAAGGCAAAAAAATTATAGCAGAACTCTAAATTTTAAGCAACATGGACGAGCTAGTAAGATGTCCACCTCATATCATGACCCAATGCTTATTATTAGTATTCTTCTTAATTTTGTTGGGTAATTTTTTTCTCTCATTATACCGATATTTTGGATAAAGTTTTAGGAAAAAAGATGCATATATAAAATAAAACTTTAATTGAGCGCATACGTGCTACGCGCTTGTGATTTGACATGCCGTAAATCCTTGTTCAACTCTTCATAATCTTTCGAAAATTATCAATTATAAACTAAAACAGTCAATCACAAGTTGTTCAAATGAGACCATTTGAAGAGATTTAAAAAATAAAATTGAGATATATAAATTACGGCACAATTTAATTCAAATTTGTCGATTGCTCCAGAGAAACCGTCAGCATCGCGTTTATTCGATATTTTGACCCGAAACCATCACTTCAGTTTTACCTATGATTCTTTCTATTTAAATTATTGGGAAGTCCCTGGAGTTTATTTAGTATGCCAAATTTGAAAAAAAAGATAGGTCAATCACAGGATTAATTATGACTACTAAGGACAGACTGACACATACACATTCCATTGACATACATTTTAAATGACTTATGCTTTGATTACACAGTCAAATAATAAATATCTGTTCTCCACAATATCTTTGGCATTTCTAATTGATGTTGCATTGAAAAAAAACGAACAAAAGAGTTTCTAAAACTTTACATTCAGAAAAATTGAAAAAAGTCTTTATTTTTTTTTGCCCACTTTGACAACAAAAAAGTCTGCATATTCCTTTCCTAAATTCTTCCACTTATAAATTGTTTATTTAGATTAAACCCTACAGAGAAATAGAGATAAAAATGGTTGTTGTTAATCTTTTGGCCCTTACATAGCTCTACGTTGGCTGCCATCGAATTTAAAGCAATTATAATTTATAATTACTATATTTTGACGATGTTATGTAACTTTTCAATGAAAAGCAATGCAAAATATTTTGTATTTATTTTCGCAGACAGTAGATGATTTACAAGCCATTTCTAGAGAAGCAAAACACAAAATTGCAATCCAAAATAACACTGGAAGCGCAAGTTTAAAACCGGAAAATGCACAAAGCGCAATGAATATTATTAAGAAGTATTCGTACGAGGAAACAATGAAGAAAAGTGCAGCAGCAGCGCAGATATATAAATGGGTACGTTTTCATTCACACGTCTTTTTGTTATTTATGTTGATGGGTTGTTGTCTAATTATGTATACCCATATTTCCTTTAATCGTATAATATTGTCCGACTGAAAAAGTTCAAGACGTTGGCTTAATGTAAAAAAAATTAAATTAGAACTTTGTTTCCTTTTTTAGGCCATTTTGCGTAATCAAACATTTATATGGGTATGTTCGTAAGAAACCACGGTTTCAAAATTACTATGTAGATTCAGAAATTATTGCGAGGTTTTTATCAATGCGAATATTGCGACTGAATGAGTATCGCAATAATAAAAACTCGCATTCTTATATCTGATACATATAACCGTATGTAGATTTTTTCTGAAATCGCAATAATTAATCTCGCATTTTAGTCCATTCTACAAAATTCGCAATAATAAATGCACGCAATAATTTCTGAATTTACAGTATTTAACTTTCATATTGCTCTTAATAGTGTCTTATTCTTATGAAGAAGCTTGTAATACAGGTCTGCACAAATCTCTGCAATTTAATCACTACAGGAAATTACAGGCATATAACAATGAACTAAGTGCAAAAAAACACAGGTCGTTAGTTTTCTCGTTTGAATTGTTTTACGTTTGTCATTTCGGGGCTTTTTATGGCTTGCTATGCGTTATGTGTTTTGCTCTTCGTTAAAGGCCGTACAGTGACCTCAAGTTGTTAACCTTCTACTGCATTTGGTTTCTGGTGGAGAGTTGTCCCATTGGCAATCATATCCCATCTTCTTATTTTTTTACAAATTTGGTGGTAATGGCATATCATGTGTATTCCGTGTTAGACTTATTTTCAGCTTTCCTAGACTCAGAGCAATTTAAAGCTTTAGATTTAGATATAAAAAAATGGTAAAGACAATTGCCTATAATTGTTGAAGACTTTTTTGTTGCCTTTAGATGTATTTTTTGTTTTGGTTTGGTTTTAGGGGAGTTTTAGCCTAAGTATTGTTTTATCCATAAGCAATTATACATGAAAACCAAATCAAAACGATGCATACAAACAGATAAACTATTGAAATACACCTAAAGCTAGATTAATTTCTTTTTGAATTATCGTCATAATTTTCTTATATGCTTGAAAATTACAATGGATGACATAGTGCTTATCCCGTAACTGGAAACTTTTGCGATCACTTGCATCTTGTGAGCATAATCTATTCTTTTATATTATTTTCAAAAATATAGTAATGTATATCATGTGACAGAAGTAATGCTTTTGATATATGGTTGTCTTTCAGGTAACTGATGTTATCTCTAAATTAGAGAATAAGAGACCAGACCAGGAGAATGTATAATTCAGCTAAATAATCATAGGAGGCCCTTCAAAACAATAAGATGCAGGATTGCTGTTTTAGTGATTTGACATTTCACTCGCAGAAATAAAACATGAATATCCATTTGACAGTAAAACCAAATGAATCAAAATAAATTATAGATGTTAAGTTTTCCTGTAGACTTAAACATCTGTGTCCTTTTTACTACACTGGAATCTATCTAACTTGCATAACTGAAATAATTAATCATGATTTCAGAAAATATGTTTATAAAAGATAATAAAAATAAGGCAAGAAATTCTTATTTATTAATGTACTAACCATATACATATACGTAAATATGATTTGTTTTTGCGTACATTTTTATGACATTACTGAATGTAACTTATCACAAGGATTTTACTTGAAACAAGAAACACAATAGCTGCTACTGTAGAGTAGGTGCTGCTTACTCATCCGGAACACACGAGTCAACCCTCGGTTATTGATGGGGTCTTTAGTTGTCAGTGTAGTGTTTTTGTGACTGTAACAATTGTTTGTTAGTTACTTTGTTTTCTGTTGGCAATGATGGTGTCAGTCTTTCCTCGGCAAGTGGGTTTTTACAGCCGCTTGGTAACACCTCTCACTTTTTATTTTATATCGGAATTTCAGAAAATTAGCACATACACAAGTACAAGTAGTTTCAGTTATATATTTTAATATATCAATAACAAGTGCGTTTTGGTAAAACTAATTAGTGCTTGTAACAAAGATATTTAATATTTTACGAAATCGTAAAAAGTTTCACAAAGAATCAAATAGTATCTGTGCAGAAGCAACGATATTTCTCAATTATTGAAATACAATGTATATCACAAAAAAGGTTCAATGAAATATTTAGGTTATGCATTTTAACTATTTCATTGAATTGGGAACGCTTTACTAATACTAGGCTAAATGTAACTTCTATTTGGAAGTTGCCAAATGTTTGTTAAGCCAAAACAATCTGGTGAATAGTTGTCTCATTGGCAATCATACCACATCTTCTTATTTTTATATTAAAACCTTCGGAGCATAATGTTAGATTCACACAGTATCTATGACAGCAGTAAGAACATAGGAATTCGACAAAAGACTTTTGATCAGCCTATTTATTGATGCTATTGTTCCTAAACATATTCTTCATCGTCCTTTTTTTCATCTCTTTATTTTTATTCTCAGGGGGGGGGGGGGGGGGGGGGGGATGGCAAAGATCAAAACCCGAAGTCGGAGAAAACGAGACAATATCATGGTCAAAAGACGAATTGACAAACAACAGACCACAAAACACTAGATGCAAACTAATCCAAGTTGTATAAATGATCAATTAATAAGATTATTTTAAATCATAGTAGATTTAAGTTATTGAATGAATATTGTCTAAACCATTTTATAAACTTTGAATTTCTATCAGATTTAGTCCCTGCAATACCTGCTACACTAGTTCATTTTGGAAATTTTAAAAATATACTGAGCTTTACCAATTATGCTTTTTTGAAGACCATAAAATAAAAATGCAAAAACTATGGAGTCTTTTGTAAAGAACTGAATTTGCCGGTATTGTGACTTACAAATCAATTGATAACCATTACTATATATTAACATTAGCTCCGAAACGATTATATTTTGTATATGCAAAAAATGCTCATAAATTAGATACCATCTTTATCGCGCATTGAATAATATACAATTACTGTCTTTTGATGAGGTAAATATGTGGTTTTATTGACTTTTGAAAAACTGATATTCACTGAGGCCAGCGGCCGAAGTGAATATCAGTTTTTCAAAAGTCAATTAAACCACATATTTACCGAAACAAAAGACATAATTGTTTTATTCCATATTCCGAGAGAGTACCAAGAGAAATGTATATAATGATAATTATTTACCAAAACCAATTATACATCAAACGATTTTAACATAACGTAAAAGCACGACGTTTTGCGCGGTGAATATACTTTTTCCGCAGGTGAATATGCTTATTTATTCAAAATCCAGATATATGTACATATCTTTCAGTTTAGTGAAATTCTATAATGAAAAAACGTATAATGAAAAATAAAGTGAAATGCAAGTATGTGTTTAAATGTTTAAAAAAAAATGTCAATCAACGCAAAACTAGACTAAGTACATTGTGTAAAAATCCATGGATACACAAAAGTGATGCATTAAATAAACATAAGATAACAAATGTGTACCAATATTCTACCCCAGATTAGGGAACGACCATTTAACTTCAAAAAGGGGTGGGGGGGGGGGGGGGGGGGGGGGGGTAGGGTTATGGTTTTTAAAATTCTGAATCCAGATTTTCCCCATACCTTATAGTGTTAAATTTTGAAAAAAATAATTTGATTGATAGCGTCGAAAAACTAAAAAAAATGTTGGCGAAAAAAGATTTCTGACTCAGATAAAAACCAAAAACCCCCCCTTGAAGTTAAGTGGTTGCTCCCTTGTGTGTCTCTTTGACTCTGACATTAATTCGGAAGTTTTGATTGACTAGAATTTCGTGAAAGAAAAGCAAATATAAATAAAAAATTTACAGCGAAAAGTATTTGTACACTTGGTTGTTCCTGCTGTCAAAAGTATGGTTCACTATAATAATGTGAATATAATCATCGTCTCTTCTTTCGTGTCTGTTGTTTTGTTGTTGCTATGGTCGGATTATCTTTCTTTGGACAGTAAAATTTGAGATTGCCTTCTGGTTTCTTATCAATTTTAGTCAAAGTTGGAAAGTCTTCTTGTTCCTCTGCGCTCATCATTTTCTGTGATTCATCGGAAATTCCAGTTGACTGATTCGGATGGGAGCTTAATTTGATATGTTCACTTGATAACGGCGTAATAAAATCATTAAGTGACATTGAACGATTTCCACGTTTTCCTTCATTGGCTGAGCGACAGCGACCTCTAAAGTTACCTCTTGGTCTTCTCTGGGGTGTACTACTTCTTACTGTTCTTTCATTAATTGCGATTCTGGATTCTTTCATCTGTTCTTTACCTTCAACTGATCTGTCTTGTTCTTGTTTAAAGTGAGTTTGGTCTGAAACTTGGTTTCTAAATTCGCCCCATGAAAAGTGTATTTGTTTCGGGGAACTCCTTGTATCTTTTTGAAAGTCCAATTTAGTTACGTCTGGTGCCACGGATTTTTTGGGTTGCTTTTTTTTCTTTGCTTCTCGGCATACACAACACGTTATGCCGTCGTTGGTTATAGAGTATATATGACCTTTAAAAAGGAAACCATAAGTAAATTAGACAAATTATATGTGTTTATGTTCAAATGAAATACTACAATTAATTCGTCGTCGTCGTCGTCGTCGTTGTCATCATCATCATCATGCGTTTACTGACGACACCAGCCATTACAGTTATTAAGCAAAAGAGTTTGTCCTGATATTTCAAACGTATAGAACACATTTACAAATAAAAATAACTATTAGAAGCTAGATAAACGCAAAATTGAAGGAATGTGAAATGAATTCTAATGTATATTTTCAAAATTCCCATTGTTACAAATGTAACTCAGTTGAAACCGGTCCTCAATGCTCTTCAACTTACATGAAGTACTGTATTTGGCCCTTTTGATTCTTTTGTAGACGAAACGCCATCTCGAGTACACAATTTTAATCCTGGTATCTATGATGAGTATATCATAAGAGGTATTTTTCTACTTGATATTCTACTATTTAAAGGTTCGACGAATAAAAATATTAAACAATCTAATATCTTTATTTCACATTCATGATATGTGTGTGCGTAAGTGAGTGTGTGTGTGTGTGTGCGTGTGTGTGTGTGTGTGTAATCTACTGACCTTTTCTGCATATGACCCACTCATCCTGATGAATCCCCATCTTATCTCGTAGGACAGGATATGATTTAGCATTAATTAAATGCGCATCCTCCTCAATTCTGTCAAGGCTTCTGATAAGAAGGGAAAGTAACTCATCAATATGTTGGTAATCATATTCAGCTCGAACAATTCGTGTTTTTATCAAGTTTACTACATCGTTCCCATTAATGCTAATGTGGGTCGTTTTTGTTGTATCTTTTGGTCTTGGCCATGCAGCGGTAAAGGAGTCATGTTTTATATCAAGAAGAACATCAGTGTCAATCAAATGGCTATGCTTTTTGCTGTCTTTGAAAAGTTTTACGACTTCAGCAACACGCTCGTCGTCAAAGACAGCTTCCAAAGCGTCCGGTTTACTTGAACATATTGTTACGACCCAAAGAGCATGTAATTTATAGATTTCCTGAAACAAGTCTTTAAAACTATGTATATAACTTAAACCCCTGTTAACAGTATCGTGTATCCTATTGGCAATGCAAGTTGTAAACGATAAATTGTCAACAAAGTTTTGATCATAATTCAAGTACTTAACAATTTGTCTGTAGGTTGCAATTTTTTTTAGATACGTATTTATAAGTTCGGCAACGTCTCCACTATAACAAGGACATGTAATTTGACGACCGGTATTCCTTTTCAAAATATTGCTCTTAGCTTCTTCCATAAACTGCTTTTTACATTTGAGGACACGATCATATCTTGGATGTTTATGAATGATTGTTTTGCAGGTTGGACATTTTATAACAAGAGCATCTTTTGATTTCCTCATATATGCATCTAAAATTGTATCCGTAAATGTGTGACCACATGCCTTCAGGGTTACGGTTTTACAAAATTTTGAATATGGATAGCTCCTATCGTCCGGAATCTGATTTGGTTTGCATTCTATACAGAAATCTGGACAAGGCTCGCCACAATATCCAGAACATATGTGTCCACATCCAAGAATCGTTTTGCATGATTGACTACATTTTTGACGGTCGCATATTTCGCTACATAATTTGGAACACTTGGAATGAGGGCACTGCCAGACGCACGGTTGTTTACACTGTTAACATGGTTGAATACACGTATTGGTACACTTTCTATGGTCACAAGCGTAAGTACATGGTTTCTGGCAAGGTTTGCAATGTAGACAATTGTAACCGTTGCATTTATGTCCACATACCTGCTCCTTTTCGCATTTTCTTTGGCATATTTTGTGGATCATGCCGTCCTGACATTCAATGCAAAGATGCGTACAAATATGGCCACATGAAAGCAGTTTCTGGCATTTTGAAGTACATTTTATAGGAAGTCCAGCTCTATGACATTCAATTTGAATTGAATGCCCACAGGGTAATTTTTGCCAAATGTGATGACAACATAAAGGTATATCATTTGTATTCATTGCTTTTTCTGCAGTATCGATTTTATCGATGACTTGTTTCATACTACATGGGATATTTGTTGTGTGGTTACATGACGGATACGTATACGGAACTGCTACATTGCATTGTAAAGCCGATTCTTCCCTTTCCTCTTTTGATTCCCAACACTTAACGCTGAGAGAATGTCCACATGTTTTTAAGTATACGTCAACGTCCGACATACACCGGACATGGTCTAATACCGGATCTGTACTACATGGAAGGATTTGTTCGTGTTGACAGTTCGGCATTTTCTTTTTAGTATCAAATGAACAATAAATATGCTTTGGATTTTTATAGCATTCTACCTTGTTTATATGGCCACATGTTGGTAAGGTTTTGTGTACAATTTCCAAACATTCAAACGTGTTCAAGTCCTCTGAACAAGACATTTTCTGTACATGCTGACATCCGGATATGACTCTTTCTATAATTTCGGAACAATTACATGGAGTAGGATAATGACATATCCCATTACATACATGAAGTTTGTCGCAAACCTTTGTACATTTTTCTTTGCAAGTTACATTTTTTGCTAGATAGCAATCTACTTCAACCGTATGTCCGCAGTTGAATTTCTTTGTGACGGACTCCTTGCATTTTATTTTATCAAAATCAGTTTGACATCCTACAATAATCTTGTGTTTGCACGTCTTGAAGGTCTTTTCTGTTTTTATCAAGCATTTGATTTTATCTTCGAATACACGCTTAGATTCGTGACATTCTCTTTCGTATTCATGACTGCATTTAGATCTCGTATCGATTACTTTTTCTTTACACTTAAAGCTGTCAACTTTTGTGTGACAAGGCATTAAAGAGGTATGGCCACATTTGAGAAGTCTCTCTACTTCTGTATAACATTTATGCTCCGAGGGCTCCATATAACATTTTACTAGGTTAATATGTCCACATGGAAGTTGTTTTTCTATTTTTACAGAGCATTCACATGGATTGGGTTCGTGACATCTTCTACGGCATTGGTGTTCGTTCGGACATGTCTTTGGACAGTTTTTCATAAATTTATATTCGGTATGATCCCTATCAAAATTGTGACATCTAAATCGGCATGCATGACCACAATCCAGCCTAAACTCACAGAGAATACCACATCCACCATCGGGGGCTTTTAGGAAGTCCAATGGAGATATTGCTTGAATTTCCTGCTTTTCGGGGTGATTTTGACAATACAAAAACAAACCTTTGCCGATGCCGTTTTTACTTTTTAGTTTATTAGATATAACCTGCCAATGTTTGGATTTCTTTGTCAGAGTATCAATGTTGCCTATGATGTACAGTCCCTTCTTGGCTCGAGATAATGCAACGCATATCCTGTTTTCTTTATTAAGAAACCCTATACCCTCGTTCTGATTGCTTCTAACTAAGGACAAGATGATGACTTCATTTTCTTCGCCTTGATAGTTGTCTAAAACACATATGGTGACACCTTCAAATTCTGCTTTAGGCATTTTCTTTTGAATACAATACATCTGACCTGAATAGGCTGCTAAAATCGTTATTTGACTAGGCTTGTAGCCTTGGTTCAACAAATATCTGCATAATTATTTTGCATATTCAGCTTCGAATTCATTGGAATAACTTCTTCCATCATCGCTGTAAACTTCAGGGCTCGAATGGTTGATAAAGTAAAGATTCTGTCGAATTCCTCCAACATCTTCGTAATAAGTTACATTTTCGTTGTCTGCCAAAGTAGGATAAATATGTCTGACCAGATCTGCAATATCAGGTCTCATTCTATGTTGTCTTTGCAGGAAATAATAATGTAAATCGTTATTTATCATTCTTTCAAAAAGAGAGACCGACAAATTGAATTTAACTGCAAGTTCGTAAACAGCTGGTTTAGGTTCCAGTAGTTTGTGGTCACCTATAAGAATGACGTGTTGACAATTTTGACTGAGGGCTGTAACAATATGTGCTTCCAATACTTCAGCAGCCTCCTCTATAATTGTAATTGTTGGTTTCAGTTTTGCTAGAGAATCGTAATATCGGGCTGCAGCCGTTGTTGTCAGTGCAATAACAGATGCTTTGCTCATAATCAGTTCATCAATTTGAAGTTTAGCTTTTTTGTATCTATCAAACAATGCACTGATAAGTTCTTCAGTGTCTATCAGTTGTTGTTTTTCTGATTCTATATACTCGGAGACCCAGAAACGATAAAACTTCCAGCGATCTTCTAAAGTTAGTTCCCAGAGATCTGTGATGATTTCTGCTGTTTCTTTGATAATTTTTTCTCCAAATTTGATGTTTTGCTTTACGTTTTCTGCCTCATTGCGCAATACGTCACGACACCTTTCCTCAATATTTTTCTTTTCGTTTTTCTTTAGCTGTTTTATGATGTCTAAACCTAAATTTTCGGTACTACCTGCTTCATCGTATTCGTCATCTTCTATGTGTCTTTCAGCGTTTTCTAATTCTGCTTCACTTGTAATATCAATACAAACTGCATCATCGTCAGTATTATGGTAATTTATGTCTCGGCCTGTTGAACCATTAGGGCGTTCTCGATAGATTTTCTCAACTTCTTGGTACCAAAAGTCTTCCGTAACTTGAAGCCATCGGTAGAATGCCTTGTTTGGCTTTTCTCCGAATTCTTTTCTATGATCGCTGGAAATTACAGTCTTTAAAACAATGAAGCCAAGAACAATGTGTTTATTTTGAATAGCTGTTAATCTGGATTTGATTTGCACCATGCGTGATTTTAATCTGTCAACAAGTGTAATGGTGTGGCAATCTATGTTTTTCATACGTTGAAGTTTGTAAGCTGTTTTACGATAGTTCGATAGGAACCTCGATCGATGTTTAAACAGGGTAAACTTTTCAACTGATGGATTTTTACATCGACTCCCCATTCTGACAATATCTTCCCTCGGAATGAAACTTTGGAATTTAATTATTCCTTCAAGGAACTGGTCTAAGGCATGATTTGTAAAACAGACAACCATGACAGAATTTTTACGTTCATATTTAAACATATCTTCATCATCCGGAATTCTTTTGTATAACCTGTGTTCATCCATTAAAACACTCCTATCACTCCAAACTCTCTTGTTGTACAGTAGTATTTGAGCAATTTGTAGTCCTATGTGGGTTTTACCTGTAACTGTGGGACCTTGTATTACGACGAACTCTTTTGTTAAAGCGGCATGAAATGCTTCTCATTGAGCAGCTTCAAGTTGTAAATCATCCGTACTAGGCCATACTTCAATATTTATTATATTCACACAATCAATTTGTTTCGTGACAGGTTTGAAGTCATAAGTCTGAGACCCTTCTCTAATGTTACTTGGTGGACAAATATCTCTTTCGCAATCGACAATGTATCTTTTAAATGGAATGTGCCACTTAACTTTTTTTTAGGGCAGCCAAAACATGACGATAAGATTCAAAATAAACTGAGGATGACTCAATCATTACACCGTTGACGTTATGTGTAATTTTTTTATGATTTCTCGTTGTGAATATTTGGGTCTTGAATATACCTGACCGCTCTAAATGTTTTCTGTCAGAATCAACTATAACTGCGAACAAAACAGTGCGAAAATTATCAAATGAAAGACTAACAATTTAAGAGACCAATATATTAGTCTTTTTGAAGTACACCAGTTTATTTTATTTACGTGCTGACTGACAATCGAGTTTGATTTCATAAACCGATCCAAACTCAGATAATAACGTTGTGCCCAAAATTTTTAACATTACGATATAACCGTCCATCTTCTAAACGAATGACGACTACGTGGTTGATTTTCGTCTTGATTTATTTGCATGTTCTCTTTCACCGCGCTTCTAAGAGGACAAATACAATCCTCTTTGTATAATCTAAACTGAACATCAAGATAGTGTTCAAGGTTTAAATACTGCCCTTTTGACTTGTTTCGACGAAGAAATTCGGTATATTCAAATACATCTCAATCGCTCGGTATGATAGGAAGTCGACGAAAATCGTCTGGTGGTAACAGTTTATCCTCAAAGTAGTCTTCAACTTTTGCTAACGTCTTACATTTTGCCTTTTCTGTTAAGGTGTGAATTATATCGTTTCCTAATTTCGATACGTTTTTGAGTTTTGTTTCCTTTTCAACTAAAGCGTCGCTCGTTATGATATTTTGGTTTAGAAAATCATTTAATCCAATCGTCTGTGGTGTAATTGCAGAACTTAATGTTCTCATAAACAGCTGCTGAATTATCAGAATAAAATCATCTAATAGACAGTTTAGTGGATGGGAACATTCTAGATGTTCGTCATACTGCTGTAGTAACCTCAAGCCATCGAAACCTAGAAGGCTTGAATCTGAGATATCGCATAACAGCCGTAACATCAGGTCCGCATTACCTCTGCTTCTAATGCCTTGCTTTAAATATGTACAAAAGCAGAAATTGTTTCCAGCTTCAAATCAGGTTTATTCATAAAAGATTTTAAATTGTTCGTCGATGTTAGACTGACCAATAATTCCTTCTCGTCTTTGTTATTTTCAAACATTTCCAATATGCGTCTAGATGTCAAACAATTTCCAGGACTTTTGAAAGAGATCTTAACTGTTCGATTCTTTAAAAAGTTAGATCAATAATGACCTGAAATAATAAGAAAAAAATGTAAATCACATCATTGAATCATTTTAATCAATATTGCCACTTCACTTTTGAATTTAAGTTGAAAGCAGGGTTTCGTGGCGATTAAAAAACATGACTGGCGAAAGAATTTGGCAAAAGAAATATAACGTTCGACTTCGTCCATCTTTTTAATTTTGTTTCAAGTTTCTCGGACTTTTTCCCTGATTTGACAATACTCGGATTTCTCCTTGAACTCGTATCGATGTTGTCAGAAAATCAATAATCAGCTGATTGCAATTGATATCAATCGGCAACAATGGACTAATTAATAAAGGTGTTAATTATATTGTTTAATGAAAATGTGTGGTAAATTGGCGTCAATGTCACATGGAGGATTGATTTTACAACTTTGCTAACTATAATTGTTTTTAAGTATCGGTTAGTCTATGAAATGGTATGTTCTATGAAATTTAGAGCGAGGGGCTTGCCCCGAGCTCTTAATTTCATAGTATATACCTTTTTATAGACTATCCAATTTAGCACATATTTACAACTTAAGTAATTTTTTATTTGGTCTATTGATAGTTTATTTTGGCTGACTACTTGTATCACAAGTGTTTGTAAAACGGAGTTCATTAACTAATTTTTATATTTTGTAAATCTACTCAATAGTATCATAGACGTTGCTCACGGTATTGGTGTCTCCTTGAAAAAATACGCTAGATAGCGGGTTAATCCAATACACGCTCTTTTCCTACACAATATATATCCATGATCAGCATATCATTCGAAAGGAAATAAACCAGATAAATCAAAAAAAATATATGAATTTGTGCATTGTATATTATGTAAAAGAAAAACTTTGCTCATTTCGACGGCTATAACGTCATTTTAAGGGTGTCCCGCTGTCAAAATTTTGTTTTGTGTGTGTCTTTGAAATCACAATGCGGACTAGTTAGTAGGTTAAATGAGATAAAATTTTACAACAGTATTGTATACAATTAAACATAAACGTTTTTAACTGTGAGTGAAAAAAGATTGTTAGACGCTTTGAGCTTAGGAAGAGAAAAAATGTCCCATTCAGCTGCTCAGCTCCTATTAAAACTTTTTGCCTTCACTATCACAAGATAAAACAGATTTAAGTGGCTTTTGATAATATCAGAAAGTTTATACATGTCCTAAAGAAGCTTAATGAAGTCCTCACTATATAACTGCAGTCTTACTTTCAAAACATCGTCAGTTTTCCCGTGTCTTATAAAATGTCCCGTTGGACAAAATGACGCATAGAATATCCCAGAGACTGTTTATTGAACGAAATTTTATTTGATCCACAATTTTGAACACCTTTTAACCGATATGAATGGAAAATACAGTTTATTTCCTCTAAAATGATGTGATATATATTTTTGTTTGAGCTGCAGGTATAAAATACGAAACGATCTAAGATGTCCAATAACATGTCCCCATAACTGTAATTTGACGTTCACGTCATGATAACGCTAAATAAAGGCAACAGTAGTATACCGCTGTTCAATAGTCATAAATCGATTAAGCGAAAACAAATCCGGGTCACAAACCAAATCCGAGGAAAACACATCAACTATAAGAGGAAAACAACGGAACAACAGAAACACTGAACTGCAACAAAAACAAACGTCAACATACATAGAAACGGACTATTTGATAACAACTGCTATATATTACTACATATTTTTTGCATATTTTGGAATACAATTAATTTTATGAAATGGTCTGATCTATATTAAATAAAGTTCTGGTTTAAATATACATCAAAGTAGATCTACATTGTATAAATAATTTAAATATGACTAAATATTTAACTCGGTTGCTTGACATAGACCAGGCTCCGAGACCAAAAATGAGAGACAAGTTTACATACGATCACACTTTTAGAAAAAGAACATACAGTAAAAATGAAAATGCATTCAAAAAGAGCTATTCTTATTGTTTTCCCTTAGCCAGATTATAAACGACTCAAACCCAAGCTTTACACCCTGACCTTAATTCCTAGCGTTGCAATTAAAGAATCGGAACTATATATGTGAATCAATTTTTCTAGCCAATTTGCAGAGCCGATATTTTGTTTCCGTACTTGTATTCTTAGTTCCATGTAGTAGTATAAATATATAAATGTTTACTGTTAGTAGAACAATCTCTTATCACCTACCTAGCAACATATGTATAAAAAACAAGGTTGTTACTTCTAGAAGTAATGTGTGGCATATGGAGTTTGTTGTCTCGAATCTCTACCAGAATTGCCTGCTACATAGGCATGCGATGGACAAGTATTAAAATGTTAAATGAAACTTGTCTTTTACATTAATTTGAGTGTTAGGGTAGTAGTCCGATAAATATGATGGATTGCACGCAACTGTGTATGTAGCAGGTTGAGTGTAATAATTTACAGACACTCCCAAGTACATTTTAACCTAGTTTAAGCTCCCTTTAGAAAAAAGGCACCAGGCACTCTACCCCACATCTTCCAAAAAAAAAAATGTCTATCAATATTTCTTGAAAGCGTATAGTTTGTTGGAAGTATACCATTGTTTGCACGCATAACCAATTTTTAGAAAAACTTAAGAGAGAATATTAGATACAATAAATATTCTGCATTGAACACGCTGTATGTGTAACAAATATTGACACCATAGTTTCATTTCTTACCACTAAATCAACCACAAAATGTCTACTGTGTGTATCGGTGGTTCTCTCTGAGCACTTCGCCTTCCTCTGACAATAAAAATTGACCGCCACGAAATAGCCAATCGTGCTGAATTTGCCGTTAAACACAAATAAATCAATCAACCAATCTGCTGTGTGGAAAAGTTCATTTTTGTGTATAGAAGATTTATTTTTTATCTTCGCAGAACGTCACAAAAAAGGCTGGAATATTGCTTTTTTATACTTGTTAAAAAATCAAAAACACTCAAACCGAAACCCGAAAATCGAAAATAACCCGTTTGAACACGGTCTAAAAATGTCAAAAAAATTTAGTGTTAACCGATACCCAGTTATATTTTGAAATTGGAAGCGCTAAAACAACAATTCATAGTATAAAACGTACACGAAATGCACTCCTGGTCCATAGTACTTCCTTTCAGAAAACATTGATCCATGTATATTTACGAAAGCAGTTACTTAAAAACTACATATCTTGTCAAAACAAATGAGTATATTTAAAAAAAATCTGTTTCAGTCTGCTGTTGATCAAATATCAGTTGATGTAGCTTTATTTGGGTCTATATAAAAAGGGGTAGAGTTTTCATACTTTGCCAAAATGCTATAATTTCAAAAACATAGTAAAAAGTATGGATCGCCGCCCTTTTTTTTTGGAGCTTAAGTTAGTGAAAAATATTCAGATTTTGAAAGGATTATACCCGGGAAATGTACATTTATGTGAATATAAAAAAAACTAAACAATAGAGTTTTAAATAATATATATATATGAGAAGTCAGCTCTAATAATGTGCTCTCCCAAAGCAACAAAAAAAACAAAAACAAAACGGAATTCCCGTTCTCGTTTTCTTACTTCATCACAAAATAGGTAAATGTATTGTTAATTCCTTTATAAAATAAATTATAAACATTCGGGATTATTTGCCTGATAAAACAATCATGATTTAAAAATTTCAATCAATGAAACCATTTTTTTTTAATGAAAAAGATGTAACCATATAATAAAGATAAGCTCATTATTTATTCTTTTTTAATGAAAATTTCACAAATTAATTTCATTTATTCATCATTCAATTTTGCTAACAATAATAGTAAAACTTTATAATCGATTATTTGCAGCTTTCTGCAATAAAAAAATAATAATTTAGACCCTGTTCTACCTTCAATATTGAAAATCGACAATGGCAGCACAAGAACACGTATTTCTATTTCAAACGTTATACATATTTTATAAAGTTTTCGTAAGGGATTTATCAAAAAATATTGCCAATTTTAAACAATCTCCACAAAATCGTAATTGATGTCAAAATCGTGAACTAATACGCATAATTATGATGATGATTCTTCGAGTTAAACCGATAAAATATGAAATATGAATTATAGGAAAGTGTTGATAAAATGAGATTATGAAAAGAAACATATCAGGCTATAGTCTATCAACATCTTTCAAATAATCAAATTAAGAAGCATTTCAGTATTTTTGTGATTTTACTACTAAAATAGTATTTGAATATTAGCTAAATTTTAAAAAGACAAATTGAGGGAGAGAAATTACCAACACCAACATCGTGACAAAGAGAAACGTATAATAGGAGAAAAGAGACAGAAACAAGAAATAAAGTATTAACAATTTTTCTAGCCAAGATTGAAGAAGTCCTGCGGCACAAAGAACATTGCTAAATTTTCAGAAAAATAATAATACAGATAAATATGCACATAATATTTTGGAAGCACGCTCTTCATAAGAGAAAAAGGTAGTGTCAGATTTTCCCTGCATTTGTTTCGCTCATTGTATCAAAATCAGTTTTAAAGTTTCAAAACATCTGGATTTTGATAATGAAACAAAAAAGATGTTAAATCTTCTCAAATACAAATGATTCAAAACATCAAATTGTTATTTTAAAAGTGCTAAACATTGCTGTTGGAGGCAATTTTTCATGAGTGTTTTAAATATTTTGTAATTCTATGGAAATTTGGATATCAATATTTGCATTTATTAATGCCAACCCCGAAAAATTCATAATGCAGCGAATACGAAAATATCTGCAAAATGAAGACTTATTAGAAGAATGTAAATTCTACGGTAACTTTAAGTGGCATTTTCACATAAGTAAAAAGCTTTTACGCTTGAAACGTTCTTTGGAACAACGTTAACCTCCTTGTTTTATTGGGAACGTCGTATAACGCTCAGTGGTACCAATACCGTGCGCAACGTCATAGTAAAATATGTGATTTCAAAAAGACCTTGACTCCAAAATGAAAAGATGGTAGCTGATAGTGTAAGTATGTATATTAATATAAAGCGGTGTTCTACTACATGCAATTCTTTACATGGTAAGATGACAAAATAAATTGACAAAAACAGGCATATATAATTAAATTGCAGTGGAAGCTTTACATGTTTTGAAAACAATTTTTCAATTTCACAGTAAAACTAAAGCTATAACATATTTGAAACATATAGATATATGTGCTCACAGATAGTTTAGCGGATAGGCATTAAAAAGCAACTACCAATAGATCAAAGATTAATAACCCTAACCCTAACCCTAACCCTAGGTTTTGTGGGTTTTTTTTTCAAAGTAAAAACTAAAAGATTCATCAGAATATATATATAGGTGGCACATTCCCTTTAGACATTATCACAGTTTTTCAATTCTTGATGTAATATATCAATTTCCTTAAGAAAGTTAAAAAAAAAAAGATCATCATCGAGTTGCCTAAATTTCCCTTCACAAGGTTTCATAGTACACACTTGTTTGTGAACAAAGTAATAGCATGGATGATTAATTACTACAATAATAAGATTGCCTTGTACTCTAATCAAGGTATTAATTAAGGACCATTAACTAGTATGTTGTATCTATTTAAATGAAAGCAACTTACAATTGTCAAAAATATTTTTTAAATCCTGTTAATAGTATGATATTTATAAATCAATGTGAAAACTAATTACACATTTTTTTTTCTTAATTTGAGACACAGTATTTTATTCAAAAATAGCCAGTGGCAATTTTTGTATTAATATCTTGATTACGATACAATGAAATCTGACTGTTGTGGTCATTCGTGCATAGTTACTTATTACACGGAAAAAGTATGTACTATGAGAATTAGAAGGCAAATTCAAGCAATTTGATTGGACGAAAAGTTGTAAGTATGTGATAAGTGGGTACTACACAATCGTTTTAGCGGCGCACCTTTTTTATGCGTAGTTTTACGTTTCAATTTTTACTTTTAACGATGGTTTAGCAAAGAAAACTATTGTTTTAAAGAAGGTATTCAAAAGTAACACAAATGTCTGATTTTATTCTTTGTCCTTTAACTATACAGGAAATATCCACTAAACTGATTGAATCCTGTGTTTCCTGAAGTCAAATTTTACAGTAATTTTAATGAAGTTCAAGAAATTTTTGTTCTGATTGAGTGTTCATTTATTACAATGTAGGATATAAAGATATGTAGAATTATAACTAATGAGACGACACTGCTGCAACCTGATTTTTTTTTGTTAGAAAGAAGGAAAACAATTTCGAAATAAAATAAAAAATGTGAGTTGGCGAAAAAAAAATGAGAGTGGCGAAAAAAATACCGTTTTGGTGAAAGAGGTGGCGAAAAAAGAAATTCACCCAGGGGAAACCCTGGTTGAAAGTATTTAAGATATAGGTTTTACTACAAGTATCATGTAAACTTAACATTATCTTAATGTTTGTTTGATTATAATTGTCTTAATTTCTGTTCGGTTCTGTTTGTTGACTGTCTTTAATGTAAAGGATTCTTTATTATGGCATGATGAAGCCAGTTTAATAATTTGGGAGCAAGATGATATAGTATTCAGACGCTTTGACGACCATGAGCGGAAAATACAAGCGGCAATGTTAATTTCTGACCGCACACATATTTTACTTTACTGTCATAATGCAACTAAGCAGTTTTAAAGACGACCTTTTAAGATATGAGAAAAAAGGAAACCTTACATACAAGGTTCGCTTTGGTGTCAGAGGGACCGCGCAGATTATTCATGTAAACAGTATAAAACTTAAACGCAAGCAGACGTTGAGGGAAATCAAATGAAGATGTTGATATTCCCCATGACAAAAACCACACGAAAGTGAAATATTGAATAATATCATACACCAGGATGACAAAAACATGCATTTAGAAGGAGACAGTGGTCGTCGTGAGAAAGAAGACCAGCCCGGATGGCTGATTATGTAAACTCTAGCTTGTGTGAATACATGGCTGATTTTTTTTGTATACAAGTATTTATCATTGTCATTAAATCACACAGGTGTTAATTGAGAAATGGGCAATGCAATCAGTCTATGGAAAGTGCGAATTGAAAAAAAAACTGTTTCTAATGTGAAGTAGCGATATTTTCTAATATGAAATTGTAAATATGCAGACACTTCATGAGAAAATAAATGTATTCGGCAATGAAAAATGTTACATATTTAAAAATATCAATGGATAAGGTCCGAAATAAAGGCAACAGTAGTATACCGCTGTTCGAAATTACTTCACGCGACAAGTAGGAGAGTTTTATGTATAACTATAAATCAATAGAGTCTGAAATAGATCATTGCATACATTTAGAGGTCGCTTTAAAGGAAAAGAACCAAGTGCATCTGTAAATCGTGAAAAACAGCTAGATATTTTTATCAATATATCAACTGTCAAAATATCGTGTAAATACAAACCAAAATTAAGTCCTGAAATATGTTCAATGGTAAAATAATAGCAAAAATTCATGTCCGAGGAAGAAATGTAGCGTTACGTTTTTCTTATGTAAATAAATGATTAAATGTTATTTATCTTATTGAAGATGCTATACTTTTTTAATGTAATTGCGATATTTTTCTATTGTAACTACACATCTTTTATTTTATATGAGGTATCCGTTTTTAGCTTACTGTTGAACGTAAAAATTAATCTTTGAAGCATCTTTCGAAATTCTTAATTATTCTTCGAACTTAATTTTATTAGATAAAAGTTATATAAACATTATTGGTGAATAATTGTTTTGAGCTCTATGCTGGAATGTAGAATTGCAGTGAATTCATTTGCAGGTTTTATATTAAATCGTAGTAGACTGTATTGTCTCTGTTAATATTTCTTTCTCTTAAGAAATAGTAATTATTTCTTTGTGTGGCTATTTACAGCATGACATGATACAATTGAAAAGTTCGGAAGAATAGTGACAGTAGCCACATTAAAATTAAAATTAAAAACACCATTTAAAATAGAATTACGAAGTTAAACGATAGGATCTTGTGTTATGGACTTATCGAAGGTGGTAAATACTGTGCAATAATGATAGGGAAATCCAAAATTGAACGATTTTCAGTCAAACTCAGTTAAGATTCGTCTGATTTCCATTTAGTTGATACATGTAGGTTTAATAACACTCAATATTACCTTGATGATATTTTTTCTTTAAATGATCAAGAATTCTCTAAAATTTACCCATGGGAATTTCCTTTAGATAATCTGATATTAACAGCAATTAGATATAAATGTCCTTTTTCTAGATTTGGATATTTCATTTTGACAAATGAAAATCTAAACAATAATTTCCCGTCAAAAGAGACGATTTTACTTTTTTGGATCGTGGTGTTCTCTTGGTCCTTAAAATAGGTGTATATATTTCCCATCTCGTTCGCTCGGTCCTTGTCTGTAGTGACGTTTTAGTGTTCAATGAACTAAATATATCGTATCACTGGTAATAGTTACAGTCATTTGAAACGAGTTTCTGGCTATTATAATGTTTAAGAAATCATTTAACCAATGGATGCTTAACTAAGTTCTCTGTGCAATTTTGTTTTAAATTTTACGAATCCATATCGTATAATCGACCACAAATATTCATTCTTTGGTTATTGATCGAAAACTTTTGCTGCTAATTAACTTTCGGGTTTTGGTGTTTAAAAGTATATAAAACATATTCACCTTTTTAAATTAGAAGTATCATATGACTTTAAGGGATTTCGTAAACATAGATTACTCAAATCTTTTACTAAGTTCTTTCATAGATACAAAGATTTGGTTTTGAAGTGTGGCGGAACCTGTAGAATTCTTATAAAAAACGAGATAATGTTTACGGTTATGTTGTTTATAAAGTGTAAATTTAAAAACGATCCATGTAAACTTAATGATCCTTAAATATCAATTTAACACCGTAGAAAGATGTTTAAATATGGTGTTTTTCGGTAAAGACAAGATTTTTGTTTTTGATAAATTAAACATAACTAATTATAGATTGCTTTACATTTATGAAAGGTAATGATCGTACATCCTATCAAATTAATGTACTTGTGTTATGCAATTTACAAGGTGACGCTTTACGAAGACTGATTATGACGTCTTAACACTAAATCCATTGGATATTTACTTATTGAACTTTAGTCTGGAAGAACAAGATTTATCTATTAATTGTTATTCTCTTTTAACTTCATTTAGTAGCTGTGAGTACTCTTAGATCGGTACTTTATGTCTTTTGCATTCATCTTATTTGAATTTTTTTTTTGTGCCGAGTGTCGATCTGATTAGTCAAGCCTTTTTTTTTGACAGGTACTTCTTATATTTTACAAGAACATCATTGTCTCAGATAAGGGGAGGGTTGAGTGCTTTCAAACATGTTTAGGAGCCTGCTGTTCAGTGGTTGTCGTTAAACATTGTTGGTGTGGTTCATAAGTGTTTCTCGTTTCTCGTTTTTTATATAGATTCGACCGTTGGTTTTCCTGTTTGAATTGTTTTACACTAGTCATTTTGGGGCCTTTTATAGCTTGCTGTTCGGTGTGAGCCAAGGCTCCGTGTTGAAGGCCGTACTTTGACCTATAATGGTTAACTTTTATACAATGTGACTTGGATGGAGAGTTGTCTCATTGGCACTCATACCACATCTTCTTATTTTTTATTATCCCCTGCCACAAGTCTAGAGCCATGGTTGTCGTTAGTTGCTGTTTTTCGTTTATTTGTTTTGTCATACATCAGACCGTTGTTTTTTGTTTGTTTGAATCAAATCACTTTTTGTCATGTTGGGTCCTTTCATAGTTGACTGTATACGGCAAGGGCTTTGCTCATTGTTGACGGCCGTTTCTTGACCTATAATTAAGTTTTTTCAATGGCAATCATACCCTATTTCCTTATTTTATATCATGTACGCAATGTCGGTGCAGTCAGCGATCATCATGTGCCTATTCCATCTAAAAGAGAGGCGAGAGATACCAAAGGGACATTCAAACTTATAAGTCGAAAATAAACTGACAACGCCATGGCTAAAACAGAAAAAAGACTAAAGAATGAGCAACACGAACCCCACAAAAAACTGGGGGTGATCTCAGGTGCTCCGGAAGGATAAGCAGATCCTGCTCCACATGTGGCACCCGTCGTGTTGCTCATGTTAGTACAAACCCGGTAATAAGTCTAATTCGGTAAGTCACATTCGGGAAAAGAGGACGGGATTGTAGTTACGATATTAGGAACATATCCGCTATCATCTGTGAAACGGATATTGCGTAACGGTCAACCAACTCGTGATTGCGTCAGTAAAATTTACGAAGGGATGATTTCAACTTCACAACTTGGAACTCTTGGTTTAATAGCTTCCTTGTGAGCAGCAACCCTCTATCAAGGAAATCATGATAGGAAATACAAGCCCTGGAGTATCGTATCAACTAGGAGATATATAATCCGTATGCAGGCGCTGCTGGAATATTGCTACATAAAAATGGAAAGTTCACTATTGGGAAGCTTAAATCATCTCTTCTGTCATAAAGTTTTGTTTTCAACCGACCCTCATTGTCAATTTCTAGATGTAAGTCAAGATATGAGGCAGACTTAACTGTATCTGTTGTATCCTTTATCTCAAGTTCGATGGGATAGATGCGTTCAACAAAGTCACCAAATTTTGAAATATTTAGTGAGAGAACATCATCTATGTAGCGGAAAGCAAAGTTAAAGAATACTGCTAACTTCTTTTCTTTCTTCCTAAGAAGTACCTGTATGAAGTCAGCCTCATATGAATAAAGGAACAAGTCGGCAAGAAGAGGGACACAGTTGGTTCCCATGGGAATGCCGATTGTTTGTTGAAAAACACGTCCTCCAACCTGTCATGAATGAATGCCGATATTTCTTGTTTCTTTGAAACGCATTTTGCAATATTGTCGTAATTGTTTCATATGAAAAAATATCGCATCAATAAGTTTTTCATAATAAAAACATATTGCTTTTCTATTAGAAAATTGTCGCACTCATATAAGAAAATATAGCATTATCAATCTGTTATGCGTGATTATGGCTTAAAATGAAATCGAACACATTGGAAGTGCATTCCATAATGCATTGTCCTTGCTACATCATTGTCTTAGTATTTGTACACTGCAAAATTACAGATCGTATAAATATGTTTCATTTAAACCAATTTGCCTATTGTCTCGTATAAATACAAAATACTTGGAACTATATGTACAAAGTGCATTGGAAGTTATATAGATGTATTTTTTCATACGTTCCTGTTTTAAAAAAACGAAAACAATTATTTACTCAATAATCTATTTTTCTTGCAGATGTGATTTTCGTCTGCGATTTTCCCACAATGCATCTTGTTTACAAAAAAAAATATCGCTTCTCTTCATAAGAAACGTTTTTTTCGATTCGAACTTTCCATAGACTGGTAATATTAATTGATCGTAATTTGTGATCTAATAGAAAAATGTCATTGTAGCAATGCATGATTTAGACGATTGGCGATGAAGTACTTGGTAAAGGGTGTTCATAATGGATACTCTATGTTAGTAAGGGGAATATTTAGGGAACGCACCGTATTAGAGTAATAGTGTATTCAACAAGGGATCAAAAATCGCTATCAAATTAATTGTAGAGGAAGGAATAGATCGATAAAACGTATACAAAACAAATAAAACAAAGCATCATGCACATATAAAACATATAACAAAATATAGACAAGCAACAATCCAATTTTCAGATTTCTAGCAATCTTATATAAAAACTGTTAATATACTGTTAACCTAAGTTGGGTTATATTTGTACATGATATATAATTGTTCGTTGTTGTCTTGTAAGTTCTAAAAGCCAGTGTACGTATTTGAGTTCGTTGTACAATGGAAGTATTATATTTTTTTTTACTTCCATGGTTGTATATTACATAGATATATAGATTTTTTGTATCGCCGTTTGGTTAATTAACAGCTTGAATACTAGTATAACTAGTAACTGGAACGAGCCGTTCTAAATATAATCAATTGTTACACGTTTCCATTGAAGATAGTCGGGTCGCTTGTAAAGTGCTTATGAAAGCAGTAAAGCTGTATTTGGTCTTTCTTGATAATTTTACGATCATAAGAAAGCGGTATCTGATCTTTTAAGGTCATTAATACGTATATGAAAAAAACCTATATGTGTCTAAATTTTGTTTGTCATTGAAATGTTGATGAACAATCAGCATTTTGAAGTATTGTCAAAACGATCACAATGTTTTAACTTTGATTTCTCTCAGATACTGAATATAATTATGAACAAATTTGACAGGCATATTTAGGTTTTAATACTTGTTCTAGATTCAATATATGTCATAATGGACTTATCGATGACATTTTCATATTTGACAACCGTTACTTATTCTTTTACAAACATTTTCTCTATATACCGAGTGTGCACATGGGAGTGTACTCTGAAAATATGCAATTTTCGTATCATATTTATAAATACTAATTATTTAGTCAAATTGCATGAATAAATACTGATATTATCAGAATAGTTAACACGTCGTTCGAAGTCAAATTGCTGCGAATTATTCTAAATGCTTACATGTTTATTATATAATTAACACATTTGGTTCGAAATGTTTTAATTGAGCTTTCATACAGGTAATTATCTATGAGTGACATTAACACTATATTCTTGAAAAATGAGACTAGTCAGGTTGATGTTTGAAGGTGAACTATATTTGATATAAAACTAGGGTCTAGATGAAAATGACAAAACACAACAACTTTACGTTACAAATTGTTAATCACAAGTTGTATCACTTAAAATGTTTGTGCATACCTTTCGACAATCAAAATTACAAGATGTAAAACCTAAATTAATTTGAACAATCCAGATTTGGATTTAAAACTGTTAGCTCGTTAGTTATGCAATATTGAAAAAAATGCTGATTAGAACTAAAACCGAAATGATACTAAACTTCACCCGTCAACATTCAATTTTATATAGTCGTTCATTCTAAAAGAAAATCCAATAACGCTAGATAGCACGAACAACTGGATGTTGTAATGTGTAATTTATCTGAAAACTAGTGAGTATCAACACTTTTTTAACAAGCAATGACAAACGCGTGAAAAGTGAGCATAAAGACAAAGCTCGGATATCTGAAAAGTATCAATTGCCAAACTCTCAATTCTCAACATTTAATACAAAAATTTGACCTGAATTGTAATAATTTTACCAAATCTTTAACAAATTGTGTGACTGTCAAATGCTGTAAACATAAGATGAGCAACACAACGGGTGCTACTAGTAGAACATGAACTATTTACTCCTCCGGAGCACTTTAGTTATTTCAATACATATCTTATTTGTCATTACATGTAACGAAGCCAATTCCATGGTTTACATTATTAATTTACGAAAACTTGCTCAAAACTAATAGAACTTAGACAGATGGACAGTTATTGACAAGACCTTTAATATTTTGAAAATGTAAGCATTGTATCTTCGAAAATGGCAGATGTAATTTTAGAAACAATTAGTCACTTATGTTACATTATACATGAATTTACACGTGTGCATGAAGTCTCCGAAATACTTTGATGTAAAGGCTATTATATAGTACATCCTATGTAACCACATTATTAGTTACATAGTGTACTAGTGACCTAATACGATATATATGGGGTCAGTAAATTTCATATGATGTTGAGCGGTGGGGTCGGTAAATTTCGTATGGAATGAGAGCGAAGCTCGAACCCCATATGAAATTTACTGACCCCATATATATCGTATTAGGTCACTAGCACACTGTGTAGCGAATTTATCTTAACAACTATCTTAACATCTGGCATTTAGACTAGTAGCCGATCAAAGTGATCAAGTCTTCAATATTAAGAACCTACCTCAATCGGTCTATACAAAAACAATGCCAACAATAACAACTTGATAGCTTTTAATGTGTTTTCTGAATTTATTTTAATCGTTCATCATCAATTTCTTCGTCTTTTGAAACCTTTCAGATTTTTCCTCAACACCGCGTTGCTTTACAAAGGGACGTAACACCACTACTAACCGTGTATTGAAATAAACCACGCCTAGTAACCCCATATAAAATATACACGGTCTCCACGCGGTTGCTTTTAACCAATCATATTCCTAGAAATGTATAGGAGGTAAGATAAAGTCTATTATGTACTGTTTTACCTCAGTATGTATTTTTTTTATAAAATCATAGACGAATAAATTTACTTTTTTAACGACATTCCTAAAAAAAAATATTTAAAGGGTTTTGGTATTTTTCTTTTTTTAACATGACGTTGTCAGTTTATTTTCGACTTATGAGTTTGAATGTCACTTTGGTATCTTTCACCTCTCTTTTAAAAGTTTAAAAAACTATTTACTGGGAGCAAAACATTTCCCGTACTTTCTTTATTAAAACACACTTATTTACTGGCTATGAGGACAATATGAAGTTTTTTGTCCCCGAGACACCAACTACAAATAGATCGGATCATGAACGTATAATTTAAAAACGGATTTACAAAATGAACGGACTCTTTAGAAAGTATCAATATTTTTGGACTGGGCGTTAATTGGACATCAAAATGACCTATGCAGATTCCTGATAGACATATGACCCAAAATAAATCTAAAAGGATAAATATAAACAAACGAATATAAATATCACGTGTATATGAATATTTTCCTAGGTATGTATGAAATTTATTATGAATAAAAAAATGTACAAAATCATTCTACATGTAAGCTGTATAAGAATGTTTTTTTTGTTGGCCATATCGGTCTTAAAAATTGCTTACATCAAAGATCATATATATCATATTCATATATATATATATTGGTCCAAATGCGAATTTTTGCAAAACAATAATGTATCAGCGAGGTTTTTTTTTTGTTGTAGTTGACAAACGATTCAATAACATTACGAGTACAAATTTTACTGCACCAGAAGCGCATTTCGACAATTAATGTTACATTACAGTGATGCTCGAGAACAAAATGTATTCAAATTCAAAACATTATGCAGACGCCGAAGAGCTGATCAAAGCAAAAAAAAAAGACCACACGTACAACCAAACCCGGAGAAGGAATCAGAGATGTGAAGAGGAATCAAACTCCCCGGCAGTTCCAGCTCCGATCCGCATACTACTCTCCTTGTGGTCATTCCCGCCCTGAATTTGTACCAATTACACTGTCGAAATCATACCCAATGCAGTTTTAAGGGGAAAACATCATGGGAAGATATTATTTCACATATTTGCTTAACAAAATTGAAAATCTAAAGTACGATATATTAATATATCAAGAAGAACTGAAAGAATTAATGAACAAATAAATAAAATGTATCATTTCATGAATATAATAATATTCATCTATCAAATTCTTTAAATAAATCACATAACTAAGGAGCCTTATTTCGGTGGGTTTATAAAGGGGTAATATACCCGTACAATGTAAACTCAAGCCAGAAACAAGCGTATATGAGACAGCGATATGATTTAACATGTTATGTGTGTTAGAATATAAGATAAAATTATCAATGAATAAAGAATAATTTAAGTCGTGATTTTTCTTTATTTGTCTTCACCTACAGTCGTCATAGATTTCATATGTTTCAATGATACTTTAATTCCAACTGTAATTTCCTTGCTACCTAATCAGAACAATTTAAAAGTAACAATAAGATGTTTATGCTTTTGATTTTGCCATTTGATTAGGGGCTTTCCGTTTTGAAATTTCCTCGGAGTTCAGTATTTTGGGGATTTAACTTTTTATAAAGAGAAATGTATTTTTGATAGTTTTTTTTTCTTCACTATACATGCTATAGCAATTTCAGAGATTCTCCTAAAACGCAATCCAAAACGGTTACGAATTTCAAAACTCGACAAGGGACATCAGTTACTAAGTATCAAGTAGACTTTCCATTTATATGCCACTTGCCACGGATTTTTTTCGAGCGTTATCGACTACACACAATAATGTTCATCATGAAGACACAAAATGTTCATGTAAAATATTTTCACAGGAAGGTATGAAATCGAGAAACCTATATTATGGCGAAATGTCAACAGCGTGTGCATTTTAAAGAGAAGCGATTAACCAAATGAACACTAATAGGTAGCAATTGCAACCCTCTAGAATTCATCAATCCATTTGCATTTAATTTTTAACAGTTTCTTAAATGTCAGTCATAAAGAACAAGGTATCGCATATTAGTTGCATGTATTTAAACCAAACTCATTTGTAATGTTTCCATCAAGTATCTAATTATAGGTAATTATGCAATATATGACTAAACCAAATTGACCTTTTCTTAGTATATATAAACATATGAAAATTGAGTTTGGTAATAGACATTTCAGTCAGACAGAATACAGACAACTGAAGGTAATTGCATTAATCTTAACGTTCATACTGTTTAGACCAATATGTTATTTTGTAAAATATTATATATTATATAGAAATAGTTATTTTAGTCGTCTTATCCGTTTTCCTGACCCGGAGGTCTGTGCACTTATTGTTGCTTTATATCAAGTTGTTATCCTGGAGATATTTCAAGAGAGTCACTCTTTACGATCCGTAGTTACAGTGCTAGTCCGTTTTCATGCTAGAGGTTAGCATACTTAAAAGGAAAATTCATAACGTAATATATGTTAAACAATTGTTAACTTAATCTAAAGGAAAAAGATGTGGTCCAATTGAACAACTTTCCACCAGAGCCCAAAAGTCGTAGATGGTTATAACTATAGGTCACAGCACTGCCTTCATTAATGAGCAAAATGCAAATCGCATAGGAAGATATAAAATGACCCGACATGACAAAATGTAAAACAATTTAAACTAGAAAACTAACGGCCTGATTTAAAAAAAAAAAACAATAAAAGAAAAACAAAAATAACATGCAGTAATTCACGATAAGCACTGAATTATTATAATAGGCTCCTGTGTTATAGCACAATAAAAGAACTAACTGTTATAATCAGTTGAATTAGACTATTTACCGGCTTTGTAATAACATGAAAACGACGGGTGCCACATGTGGAGCAGGATCTGCTTACCCTTCCGGAGCAACTGAAATCAACCCCAGTTTTTGGTGGGGTTCGTGTTGTTGTTGTTCCTCTATTTGTGAAATTTTGTTCACGCATCGTTGTCAATATAATGGAATTTGATGCGACTGTCGTTCAAGTGAGAGGTTTAACGCTATAAAACCAGGTTCAATCCACCATTTTCTACATAAGAAAATGCCTGTACCAAGTCAGGAATATGACAGTTGTTGTCCATTCGTTTGATATGTTTGTGCTTGTGATTTTGCCATTTGATTAGGGACTTTCCGTTTTGAATTTTCCTCGGAGTTCAGTATTTTTGTGATTTAACTTTTTAAATGAGGATTGACTCGTCAGATTGATACATAGGACTTAACATTATCGAGGACACTAAGTATTGATCTAAGAATACTCGAAGTTACTGGAAGCTAGTTCAAAGCCAAATGCAACTAATGAAAAATCATTTATCCAAGACAATTGAAAGGCATACATAGCAAGAATCATTTGTGTACTCAACCATGCTTGTATGTCCATATAAAACCAATGTATACTTATACATGTTTACAAAATTGTACAAATTTATAATTTCTAAAAGCTAGTGGAAGTCAATTCCAGCTAGTGTATGAACCATGTTTTACCAGATTAACATATCTATCAGTACATATCAAACGAATGACTGTAAAGATGTCATAAACAGTCCGGTAAAAGCTTGACATAACATTTAAAAAGCAAAGGTGATGGTAACTTAAGTGTTATTGAACTGTTCTAATAAATGAAATTCACACGGATCTTAACATGGTTTAGCAATAAACGTGAGTCATGGCAATAAGGAAACACATATTTTATTTAAGGGGGTCACCAGGTAACCCTATTAGTATCTTCGATAAATTAATTGCCGAAACGTACATAGATGGTGTCAAAGAAAAAATTAACAGCTTAAATATTCGAACAATGTCCAGTAGCATAGTCACCTTTTTCATAACAGAAGAAGGTTTTATGATGAGTTTATATATATGAGTTGCAGCAAAATAAATTTGCAAACAGATTTTTCAAAGGCCGTAATAACTCCGCTTAGAAGGAGTGGACGTGTCCTGCCTTTCTTCCGTCCGTCCGTCCGTCCTACCATTTATCCGTCACTCCAACGATATTTTCTTTGCACTTTGCTCAAGAGCTACAAACAGGAGCTTCTTGTTAGTAGGTAGCAAGTTGCATGTAAGCGATGCTTTTTCACATTCAACGCTCATCAAGTTCATGTTTACCGAATTCTTATACATTCATTCATTAAGGGATTGTTTTGGTTGACATTATGAAATGTCATGTTTATATTACAATTGCTGTTTATTTTTATTTCAAAACCAATATAAATCAAAGAAATAGACATGCAGGGACTTTTTGTTAAAAGTCGATGTAATTTTATGTATTAGAGATCTATTAACTAATTTGGCACTATATGAATAGATTGTCTGAAATAAAGGCAACAGTAGTATACCGCTGTTCGAAAACTCATAAATCGATAGAGATAAAAACAAATCCGGGTTACAAACTAAAACTGAGGGAAACGCATCAAATATAAGAGGAGAACAACGACACAACAAAAACACAACATTAAAATGAAACACACACAGAAACGAACTATAATATAACAATGGCCATTTTCCTGACTTGGTACAGGACATTTTAAGAAAAAAATGGTGGGTTGAACCTGGTTTTGTGGCATGCCAAACCTCCCGCTTTTATGGCAACGTCAAACACAACACCAAAACGACAACATCACATGACAGGACCACAATACAAATAAATGGGAGAACATATAGGACAAAGAAACACACGAATAATAGCTAACAAAAGGTACCAGGCTTAAAATTCAATACGCCAGACGCGCGTCTCGTCCACACAAGACCAACCAGTGACGCTCAGATGAAAAAAGTTTGAAAGCCAAAACAAGTACAAAGCTGAAGAGCACCGAGGACCAAAACTTCCAAAAAGTTGCGCCCAACACGGCCAGGGTTTTCTGCCTGGGACAAGAACATCCTTATCATTTAGAATAATTTATAATTTTGCAAACAGTAAATTTTATAAAATGACTATATAATAGATATACATGATAAAACCAAAGTGGGGACTAACTACAGAATAAAAACGGATACATTACATAAAACAACTTAATCCAACACATAAAAAAATACACAGCCGATTTAGCCAAAGCCTCAACGCACAAAGTGACGTCACATTTGAAATTCTAAAAAAACACACAAAGTGACGTCACAATAGAATTTGTAAAAATATTTCCCAAAAAAATATTAAAGATTAGATTTGTAATACTGACATTACATTTATTAATAACAATGAAAATTACAATACTTATTAATATCAAATGGTAGTAATTAGATAATTAATTGTATTATCTAGCTATGTTGGTGTTTCTTCTGAATCAAACTGTAAACCAAATATATCGTATAAATTTCGTTGAACCAAACTAAAATCTAATAAATGAAGGGGTGATTAATTATCTTTACCATAACACACGAATATAACAGAAAAGACGTTAAGACATTTGACAAAATCCGACGAGAACAACAAATATAACATCAAAATAAAATACATGAATTTGGGATAGAAAGGTACCGTGACACGTCTTATAGCAATGCGGTTTCACACTCAGCAAAACAGTCACAATCGGGAATAAGTCACGTTCGGTAATTAAAAGATCAGACGACGTAATGACAAACCATAATCTAACACGTGGTAAAAATGTCCTTAGTTAGTTTGGACAAAGACACATCGTATGGATCAACCAATTTGTGATGGTGTCCGTAAAATTTACGGAGTGTCATTTTTAATCTGTCCTCCTCATAACTTTGTTGGAGCAGTTTCTGCGTAAGGAGCACACTCCTGTATATGAAGTCCGTATATTGTAAACAAGCACGAGAATAAGTACCAATTGAGATATGTAAACACCATACGAAGGGGCAGAGGGTATGTTACTGCTGAGAAATGGGAAATTGATAATTGGGAAGTTGAAATCGTCCCGTTTATCATAGATTTTCGTGTGAAGTCGTCCATCTGTGTCAATATTGAGGAAAAGATCAAGGTATGAAGCAGTCCTTCTAGTATCAGTAGTATCCTTTATTTCAAGTTCACTGGGATATATGAGATGTAAGTATTGGCTGAAATATGGGTTATTCAATGATAGAACATCATCAATATATCGGAAAGTAAAATTAAAGAATTTCGCAAGGTGCTTTTTCTTTTTGTCTTTTAGAAGGTTCTGAATGAATTCTGCTTCATACGAGTACAAAAACAAATCGGCCAGTAGGGGTGCACAATTAGTTCCCATTGGAATACCGACTGTCTGTTATAATATAAATCCTCCAAACTCAACAAATATATTGTCGATCAAAAAGTCCAGCATTTTGATAATATCATCTTCAGTATATTTTCTGGTAGATTCAGTGTGGTTTTTCACAAAATATGAATTATTGTAACCCAAAACAAGAAATTTGCCAAAACAAGAAATTTGTATCTACGATTCCCATTTTTATAGAAAAAGCTCTGTTTAATGAGATGGTGAAGTCGATCTTTCAACTGAGCATGGGGAATAGTAGTGTAAAGCGTAGAAAAATCAAAAGTCTTTATGTTGCTGCAAAATTGCAAAGATTGTAATCGAAGATTAAGCAGTAGATCTTTCGAATTTTTGAGAATCCACATCTGGTTAACACCACTGGTAGAATATATCTCATCACAATATTTTTGAAGCCCATCTTTAACTGTAGAAAGAATAGTAGTCAGTACTTTGGAAAGATGTTTAGTCGAACATTTTGATGACCCAGCTATGTATCGTTCTTTATATGGAGTTTTGTGTAGTTTTGGTATCCAGTATAATGATGGTAAATTTTCTTCGTTTTCTTTGATGTTGATACCAAAAGAAAGAAGGACAGATTTGTGATTTTGTAAAATTTCGTCCTTGGTAAATGATGTTAAAGAATACGTAGGGTTACCAGTAGTTCTATTTATTCCAAGCTCTGTTGTGAGACATTGCAAATAATGGTTTTTACATATGACGACAATATTATTGGAGGCTTTATCTGCTGGAACAACGACATATTTGTCATGCAAAGAGGATAAAGCATCCACAACATCCTGATTTTTGAAAGGGTTAGTAACTCTTGTGCTCATATTGCATCGTAGTTTTTGAATGCGCTTCTGAATGCATGATCGAATAGCTTTGATCCATTCAGACAAAGTGTCCAGTTCTGGTTCGTCTGGTTCGCGCTTTACCCATTTTCTTGTATAGTCCTCAACTGCTTCCATCAGTAACTTGAAATTCTTTTTCCAGTTGATGGGCTGGGGAATTCTATATTTTGGTCCCTTGGCTAACAACTCTCTTAGTTGTTCATTGGTAACGATGCCAAGGTCACCAGTAATAACATGATCAGCTGGACTATATTTGTATTGTGACGATGCACATGAGCAATCCGAAGGCTTGGATTTCACATCTTTGAGGTTAAAGGCCTCCAAAACTCTCTTGTGGTTGAAAATCTTGGATGCAATAGACTTGGTGTAAGTATAAGAAATAATAGGTATAATTATTTTTGAAGTAATCAGGTATAGTTTTTTGTACAGATTTCTGATGGAAAATATTGCTAATATTTATAGCATCTAAACCTTTATTGGCGAATTCTACCTTAAAAAAATTATTATTTTTCCTCATTTTTGGATGTAGTCGATACGGGTTTGAATAGTCTATGGTTAGCAATGTCCATGATTATTGCAACTAATCTATACAAAACAGAACGAGAATCAGTAACGGAAGTATTTTGGGCCTCTTGAAATAGTAAAAAAAGTTTTGACAATGGAAAATGCGTTTATTAAGAGATGAACATTCAACGATAACTGGCAAACAATAAATATTTTGATTGTTGGTTGCTTAACATCCAGTTGCAAATATTTCATGCATGTTTAGGCCGAAAACAAATTAACAATAAATACAATAGGAAGGTCCTGTAATTTAGGCCGTCTGGGATACAGGTCGGGGAAATTTAGACTACCACTAGAAAATGAAGGTAAATTAAATAGGGACTGAAATCTTGCCTTGCAACAGGCAACATACAAACCACTCAAAGAGTTGTAGCAAGGGTTCTTAAAGTGTATAGAACGTGGCACTCTCTCTACACGAGGCATCAGATTTAAGGTCCCCAATCTGACCGGATATATATATATATCAAAGGTGTGAGCTCAAATCCCGTTGAGGGACAAAATTTGTCAGCATAAAAATCTAATTCTAACACTGTTGGGTTAATTTTAAGACTTATAAATATGTTTATATTTTTTATAGATAGTGTGTATTCATTATTTTTTGTTGGATACCAATTTTAGTGGATTTCGTGGGTACAGGTGAACCACAACTTTAAATGTTCAACGAATTACAAATTTTTCATAGGCTTGTATGTAGACTTTGGCAAAACCACGAAATCAAATGTCAACGAAAGTGTAAGTTTTGTTCAATCCACGAAAATTGGTACCCACGAAAATTAATGAATCCACAGTATATTAAATAAGTAATATATAATAGGACATATACTAGTATACTAATAAAATAAGTAATATATAATAGGACATATACTAGTATACTAAATAAGTAATATATAATAGGACATATACTAGTATACTAAATAAGTAATATATAATAGGACATACTCATGTATTTATTTTCGAGGTAGTAATTCAAAAACTTTTTTTTTAATTCCAGGCATGAATGGACGAAAGTATAAATTTCTTTCGCTATGGATTTTAGTCACGTTAAGTATCGTTGCGACAGAGGCGAAATTTACGACATCTCTCTCGCGATCGCTTGGAAAAATCAGATCAAGTTTAAAGCCCAGTCAAACATCAGCAACAGAACAACTAGGAAAAATAGAAAAATATCTAAAATCTGACGATGGATTAGACGCGATTTCCTCAACAATAGAATCCGTTGGTAATGCAGCTCCATCTTTGACAAGTGGCGATGTCACAGAAATCGTCTCTGGTGCTTTAGACATCATGTCATCAGTTACAACCCTGATTCCGGTTGTCGGTCCGATAATAAGTAGTATTTTCACGGTGATTTCTGCATTGATAAGCTCAATAGGTGGCAGTGGAATGGACGTTGAGTCGGTTGTTAAGAAGGCTATTACTGAAGCGCTAAGAAAATTCGACGATTCCAACCTTAGGGCAGAAGCATTTGGTACTGGGAAAGTATTTGGCGTTTCATTAGCATACCTTGACGGAATTACCGATTTACAGCGACATGAACTTTCTGCTCTCTCTGCAAATGTTCCTATCTATACTGGAGTTAAGTTCCTGGGAATACTACAATCAAAGATAATAGAGAGTTCAAAAAGTCATGATAATCAGCAGGTAAAACGGGCAATTGAATACACCCGACTTTTTGTAAAGCTCTCTGTCCTTAGATCTAGCGTTCTGTGGAAAATGTACATCACTGTCAAACAAGCAGGACATAGTTTGTCAACAGCGAAGAGCATTCAAAACGTAATTCAGAATATGAACTTGAGAGACAAACACTTCTTAACGTTTTTGACGAATCCTACGTACGACCAAGCTATTTTTTTCACACATTTAAAACCATCTGAGTTGCCTGAAGTATCGAAGTATTTAGACAAATGTCAACTTGCCTTTCAGAATCTTGCATTCTTAGGAGAAAGGTCTCATAGTTTGTTTAACCAAAAATGGCCAAACTGGAATTTACATATGAATACTGATAGATCTGGTACCATCTCTGGATCAACTATTTTATACGACCAAGGACGCTTCTTCTTTGAAACAATTTCCTCAGTAGACAATACTTTCTACTTGCGTTCAGAGAGGTGGTCCAATTGGTATGTCACTTATGTTCATGGTGCCTTACCTCTTCGTGGGTCGCATGGATATCCCGGGTATAGTGGACAGTGGAAAATAATTAGGTTTTCTGACGGGTATTATATGTTGTCACCGTTAAATTGGCTTAATGTTTTTATTTCTATGAATAGCGACAAGCATAGATATGTTTTTATTAAGAAAGGCGACCCTGGAGAACAGGGACATTGGCTCATAAAATGAAACTCTTATAAAAGAAACTACTATATTGTTAACAAGCAGTTAGATTTCTAAACGAGTTATTTTCTGAAAGTTTGTAAATTTTATGATTTACTCAAATAAAAAACACATTTAGATGTTTTTTTTATACATTATATGATCATGATCTTTGAACTCAAGCTGTTGGTAGAGTTTTATTTATTCACATCCTACTTTGCTTTATAATATGTGTTTAAATCAAAGGAAGACCTGATTAGGACCTCGCTGTTTTAATACAAACTCTCACATCTCTAAAAAGAGGTAGGGCCAATTTCACTGGGAGATATCTCACATTGAATGCATCTTCCAAAAGTCTTTTATATATATATATATATATATATATACCTTCAAAATACCGTTTCGATTCCTAACATCACTGAAGAGACATTTATTGTCGAAATCCGGATATGGTGTACAAAGTTTTGCACCTCATGTTTGCGGTATACCATCTTTTCCGCAAATTTAATGTTTTCTGTTTGGTATTGAGTTAATAATTTAGATCCATTTTGTTACATCTGGTGATCCGTTTATTTGTCAGTCAGCAGGGTTTAAGAACATCCGTTGTTCGACCTGCTAGTCAAATGCGTTTTTTTAAAATATACTTTTTCACTTGTTTGGTCTTTTGGAAAATGTTGTTTGTGCTGTATTTAGACATATAAATATTATTCTAACACTGTTGGGTTTAATTTTCATACCTTACTGAAAGTCAAAGTCTCATAAATTCGTGTGCGTTCTTTCGGATTCAAACGACCTAATGTCATGTTTTTGTTTGTGTCTCGATTCATATACTGTGTTTGATTGTTCTCTTAATATTTTGTCTGATGCTAAGTATTACTAGATAGTTTGTCTTTGTATGGACGACGCACGCGTCTTAAAAAGTAAAATAACAAAAATACCGAACTCCGAGGAAAATTCTAAACGGAAAGTCTCTAAGCAAATGGCAAAATAAAAAACTCAAACACATGAAACAAATGGATAACAACTGTCAAAATATAAGTTGGTTTATTGTTGTTTTGATTTTTACTTCAGTGCTTGTTGGTTTTCGTCGTAGAGATTGTATCGATGAATCGTTATGTGTCTTAATTACATCTGACTAAGTTAAAAAAAAGATTGACTTATTCGTATCAAAAACGTAGTAGAAGTTTAGTTTTTAATTATACGTCAGTTACATTAGACGTCAGTATAGAAAATATTGCTCCTTCAACACGAGACTTTGAAACATCGAAGTTAAGTTATAATTCATATGGCCATGTTATCACATGGAACATCAACATCGTTCAAGACCGAGAGTTTCTGCAAAAAAGACCACTGTCGAAAATAAATAGGGAAGATTGTCGTCAGGTTATTATAAATGCTCTTTCTTTCTATTGTATAAAGATGGTGTAAACGGGAGAAATTTGACAAAAAGTTACTTGATTCCAATTTAGATAAATGTATGAATATTATTGATATTCGCATATCACATTTCGAAAATAATTTAGAAATGAATAAAAGAGTAAGTAATATGCCTATTTCTAGGATTAATAATAAAATGAAAGTATTTACAAAGGGTTTTTTTCTTACCGGCCGACAAAGTAGCTAACAATATGGTGGTGGTATGACGTAAATACTACACGGAAGTTCTTAAGAATGAAATTATACATTCAACTATTCAAGACTATACGCTCCACAGAGAATCATATAGTAAATAATCATGTCTCTACCACAGATTGGCATACGGCATCCTCTGAACATTTGAAGGTCCAAAAAAAAAATCATTTCATCAAGATATAATAAAAATATATACAAAAAAATATCAAAAATGGAGCAAAATGATCTACAGAATACAGATCATTCACACAATTTGATCAAAATAAATTTATTGAAAATTTAACGAATACTCCTTTTCATCTCATTGAATCAATTGGAGATGTTGATGAAGCAGCCAATTTTTGGTTTAATCTATTTCTAACACTCTAGACAAGCATGCTCCTAAGAAAATTAAAAGGGTGAAAAATACTCAACAACCAGAGTGGTGGCCTTCTGATATAAATAGCGCCCAATACCAAAGAGATTATTTTCATAGAATTGCAGATACATATAATTATAAAATATCGCGTAAAAAAAATATTTTCAAAATGCTATTTCAAATTGTAAAGATAGTAAAACTATTTGGAAGTATGTAAAAAGTTTAAATCCCTAAAAATTACATAATTATATCACGCATTTAGAATATAAAAATAGTGTAACTAAAAATGATAATGATATAGCAAATACATTTAATGTGCATTTCACAAATATTGCTGAAGGTATAGTTGATAACAAATTATGAAATAATGATGACGGTCCCAGTTTCGATGTACTCAATTTTGTGAAATCAAAGTTACAAAGGGGTAGTGAAAATTTCATTATACCCGAAATGAGTATTTTAGATGTAAAAATGTATTTAAAAAAACTTGACAAATCTAAAGGAACTGGTTTAGATGATGTTGGACCAAACATTTTGAGACGTGCAGTGATGTCATTGCACCTGCTTTAACATATTTATTTAATCTTAGCATCAACTGTGGTAAATTTTGTATTATTTTTAAAACTGCAAGAGTATGCCCAATTTTTAAAAGTCGCGATGCTTGTAATCCTAATAATTATAGACCATTAGCAGTTTTCCCCTGTCTCTCCATAATCATAGAAAGACATATCACTGATAGTTTGTATATATATTTAAATAGTAATGACCTTCAGTCACACAGTCAGGCTTCAGACCTTAACATTCGTGCACTACTGCACTTACTTAATTAGTAGATGAATGGTTAAAAAATATATATAATGGAGAAATAAACGGAGTTATATTTTTAGATTTAAAGAAAGCTTAATTTTGATCTGGTTAAATATATATATAATTTTATTGAAAGGTTTATCATATAATTTTATTGAAAACACTTGAATAGTATAATGTTTCAAACTGTACACTAGACTGGTTTAATTCATACTTGTTTAAACGAATTCAACAAGTTAAGGTAAATAACGTCATGTCTGATACTTGATACATAAAAAATGGTGTACCACAATGCTCTATCATTGGCCCTCTATTATTTATTATATACATCAATGATTTACCACTGAACATATAAAAGTCATTAATAGATTTATATGCAGATGATTCTACTTTACATAGTTAAGGTAAACATGTACATGATTTAAATGCTAACCTTCAAAATGATATTTATATAATTGAAAACTGGTGTTCGGAAAATTGTATGAAACTAAATGCCAAAAAATAAAAATCAATAATTATTGGTTCAAAACAGAGGCTTTATTCAACAGGGAACATTTAAGATATCAATATTTCAGATGAACAAATAGAGAATGTAGATTTTGAAAAACTTCTTTGCTTATATATCGACAAAAACCTAAATTGTAATCAGCTAATAGATGAAATGTCATGTAAAATTTCAAATAGAATCAACTTATCACAAAAGATAAAACAGTATTTACCTATACATATACGTATTATTTTTTTTAATGCTTATATTCTGCCATCGTTTGATTATTGTTGCAATATATGGGGAAGTTATGAAAGTGGAATAAATAAACTTAATAAATTATTTCAGAAATCTGCTAGGGTTATAGTAAAAGCTGACATAATGACATCCTCAGGTTTATTGTTTAAAAGTTTAAACTGGTTAAATGTGAAAAACGGATTCAATATCAAAAGGCAATACTTGTATTTAAATCATTAAAGGATATAGTTCCTAACTATTTACAAGAACACTTTCATTTTACTAATAATCAAAATTATAATTTACGTTCAGCTGTTGAAAAACTATTAAATCTTCCGAAACCAAAAACATTTTTTTTAAAGAAAACATTTATATATTCTGGTTCTCAAATATGGAACAGTTTACCAAATGAAATAAAGATGAGTAATACACTTTTATCTTTTATAACAAAATGTTACAAATTTTTCATAAATTGTGCAAATTATAATTCTTTTTCATTAATATCTATATAGAATTGTATATTGTGTATATCTCATTATGATATTGATAATTACTCTAAATATCAGCACAACAATGTTAAATATGCACATTTGCGGAAGCAAATTTTTTTCTTCCCTCGCCGGGATTCGAACTCATGCTATTGGGATATCGAGACAACACCGCCTGCACTGTGTCTAGCGCTCTAGACCACTCGGCCACCTAGACTGAACTATAAAATTATCTACAGTTGTAACACAGTACATGTTATATTAGGAATGAAAATGGAATTGATTGCAGATTAGCTAAATATCTATCGGAAAGGATCGTATGATACAGTCACAGAAATAATTATTTTGATAAGTACGTCTAAACAAGTGACAAGCCTACGTCAGATCCACCCATTGGATCACCAGTGAAGGTGATACACGGCTGAAAACACATATTATATTCATAATTACTCTAAATATCAGCACAACAATGTTAAATCTGCAAATTTGCGGAAGCAAATTTTTGTTCTTCCCTCTCCGGGATTCGAACTCATGCTATTGGGATATCGAGACAACACCGCCTGCACTGATAAGATAGGATAAGATAAGATAAGATAATTTTATTATCCACTCATAGTTCCCAAAATTTGAGCTTTACAATCAAATGAATTACAAAATAAAGTACACTAAATGATTAGAATGATTATAGTACATTTCAACAAAAAAAAAACATGAATACACATTTAAACAAAGTAACATAATTATAAACCATGTTACTGACAAAACATTAATTTATCTTGGAAGCCACTGTGACCTGGAGAAAATACATTTCCCAATCAGTTTAGAGTCCTAGACCTATGGGAGACAACTCCCAATCGATCTTATTATATTTTGTTTTCTTCTATTTTTTCAAACTACATTGATATTTTCTAAGAGTTTCTTTCGTTCTTCAAATCGCTCTAGCCCACTCGTCCACCTAGACTGAACTATATAATTCAGCTTTCGGTTGCATAGTGTTACCTTTCCTCGTCAGTAGAAACTAGAGTTGTAACACAGTACATGATATTGTATCATGTTAATATTGTATGTTCTTTATATGTTATTATTATTTTGAGGACTCTCAGGAAGATTAGTTACAACTAATGGGATTATCCTCTTGAAATAAAGATCTTTATTTATTTATTTATTTTATTTGTTCCTACTAAAAACCCGTAAAATATCGTTTCATCTCGGCCTCTAGTAAGTGTTCTACTACTAATCTTTAAGTGCTTTTAACGAGCTCCTTAACTTTTATCAAAGAACCCATCATTAATTATTGTAACAAAATAGATGAAAATAATGGTATTTACCATTTATGGAGTGTAAAATATTCTTTGGATGTTAAAGATAAATTGCGTGCTTTTAATAGTCCTTTTGGTTCTTCCTACCAAAGGTCGATGGTTCTCTCCAGGCTTCCTCCACCAATAAAAACTGACCGCCACGAATTAACAAGTGGCTTTAAACACCAATCAATCAATTAGTTCATTTGATTCAGTTGGCAGTTTTGACTTAACCACTCTTTAAACTACACTTCCACACAATCTTATCAAACAAAAAGTTTTTTTTATCTAATTAAATAGTCGTTTGATAAATTTGATTGTAAATTTATTTGCTGCAACTCATATAAAGCCTGTTTCTCAAATGAGAAAGGTAAATATGCTTTATATACTTACTGGAGGTGTGATGAGATGATTAAAGCCATCAATATTCTCCTTGTCAATTTTTATGCACGTTTCGGTGGTTCTCTCCAGGCACTCCGACTTCCTCCACCAATAAAAACTGACCGCCACGAATTAACACAATAGTGTTGAAAGTGGCTTTTAACACCAATCAATCAATTAATACTTGTGATTCAGTTGGCAGTTTTGACTTTACCACTCTTTATACTACACTTCAACACAATCTTATCAAACAAAAGTTTTTTTTTATTCAATTAAATAGTCGTTTGATAAATTTGACTAAATTTATTTGCTGCAACTCATATAAAGCCTTTTTCTCAAATGTGAAAGGTAAATATGCTAGATATACTTAAAGGAGGTGTGATGAGATGATTAAAGCCGTCAATGTTCTCCTTGACAACATTTATGTACAAATGTACGTTTCGGCAATAAAATTCATCGATAGGTTGTAGGTATTCCTATGGACACTAAGTGTGCCCCTTTAATAGCAGACTTGTTCCTGTACTGTTATGAATCACAGTTTGTGGCCAAAATTAGTAAACACTCGTCTAAATTTCATTGAAGTGATAAATTCAAAAACACTAAACCGTTATCGTGATGATATGTTTTCGCTAAATAATCCAGAATTCTCTAAATAAACTGCCAAGATTTACCCAAAGGAACTTACTTCAAATATTAACAGCAATAATTGTCCTTTCGTAGATTTAGATATTTCACCAGAAATTCTTCGCAAAAATTTACGACAAAAGGGATGAAATTTCTTTTCCTATTGTTAATTTTTCTTTTTTGACGGCTATATTCCTTTGACACCATCTTACGGTGTTAATATATCCTAACTCGTTCGCTATGTCCTATAGGGACGTTTTTTGGATTTAGATGAGCGTAATATATGTATTACTAGTGAATTATCAAGTCCGGGATTTCGATACCACAAATAGTTAAAACCTTTAATAAATGGTTCCATAGATACAAAGATTTGGTGTGAAAGTTTGGCTGTAAAAACTGATTTCAAACGGGATAGCACATCCTAAATTTCACTGTGATGTTGTTTACCGAGCCCTGGAGTTTATATACGACCCGGGTAAACAAATCAATCCTTTAGATATACTTATTCTGATAGGTTACCGATTTAACACTGTAATTAGATCTATGAATATTGTTTTCATTGACATAAATATTGATTTTGTTATCAGTAAATCAAAATTATACTAAACGTTATTGTTATACACATATGCACCTTCACGGTACTACAATCTGTCGATACCTATATTTTGGCATTGTACAAGGTCATGTTTTTCTCTAGCTGTTAAGGAGGCTCGAGGGTACATAAATTTCAGCAACATTTTAAACATTTTTTTTTTCATTACAAATTTTATTTATTACACTATTAGTTGTTACTTTATGATATGGTACAAACATCAACCCAAAAAATCGATTCGTTTTGGCCCCAAATGACTTTTAAAATGTTTATATCATTGAAAAAGCTCCAAATTATCTCCCTTTGGTGCAAAAATGCATTTTTTTTGCATTAAAATTGAAATATCTTTTTTAACTCATCGGTGACCTATATTTTTTATTATTGTTTTCAAATAAGCTGTACTTAAACTAAACAATTGTAAAATTTAAGCGATTTCTGTAATTTAGTTCTTTTTTATTTCGATATTACCTCTTTTTCTCCTATTAGTTCAACAGAAAAAAAGTACCTTAACAAAAATGCATGCTTCTTTCGAAGGCAGATTGTTAGCTTAAATGAACGGTGACCCCATTTTTTTATCTCATTTTTCTATTGAGTATATGATAAAGTTCATTTATAGAAAATAATAGCGAAATCCTATATTTAAAAAAAAATGGATTTATACCCTCGAGCCCCCTTAATAACGTCTTTATACTAAATCTATTGGATGTTGGATGTGCACTGATTGATATTTTAGTTTTAGATACAGATTTTTTTTTTCATTATTTGTATTTGAACTATCTGTCAGTGACTGCGAGTACTATCAGTTCTGTACTTTATTTTTTGTTGTTGTTAGGGGTGTATAAATACATGCCACGTCCGGTCTGTGGTATTTGTTAGAAGCTGCTGATTTTCAACTGATTTTTACAGTTTGTTTTAACGTTGTGCTGTAACACCACTGTTCCAGGTTTGGTGATAGTTGAGCGCTCACAGACATGTTTAACCCCGCCACATTATTTATGTGCCTATCCCAAGTCAGGAGTCTGTAGTTTAGTGGTTGTCGTTGGTTAATTTCTGTCATGTTTGTTTTTCTTAAATTGTTTTGTTATAAAATAGTCTGTTAGTTTTCTGAATTGAATTGTTTCATATTTTTCAAGTCGGGGCCTTTTATATCCGACTATACGGGATTGTTTTTTCTCAAATACAAATAAGGTATACAGCAACAAACGACAACCACTTAATTACAGGCTCCTGACTTTTGACAGTCACATACAACAAAACCAGTTCCATCGCCTACTGCGAACACATTATATGCCGTCAAGATCCTGTAATTCGGTGGTTGTCGTTTGTTGCTGTATATCATATATTTTTTCTCGTTCATTGTTTTGTACATAAATCAGGCTGTTAGTTTTCTCCTTTGAATTTTTTTTCATTTGTCATTTCTGGGCACTTTTTTTAGCTGACTATGCGGTATGGGATTTGATCATTGTTGAAGGCCATACGGTGACCTATAGATGAAAACCTCTATATCATTTGGTGTATGGTGGAGAGTTGTCTCATTGGCAATTATACAACATCTTATTTTTATACGGCTGGTAGCCCAATACATTAGTGAAGTATAAAACTTGTCCACACGGCAAAACTACGTCTTTTATCTATTGCTAAAGCCGAACAGTTAAAAAAAACTCATTATAAACCCATACAGCACAGGAAACATATCAACTTTTTAACTATGGAAGCGTATTAGCGCCACAAACACTTTTTTATATTCCTTCCTATGTTTGCGTTACAACGCAAACCTTTGCGACATAAGGCAAACCTTTGCGTTATAACGCAAACCTTTGCAACAATGAAGACCTCTGTGAAAGAACGCAAACATTTTTATTTAATTATTCATTAAGTTTGTATATTTAATAGTCGAATGAATTTTGTTGTGATTTAGTTAAGAATAGGACCATAAACACTAGACCAAATCATTATCATAAAATATACATATGAATGATGGAATACTTGTATCGCAACTATACAGAAATAAAGAATGATTTTTCGAAATTTATTTAAATTTAACATATATATAGATATAGATATGGTACGATATTACATGTATATGCAAATTTAATTGAAAGACGAAGATTACAAAAAGTTTGATTTACGGAAAATGAAAAAGTAGAGAAAAGCAGAAAAAAAATGCTCAGACAATTGTGAAATGACAAAGTCAAATCGACAAAATGATCTTTCGGCTTATTTAGAATAAAAGAAATGAATTTTGATGTAAGAAAACGTTTGTTGAAATCTCAGAATATGATAAAGATTATTTGCTTAATCAGTCTAGTAAGGTAGCTTCTAGTATATAAGATGCTTATGTTGCAATATGAATGTAGAGTTCACAATTATAATAAATCGCCATCTCATACATTGACTCTGACTTCATTTAAACTGTGTTGTACTGTGCGTATTGCTATGTTTTGTTCATTCTACATTGGCTAGAGGGATAGGGGAAGGATTGAGATCTCATTAAACATGTTTAACCCCGCCGCATTTTTATGTCTGTCCCAAGTCAGGAGCCTCTGGCCTCTGTTAATCTTTGTATGTTTTATTAGATTTATTTCATTCATATGTTTCGGAGTTTAGTGTGACGTTCATTTTCACTGAACTAGTACAAATTTGTGTTTAGGGGCCAGCTGAAGCCCGCCTCCGGATGCGGGATTTTCTCGCTGTATTGAATACCCGTTGGTGGCCTTGGGCTATTTTCTGCTTTTTGATTGGGTTGTTGACTCTTTTACACATTCCCCATTTCCATGCTCAATTTTATGTATTTCAATAGAGTTTTTTTTTTTGGATCTGCAAAATCTTACATAATGATCATACGAGCGCTTACTTTGGAAGTACATTGTATATCTAAAATCGGCTACATCAACAGGGTTGATTTTTTATTTTCTTCGGTCTAACTTCAATTTTCTCAATTCTTTGTAATATTCGCCTTTTCATTATTATGCCATGATATGTGCTAAACACTCCTGCATTTTATCTTGCTATAAGAACAAAGAGTGATAAAATTTGATACATGCAGCCTCTTCCATTTATAACAGATACTTCTCTTAAAACTTAAATAAGAAATGAGATAAAACAAATGTTTGCGTTATAAAGCAATGTTTTTAAGGTTTGCTTTATAACGCAAATAAAGAAAGAAATAAACAAAAAACAAAAAAAAAAACGTTTGTGTTGTGCTAATACGCTTCCGTATTTATCTGTCACGTTGTGTTTAAATTTAAAAGTTTGAAGAAGTATAAAGTGACTGTAACACATTTTGCATATGTACACGTATCGGTCTGATGAGTTAAGCCTTTTCAATTGATTCATCTGTCACGTACTCGGTGTAGTGACTAATGGGTATCGTACCAGAGTTTACCCCTAGATATTGAAAGATGCACCGTTTCTTAAAAATCTATCGTGAACTTGTTATTTTGGCCTCTGTCACCCGCTAGCAAATTTAAATGGCATGTTTTTAATTGCACCTGTATATATAGTTAAATTGCACCCATCTTTGTTTATAAAATTTCAAAAATTTCATGCGCTCACTCCATAACGTGGCAGAATAGTCAACCAGTTGACGGTGGCCGCTTACCGGAAGAAGAAGAAGAAGAAGAAGAAGAAGAAATGTGCGGGACGTGTTGCTGTCTTTGCACAGTCCGTATGTGTCCAGCAGCAACCAGTGCACTTTCTAACCTGTGCTCTATCTGAACTTTGGTGTGTTTTACCTATGCATTGCTATTCCTGTGCACTATCTGGCCTGTTCCACCTGTGCACTGCTTAACCAGTGAACTCTCTAGTTAATGCTTTACTTGTACACGTTAACCGCACAGTCGCATATGCACATATTACACGGTGCGTATGTTCAACTTATATACTCCCTGCAACCTTATTCAGGTACGCAGATAGATTCTTATGCTAAAACGTTTTTACAGACGGCCCTTAACTTTACTAAATTTAATAAATAATTCAAAAGAAGTATCAGATGTCTTTAATAAATTTTTTGCTACTGTTGTTGAGAAAATAGGAAATGATGTGATATATGATCCATCAAATCATCATAGTATAAATGCCATACATGAACATAATCACTTGAAAACAGATACAAAATTTGAATTTCAAAGGTGACACCAGAAAAAGTGGAAAAAAAATCATAAATAAAGTAAATGCGAAAAAAGCAACAGGAGCAGATGGGATACCAGCAAAAATAGTTAAAGCAAGTAAGTAGATCTGTTGTTGCACCTCAGCTGACCAGTCTTATAAATTTGATTGTAGACACGGGCATATTTCCAGATCGAATCAAAGAAGCCCAAGTTACACCCTTACATAAAAAGAACGACCCATTACTGAAATCAAACTACAGACCAGTCAGTGTGTTACCTATTTTTTCAAAGTTTTATGAAAAGATTTTTGAAATACAGTTATATGACTTCTTTGATTCCATTTTTAATCCTTATCTATGTGCTTTCCGTAGAGGACATGGATGCCAGACTACGTTGCTCCGATTACGCAGAAAACTGCAAATTAAAGTTAACAGTATTCTGAGTAGCTGGGCTGTCATCCAAAATGGGGTACCCCAAGGTTCTATACTGGGGCCCCTTTTGTTTAATGTCTTTATAAATGATATTTGTTATTTTGTCAAACATAGTACCTTAAACAATTATGCTGACGACAATACTCTGTATTTTAGCAGTCCTGATTATGACCATAACATATCTATATTAGAATCTTAGTCTCAAGTGCTGATTGATTGGTTCAAAGAAAATAAGATGCAGGCAAATCCTGATAAATTTCAGGTTATTGCTTTAGGGAAAAGAATCTTTGCAAAAAATTCGTCTATTCAAATTCAGCAAAATATTTTATCATGTGAAGAAACCGTCAAGTTACTTGGAATTGATATTGATTACCAACTAAAATTTGATGCACATAGAAGTAACTTGTGTAGAAAGGCATCACAACAGCTGAATGTTCTCAAGAGAATTGGATCCTATCTATCCAAATTGAGTAAACTTACCATTTTCCATACTTTCATTTTGAGTAATTTTAATTTTTGCTCTTTGGCTTGGCATTTTTGTACAGGGACAAATTTAAAAAAAACTAGAAAAAATACAAGAGAGAGCATTAAGATTCGTAAATGACGACTATTTATCATCCTCTGAAACTCTTCTTTAGAACGCAAATATTCCAACCCTAGAAGTGAGACGCATCAGGACAATGGCACTTGAGAGTTATAAAATTTTGAATAATTTGGCTCCTTTATATTTACAAAATTTACTTCACATTAAACACACTAAATATTCTTTTAGATACAGTAACATTTTGGAATTACAACAGGTAAGAACTTCCTCATATGGAAAGAAATCTTTTAGCTTTGCTGCTGCTTCTTTATGGAATAGTTTACCGGACCATTTTAGGACTGTTAACAGCTTCACACATTTTAGAAGTCTTGTTCAGTCCTGGAGTGGAACGGACTGTTTTTGCTCTGCCTGCAGATAATTTCTGATTATTTATTCTTTTTTATGCTGCATCAACAGCTTGCATTGCAATTGAAATTTTGTTTTTACGTTTTAATAATTACAAGAGTTATAGTTTTTACTTTAAATTATTTACCGAAATTTTTTGGTGCAAATTTTTAAAAATAATTCCTGTATTAGTTCTTCATATACTAGTATATGTTTTTTAGTCTTAGCAATATACATGTATATGCTATAGTTAAAGGAGACATGACACGATTTTCAATTTGTGTTTCAAAATGTTTATGTATACTCAACTTTCCCCAAAAATACATCGATAGCAATATAAGTGTCAACTATTTAGGAAAATATGTATTTTAATGAGATTTTAATGCAACGATTTATCGACCTGTCAATTATGCATATTTTCATCCCGGAAGTCACTCAGAACGAGGCTACTACGTCAGTGGTTACATTCATTCACATTGACATATGGGTACAGCACAAATTTAGTTTCGATTATTATCCAACAAAACGTGTGACAGTGATAAATAATGATTATGTGTGATGCCGATGGATTAAACAATATAATTAAAAAGAATATTGACATGATATTTTCTGTTTTTTGAATGACACGCAGACTTAGAAGGTGTAAAGATGGGACTTTTTAACAAGCCCAAACTACACTTCTTTCCGCCCACTTCCATAGGGAATTCAGAGTTGGGGTCTCGGGTGCCATGCCATGAGTTCATCATAGGTCACAGGTATACGGTACAGATGATTGAGTTTCGCAATTTCAGGTCTCGTTTGAAGTTGCAAACTTCAGGTGTCACTCCACATGGGGGATTGATAAGACATATAGTGATTACGCAATATTACTTCATAAGCTCTTTGTGTACATCCTGGATGTTGGTTTTGCCGAGGGCACAGGTGAGATTGGAATATATAATTGTTGTGTACAGTAAAACAGGTACAACTACCTGATCATATATGTTTAATGAATACCTGCATGTAGTACGACCATACAATACCATATGCACTGCCAATTAAATACCCTAACCCGTGTTGATAACTAATAGACAACCTGTATATAGATCTTATTTTTTTTTATTTTAAGAATATGCAGATATAAAAAGGTTTATAACAGATGCATTTTTTAATTGACTTCTTGAGATGGAAAAATAATATTCTTGTATGCTTGCAAGTCTATAACTTCATAAGAAATTGTTAGACAAAAAGCATAAAAAGCAAACAAGGAAATGATACGAGAATGTGAATCATAAGTCTTTTACATTCTTTTTCTGACACATTCCCTATTTCCATTCTCAATTTTTTTATATTGAACATCGAATATAATTATAACTATAGTTGGTAAAGATTCAGATGATGAAAAACATTTCTTTTTAAAATGGAAACTATATAATAAATGAAGAAAGTGTCGTTTACCGTACGGCCTCCAATAATGAGAAACCCCATACCGTATATTTGGCTATAAATGTTCTCAACATGAAAATGTGAAACTATTTTAACGAGAAAACTTATTTATTTATAACAAAATAATTTCCGTAGAAAAAAAAACGCGACAACCACTGATCTATATGCTCCTGATTTAAGACAGGCACATTCAAAATGTGTCGGTGATATACGTTTGTGAGCGCCTACGGTACCCTCTCCCCCTCCCAACGTGTGACAGTGGTCTTACAGCAGTACATAAGAACTATAAAAACCAGTCTAACGCAAAAGGTCCGAGTACACAGTTATCGTCCTTTGATTTTCGTCCCTAGTGTGGACAGTGTGTTACTTGCCAATTTTTTTTATACCCCTTCCAAATTTATTTCTCCATGTTTTATGACTCAAATAGCAAGTAAAGGGGGGGGGGGGGGGGTGAAATGACACTGTAAAAAAATTTGGGTCATGAATTTTAAAGTAAAGTAGTGATTTGGTCCTGCTGAAAAATGTAAAAAATTAGCACTTCGGAAGCTGTCAAAAGATTTCAAGTCCCTCTTAACATAAAATTGTCCATATTTTGAGTTAGAGCCGATGAAGTTTTCTTTAATTTTGATATAATTTGTCTCAAAAGTAGTACAACACACTGTAGAAAAATTTATTGAGAAAGGGCAAGTGGGATTTTTCAAATTTTCATTTATGTGTCTTAAAGAAATGCACTACGAAATAACTGTGTACTCGGACCAAAAGATCGGTACGAAGTAGAGAAACCACTAACGTTAAAACAATAGAGACAACGCACAAATACTGTTAGCTAGATCAAACAAAGCCAAGTACAGCTAATACACAACTCCTGTTCTTGAAGACTGAAGTTTGTTACATGTAAACATTTTCCTGCTCAGTCCGATTGAAAATCTAACATTTATTCAAATGACCCCTTTTAGAAAAAAAATAATTTGAAAAAGAACATTATGTGTTAAGAATATTTTCCTGGACTCAAGCGTTTTGCTGGTAGCAATAAACAAATTGATTGCTAAATGATATTTGGAAGAGAGGGATAGAAATAAGTGAATTTGAATTTACTCTGTGTAATTCCTTAAATTTGAAGTTAGATTTATAAGGGTCTGGATGGAATAGCATATTTAAGAAGTGTAGTATAACTATATTAATTATTTCAACATAAGATAGTTTTTCTTAGAAATGTATGATTTTAAAAGGTAAATAACATAACACGTGACTAAATCACACTACAGGTCCCTTCTTACCTTTCACCTGGTCTGAGACTACTATAACACATGTGTTATAGTAGTCTCAGACCTGGTCAAGTATGCTATAGGTGTCAACATTTAATCACTAAAACAACAGCCTCCAATAAATGTTTTGTATTGTGTAATTTTATACATTAGGTGAAGACACCGATGAGACGTAAATAAAATATTGAATTGAATTGTTATAAAAGGGGGAAAGTAATAAAATTGTTAATTGAATATCCTAATGCAGAAATAGTGTGATAAAGGATTTTCACTATACAAATCCCTTGTGTGATGTATGGTTTCCAACCAGAAAAATTATAAGCATAACTTTTGGTGATAATTTATACATATTAAAAGTCTCTATGTAATAAAAAAAAAATTAAAAACGGACACTTTGCGAACGCCTAATTTGACTTTTACTGTCGTTTTTTTTTTCCTGTTTCTGGCGCACACATTATTATAACATTACCGTAACAGAGAGAAAAAAAGAACAATTTGATCATCAATAATTAGAAATTTATATTTTCAATCATGATTAAAAACTTGTTTTATTTAAATGAAAAAATGCAGAAAGCGGTCTATTAAATTTATTCATCAGACAAACCAAATATGTATAGTAACAATCCGATCGGTATTGTCTGAAAAATCGTCGTTTTTGGACTCTTCGCATGAAGAATTAATATCCTTTTCTTGGTTAAATTTCACACACAATGTCTTTATAGTTTGTCAGTAATCGGGAAAAGTGCTATTCAATACCGTCCATAGTGTATCGACATCGTCCAGTTAAGAGACATTTTCCCAGCTTGTAATCACTGACGTAAGCACGATCACGTGATTGTTATCTAATTAAAATTCAGTCATTATGACAAGCGCTAGATTCTTTGACCAGAAAAATGCTGATTTATCAGGTTTTGACCAGCAAAATTGTACAAAACATGTTTTAAGACTTACATTTATTAATTCAATAAAAAAAAAAAAAAAAAAATCGTGTCATGTCTCCTTTAAATGTGGTGCTGTTTTATTACTATTTATTTGCATGCTGCATGCCTTGTTTTATTTGTTATTGCATGTGTTTTCACTGGTGTTAAAATGATTATCGTAATTGCAGTTACGACGATCCCAACATGGCGGAGCCCAAAACAGGTAAAATCGTCATTTTGTATTTTCTCCGTGTACACGCGTTGTTTTAAAGAATTACTCAGCCGCTAGGTTGATATGTACGGTATTGTTGTACGTGTGTGTTCTAAATATCATATGTGACTTTGTTACCGAAATAATAGCCATTGAAATTTACGGAAGATCATCGTAACTCCAAAAGAAGATAGTCGTAACTTGTAAACAAATAACTTGAAAGATAATCGTAACTGTATAAAACATGTCTATGATCATAGTGACTTATTTTGTCAGAACCCTCTGCTAACGGAATATTTAATTAAAAAAAGTTGTGTAAAGATAACAACAAACGCGTAAACAACATTCGTGATGGAAATATTTTTTCAGCATAAGGTAAGTTTGCAATTTTTCATGATCATTTATACAAATATTGGTATACTATTCGGAACAACCACATGTCAACGATATTCAAGAATATAATGCCTCCTTAGGTTAAAACTTTACTAAATTATAGTTTCCATTATATCTTTATTTAACACTCTTAGTAACTTCATTTTTTTGTAGGTTATATGTGCTATATGTGTTCTTTTATGTCTAGTGCAGACGCAGTATTGGCGCACACCTTATCTACCCACACCAAAGGAACTGATACAACATTCAGTTTACGAAAAAAAGTGTTTGAGGAGCGATTAGGACATTTTGCATTTCAGTCACTGCATTTTGCATGGTAAATACAAACTCTTAAATAATATGTAGATCGAGGTATTATACTAAATCTAGATACAGAAGGAAAAAAGATAACCTTCAAATGAAGAAATCAGAGTTCGAATGATGTGAAACATTTTTCAAATACAGAATTAGAAGCATCAACACAAACAACAAACATTGACAGTTCAATGATTAATTTATTCATAGATGCATGTGATGCTCTAAAGAAAATAAATCGATATGAAGATTTTGTATCTGTTCTCAAGGGTATTGGGTCAAATACTTTAACCAATAGCATTACATCTTTTATTGGGTGTGGGTAATTTTTACTCAAGCAGCACAATTCAAAGTGTACGATATAATAAAGAGACAATTTCCTTCTGGGTGACTGTCAAGAAGCTATTCAAAGGAAAGGGAATTATTTTTTTCAGAGGTTTCAAGGCGGAAGGTCTTGCTCAGGAGTATGTTACCCCTACAGACTGTCGAATGAACTTTGCAGTGCCATCAAATCCAATCCTTACGAAAGAATCGGCAAAATTTTCAACAGATGCTGATAAACCAGGTTTACTGAATGTGTCATTAGATGCATTTGCTACTGTCAATGTCAAAGAAGACGTGAAAATTTCAATTGATGGTAAAAAAATCGCTTTGGGCTTAGGAACCATGGGAGACGAAAACTTAGATGGATTTGAGGTTTGTCCTACACTCAAGGAACAAAAAGATAGATTAGACAACGAAGTTGAAAACATTAAAGAAATTATGAATGTTGTTGAGACATCTGTTGACACTGAAATGACATGTAGAAAAGTTAATAAAAAGTGTTGAAGGAGATTGGAGACAGAGCAAACTTGCAAATGCCATTAGTTATTGGCATACCAAACTTCTTCAAGCCCGAAACTGTATCACGGAACTCATTCTGGTTATTGATAACTTGGGATTCGCGATAGCTTGTTTAAATGGAACATCTGGTAATTATGTATCAGGTAACCAGTCAACAGTCTTTCTTGACAAACAATCAAACTGCATATGTTTGAAAGATATTGAAAACGCTACAGATATATCAGATGAAATAGACACAAACACAATTAAACAGAGGAGTAATGAGTGGCAAAGTCTTAGAAAAGAAAGCAGAATTACGGGGAGTACAATCTTTCGGGCTTTGGGAATGAATACTAGTACTTTAAAAGATCAACAAGAAGAACACTATGACAGAGTTTTCAGCCTAATCGAAAAACCAGTCTCTGAAGAATTAACTTACATGTTTGAGTATGGAACAACAAACGAAATACACGCTCTTGGATCGCTTGTTTGGAAAATCCTTCCAGTCTACTTTCCAAATTTGTGTTATAAAGAAGACGGATGTGCTGTTATTTCATTCGGCGACACTAAAGCAGTAGTCAGTGGGGATGGGACAGGTGTTACTAAAGGAGAGGAAACGAGCGTCATAGCTTTTGAATTTAAATGTCCGATTCCAGACAAAAAATACAAAACAGATGCACAATATGAAATTCCCGTGTATTATACAACTCAGTTATTGAGTCAAATGGCGGCCAAACATTTAAGGTACTTTGTCTTCATATGCTTCACTCCAGAAAGCATTACATTCATTCGTGGTAAGTTTGAAGAGGATCTATGGTTACGGATTTGGCAGTTAGTTGAAAAATGTTATGGGCAAAGCAACATCAGCCGTCCTACTAAGAGAGATCCGTGCACAACAAAATTACTTGCTGATCTGAAGGATTATGCTAAAAAATGTGAGTTTGTAGCTGAATTTCCGTCTTTACGGAGTCTCCCTTGTTCGTGTCAGCCAACATATAGTATGTCGTCTATCTGGGGTCACCACCAATCTGAAATTTGTACGACCTTACTATCAACTGATCAATTGTCAATGGCCCTCCAAAAAGCATTATGTTCAACAAATATGGCATATGAAATTCTTCGAAAACCTGCAAAGGAGGTCCTTGTTACAGTAATATCGGATCTAGAGAGAACAGCTAAGGGTGATGATACTTCTGTGCATGCAGTACCGATTCACTTTGGATTAAGTGGGTTTAGCTTACCCATGAAGCCGGTTAGGAATATTCTAAAGCAGATAGTAAATGATGTAAATGACAGGCAGTTGAATGCAAAAACCATTGAATTTGATGGCCAATTCATTGAATTAGCCGTTGAAGATGATTCGGGTAGATCGCTTACAGTATTAAGATTTATGAAAAAATTTGGGACGAAGTCAAATCAATGGATAGCAAGATTAAAAAAGAAACAATTATGAAGCTATATGATATGCCAGAGTTCTTTTCAATAACGGAATTAACCAAATATTTTGACTACGAGAAGACCTCAACTGGTGTTAGTATCGCAGTTAAGGAGTCATACAGTATTCGAACAGTAGGGTCGCCGATAAATATCGCGAAAGTTTTGAAAACCAAAACTAAAAACCAGAAAGAACAAGCAGACGGAGATAACAAAACCAAATCGACAGACCTAGACAGTGATATTCTTCAATATCTGCCTACCGAAATTTTGTTTAGTCTTGATGATAAATCGATTGAGATTCACAAGAGAGTTGGTGCAAGTGAGTCTTTTAATGAAGAAAATCAGAGCGAGTCAACGGAGCAACCAAATATTGAGTTGAATGATGAAATTTATGAATCAGCTCTCATATCTTTAATTGCGAATGACAAAGAACAATCTAAATTCAATTCATATTCCCTAGATGAATTCAAAGCTCTTTTTGCAACAGCGAAGAATATAAATGCCACTTTTACAGTTTCACAGTTAAAAATGCTTGCAAACATTTTGGAATCTGTTAACTTTAATAAATCTGCTCTAAAACGAGAATTGGTGAATCTCATATCACATTGGTACGGGAACAAAACTATCCTTGATGAACCGGTAAAAACACCTAAAAAAATGAAGGTGCTTGTAAAAAACCATATCAAATCATGGCCAATAGAGGCTATCAATGTTGCATACGCACAACTGAATTTCTTGGAAGCTTATGATAAATGGTGCGTGAGCAATACATTCAATGGATCTTGGCAAATAAGACGGACACAGGCAACATGTTTTCAATAGCACAGTGGTACGCACAACCTGCTACTATTGAAGGGAAAATGATTCAACCAATCATTGATCCTCATCATATATTTGTTAATAACAGAAGTAGATGCTGCTCAAAGGGGATACTTGGAATGGGCATTAAACCAGATGCATGGTGGGATGTAGCCACAGATTCAAAGAAAAACGGAACAGGGTTGTCGTTTGAAATAGAAAAGATAAACAAAGTAACAGTTTTGCGCAAACCACTTTCAGTGACAAAGTTGAAGATGTAATGAAAGAAAATGGAGACACCAATGAGGCCGAATGGTGTTCTTTAATTCGAAATTGGTATAGAGCCATAGATTGTTCTGGTATTTCACTAGATGAGAGATTGTTGTATATGATGAACATAAGATCTTTTTTTCTTGGATTTCTGAAAGCTGGCCATTTTCCTCCACATGGCGCCTACGTTTGTGGGTTACCTCTTGCCCAATTTGAGGGAACTCTTACAAATGTAGACCGGAGATTACAACTTTACACAATGACGAAAAGGAACGCATACAACCAGAGGGCCATAAGTAGTTTAGACTCAGAAACTTTCTTCTCAGGATTTCAGGTACTCTAAATATAAACTCAATTTATACTCTAAATGTATGCTCAATATATATATACATATTATTTAATTCAACATATTCATTTGACAAAAAAGTTAATGTACAACCATTCTCACACGTACATTTAATTCGAATTGAATTCGAATCGGATGCGAATCGAATTCGCTAATCGCGTTCACACACTCTTCTTTTTTCATTCGAATTGATTCGCATTAGAAATGCGTTTTTGTTAATACGAATTAAAAGTTAACGTCGTTCAGACAGTAAAGCGAATTCGACGCGCATTGCAATTCGAATTAGAATTTACGTTTGGACGTAGAACGTTTCGAATGCGAATTAAACTAATTCGAATTAGTTAATGCGAATCGAATTCGAATTACGTGTGAACGCAGCATCAGGTTTAAAGACGTATACAAATATTATACTCTGACCTACCGGCCCATAGGATATTACAGCTTCTATATAAAGATACTTTTATTTACCTTTTCCATAGTTGAGCTCACATGTATGCATTGGACAACCGATGTTGGAAATATGGACTCTTTTTGCGTTTGAACAATTATTGTGTTAGTCAGCTTTAACTGAAGACGTTTAACGCAATAACCATGACGTTCGCTGAGATTGCATTCACTTTCTTTGGTATACACTAAAGAAATACTTCAAAGATATTCAAAGCGGCGTCGATAAAACCAATAAATAAAATGAAATAAATTATTTTACCTAGTGCAAGACCTTAAATAATGTTTTTCCCAATTCAGGATTACGACCCAAAAGGTACAGGTGTGCTGAGAGCGGATGACATCTCCACAGCCCTCGGAGCTGCTGTATTTTTATACAAACAAAGACTTGATCCTAAAAGGTATAGATCTACACGAATGTGACTTTTAATAGCGGTGTTATTGACAGTAAAATCACAATACACCAATGTGCTAATTGGCATTATCCATAATTGAATGCTAAATGTTTGCAATTAGTTTAGATAAGGGTTTGACATGTTTATACCTTGATATATGGTTAAAATTCATACAAACGTTTATAAAAAAATGGGCTACTATGGCGATATGGGACATTATAGACATAAAAACTTTAAATTGCATTTCTAACCACAACAAAAGTCCAGCTTGTAAATAGTATTTAAGAATTTAAGGAACCTATAAATATTTTTATATTCAAATTTTACAGAAAATTCTACATGAGAACATCACAAAGAGTTCGGGTATATCCAGAAAATCCGCTTGAGAGTGTATCATCAATTGTTGAATCAGAATCAGACGATGAAAACAAACAGGATGTTGAACGTAATACACGAAGAATAATTGAAGTGAGGTAAACCGCTACAAATTTGCCACTTCGTTTCAAAGAATTTTTTTTTTTTATGCTGTATCTGACACGCCAAAATAAACTTCCTATCTTGACCTACATCTGTAAATTAATTCTTGTCTATTACTCGATTATCATTTCTTTCCTTAGTTGCAATATATATATTTACTGTTACAAAATGTGAAAAATTAAGTAGTATCACCCTGGGACTAATATATGTCCTTGAATCATTTCAGCATTACCAAGTGATTGTTATTTCAATATTTTTGAATTTGCTCTCCAAAGTTTTATATTTTTGTCTTGGTTTTCAACATGTTCAAATGGCATTGAAAACCACTGATGACTCGTAAATCGACGAAATATGCACATCTTGTGCATCAAAATTGATATTGTATTATCAAGTTTGTATTCTATAATCACTATCAACTTATTGCATGGTATATTTTGATCCGAGCGTCACTTCAGAATATTGTGTAAACCGAAAAACGAGTCTTAATTAATTCTCAGCCTGGTACTTTTGATTTAATATTTTGGTACAGTCAGCTAAAGGTATATATTTCTTCCACATCGCAGCAATAATTTTCTTCTACAAAGAAACACATTATTATTGCTATGTAACATCTAGGATCTGCAAATTTATTTAGATGTCGTCATTGCAATCACTGAATATTCTCTACAAGAGCATACTCATCTTATCTTCACTTGAATTATATATTGGTAGAGTTTTTTCTATTAAATAAAGAGTTGAATTAGACTTTTTTTGTGTCAAAGTCTTCATTTAATTTTAGGTCACATCATTTCGACCTGGAATCGAGGAGAACAAAGAATCCCAAAAGGAAATCGGGGACAATATTTGACTTTGGTAAACCTGCAAGGGGGGCAGAAGGAGCAAAAGCATTTCATAAATTTAACGAAGAAAAATGTTTACCCCACAGACGTTTCGGAATACCAGATGAAGATATTATTTAATTCATTCATTTTTGCTGCATAATTAAATAATATGACAAAATTCAATTATCTCCATTGGTTTGTTTTGTTTTATATTTCGGCCAACAAAGTATTAACAAGTTCCGAAATTATTTTTGTTTTATTGATTTGAAAATATTCAATGTTTTTGTTTATGTGCCTTTGGTAGTTACTTTTATATGAGTAAGTTGTTCTGCAAAGTTCACAGACAAAGGCTTTCCCGGTGTGTTCACTTCTTATGTGCTGCAGTAGCCCTTGTTTGTACGTATATGTCTTTTTGCACTTGTCATGATCACAATTGAAAGCATTCCGAGGCTGTTCATGTTTCGCTCTGATATAAGCCTTCAAGTCTTTTTTGTAAACATATCTTTTAGGACATTCTCCACATTGGTACTGTTTTTCCTGTAAAATAGATGTAGAATCAGCACGTGGCCCCTTTACAAAATGTTCAACAGAACTATCACTGTGTTTGTGTATGTGTGTGCTATTCTTGTGTTTTTAGACATGTTTTTACAATTACTTTTAAATGATCAGTGTAACTTAATGACACTGTTAAGTTTGTTTAAACACTTAGATGTTTTATATGTATATATGCTTTCAAAAAGAGGTAATAATATATGTTCAAATGCATGGAAAACAAGTTACGTTCCTCTTAAACAGGAGAATATATTGTAGTAATTGCTTTTACCTCTGCGTGCTTTAGAATGTGTGAACGGAACAGCGTTCTTGACATGAACCCCTGCTGGCATTGTCCACATTTGAACCTCTGTTGTGTATTTCTTTCCACATTTGTCACATAGCAGCTTATCTGTATATGCAATTGTATTGTCATTTAAAACTACACCATTTAGTAATGGCCAAATAAAGAGAATAATTCAAGCATTTTTTTTTTAAATCGCTGTGATGAATTGCTAACATGACCTATATCTATTTGGTTTGGAAATTAATATCTTTCATTTAAGTCTTTAATATTTACCATAAATCAAGTGGCCGTTGCAAAAGTTACATTGACCAACATCCTGTATATGACACAACAATATACATATCCATATTATAGTAAGATCAGTTCTATAAGATTTAAGCAGGAAACAGAAATAGTTGCTACTTACTATTTTCTGGATCCTTTGTTGGTGCACTGGAAAATTGGGGATCATTGACCACCAATATGGACCCTTCTAGAGCGGAGACGTTTCCTGTAGCACCTATTAAAATGGATTACCTATATTAATCAAACGCAGCATATTTCGACAAATTAATTGGATCTGGTTAATGATTTCTTAATGCTGAATGTGAAAACATTTAAAATAAATAAATTTATTTTACTTATTTGAGGGTACTGCCCTATACTTTGTAAAATACTTGAATGACCTTACACAGTCCTCTTTCAAGTCCCCAAAAGTTGACTAATTGGAATTTCTTGATATGAAAAAAAAAATATGTTTCTGTTTTCTATTAAAGCAACATTACCGCTTTAAATGCTATCAAAGAATAGTCCATTGTCTACATAGATATTGAAATATTGAGTAAAACAGTCAATTTCCTAACAAAGGATTCTCGTCTAAAATATAAAATATTATTATAACTTTTATTTGATCACGAAATTGACGTTGATACATGTCAGATGTGTAGAAAATAAAATAGTATATAGAAACGCAAAAATTATTTATTGCTATTTATACAATTTAACGTTATTGTCAAAATTAAGATATATGTACTAATAATTATAAGCCTTCTAATACCAGATAATTTCTTTATGCTTATGTTTATCTGATCAAATATAATCAACATTGTGTCTATATTTACTTACCACAACAACTGTTTCCTCACAAATATCAAAAGTTAACATTAATAACTGTTATTCATCTTATCTAATTACATTGTATAAAATGCATAGTCATGGCGATTCATTCAAGTGAACAATGTACAAAAGGGAACGAGATTAATAGTTCACAGGAAAATAAGACACCGTGACCTAAAGCATAAAATTATCTTTACTTGAAAACGAACGTAATTTTAACATTATAGTTTCCATTGACAATGTGTGAACATGGAAAATGTTTGCCTCTCCTTGTCATCATGATGAACATTACCGTAAATTATGACTTGTAAAATATAAAGACTATATATCTACAAAGCAAAAAGTAAATTAGTAAATTATTCACTAGTTCTAGCCACACTATCAAACATTCAAACACGATTTTTATATAGTCGCCCATCAGCATATAGAGAAAGTTACGATCATCACTAACAAGTTACTATGATCATGTCCAAGTTACGACTATCTAATAGTCCATGCAGTTACGACTATCATATCAAACAAAATTCTTGGAGTTACGATGATCTTCCGTAAATTTTCAATGGCTATTATTTCGGTAACAAGGTCACATATGATATTAAAAACACACTCATACAACAATACCGTACATATCAACCTAGCGGCTGATTAATTCTTTAAAACAACGCGTGTACAAGGAGAAATTACAAAAAGACGATTTTACCTGTGTTGGGCTCCGCCATGTTGGGATCATCGTAACTGCAATTGCGATGATCAGTTTAACACCAGTGGTGTTAGTATGGCGC